>NC_062282.1:54492984-54810171 GCF_902655055.1 Lutra lutra
AGTTCAGAAACTTGAAAGGGAAAAAGCCCTTCCTCCCCAGGGCCGGCTCCTCCACTTTCATCCTGTGTCAGGTGTTCATGCCTCACAAAGATGGTGCTAAATGGAACTCTCTGCAACCTCTGGGTAGCTGGGAGTCCTTTTGAGGTGTTATGTTCTGGCAATAATGGAGTCTTGTTACTACAGGCTGTTAACATACACCCTTCCATTGTTGAAGAAAGACATCCAGGCAACCACAAAGCACATGGCTTCCAGGAGAATCTCAGGTTCGAGGATCTCTCAGGGAGTTTGGCTCTTGAAAGGAACATAGAAATCTCGGGCCCTTACTTCTCAGAGCCCTTTTCCCCTTTTTCCCTGAGTAAGTTGTTGAATTTTATCCCTGTGTCTTGCAGCACAAGGAGTTTAAAGTAGATGGTTGTGGGGAACAACCAACAAGTATAAGCAGTTTCAGGGAATGTGCTTTGAAACGTGGTTGTTATCTTCCGCAAAGGATTCAGATTTTAATATCTGTTGCCTATAGCTGTATCTGTACCTACACAATAGGCTAGGTATCTTGCTTTCTGGAAATTTTTTTTTTTTTTTTTTTTTTTTTTTTTGCTGTATTAGTCTACTTTAACTCCTAGGGAGGATAAATGCATGGAATATAGTCTTACATGCCACCGCAGTCTGTGTAGGCATTGCTACTTGATCATTGCGTTCTCTCCTGCTAAGCTCTGATGCGGTTTCCAAACCGTTTTCTAGACGGTTACCTTCGATCTACCAAAATTTGTGCCTTAAGACAAAGATTGTCAATGGGGTGAAGTCCTCTTTAAGTGATTCTACCAAAGAGCTTCTTAAAGGCCAGACGCTTTTTTGCTTACCTCCAAGATAAAAGAGGAGAATGTACCCTCATAGAAAGTTTAAAAGAAACATGGGGTAGTAGGGCTGGTGAAATGAGAAAGAGAGAGAGAAATGTGTTTAATTTATATTAGGTATTTTTGTCTGCTAGCCTGATTATTAAAAAAAAAGCTACCTTAGCAAATCAATTATAGTTAGAACGACAGGGTACAATAGTAATAGTTGGGACAAGCTTCATTAGGCATTTGTGAGTGTGGCTTTTTTTCTTCTCAAAGGTCTGCCTGGGTCACTGGAATAACTGTGAATTTGGGTCAAGGACCCGAGTAAGCAGGGGAAGGCTCATTTATCACCAAAGAAGGGTGAGACAACTGTCATCACTCCATTTGACTCCAGCTGTGAAGTGAACAGCTTATTTTTGTTTTAGTGATGATTTGAGAGACCCATCAATAACATCACCAATACTCTTCGAAGTGCAGCCATCTATCTGTGTGTCAGTGTGTGTATTTGGGTGTGCACATGTGTACCCCCCCATGTGCTCACTGCAAGCAGGAAAGCAGAATGCAGAAAATAACTTCGCCTTTGCACACGTATTTACGTAGGAGTCCCTTCTTTCTGTTCACTCATGTTAGGGACTAATCTCAGAGCCTCCAGCTGGTTCCTTAGTGTCCCTGATGGTTAGCATATTGAGCTTGTTCCACAGCTTTATTGCTCAAATGTGCTTGGGTTGCCTACTGTGCTACTCATATGCCCAAGCCCAGAGGATTCTTTGGAGGAAGGAGTGATTAACTGGAAGAAATGGGCTGAGTAGACTGTCATCAATCACTTTCCTTTATTTTCAACAGCTCATCTCCTTAAACTTAATCATTTCGAAGACGAAAATCCTTGTCATAATTTCCTGGGTACTTACTAAGCTAACACACACACAGCACTTACGATGTGTGAGGCACTGGTTAAGTTTCTTTTTTTCATGATTTCATCTAAGCTCTACAACCACACTGTGGGGTAGATACTATTACTATTACTATTCCCTGTGTTGATTAGTGTAGCCTAACAAATAGACCCAAAATGGCTCAGATACTATAGAAGTTCATCTTTGCTCACATAAGAATACTGTGTGGCTGAAAAGTTTCGAGGAGGGGTCACCTGCATCCATACAGTTATTCAGAGACCTGGGCTATTGGGAGCTTTGCTCTCTTCAACAAATAGTTTTCAAGGTCACCCTGATGGATCACCTCCATTCCAGCCAGCTGAGAAGTGAAAAGAATATGGATAGAGTACTGTGTGTGGGTCTCCATGTGTCAGATCTGGAAGTTATGGTGATCAATTTTGTTCACATTTAATTGATTAGAGCTTAGTCACATGACTACCACTAAGGGTAAGAGGAACTGGGAAATATAGTCCCTGGCTGACCAACCAGTTCTCTGAGATAACTCCACACTAGGGAGGAAGTGTAAAACGGTGATCTGCTAGCCATCTTTGCCCTACTTCATCCACTGGCTACCAAACATTTCAGAGCACCCTTCTTCTCATACTGTTCTGTAAGAAAGACAATCCAGAGTTCCATTCACTTACTGAATCCAGGTCAAAGTCTAGGCTTTCAGGGTAAGGTGCTGTCCTATGTCAGGTGTGGATGGATATGAATCCTTATGGCTGGCAACATATGAACCGAAAGCTGATTTGTCTTCCCCACCCCTTACCATACACCCAATAATGACAGTATAACCACATACACACGCAAACTTCATCTTGGAAACTGAAAACATGGGAAACTCACAACCATCACTAATCCGCAGCAAAGATGAAATTGTCTCTAGTCAAGTATGTGATGGACTTTTGAAAACAGGTTTTATAGGCGTTTGAATACATTATATCTTCTTTGTTTGGTATGTACACACATACGCATACATACATATATATAAAATGTGTATTACGCAATTCATATGTAACGTATCTCTAATACTGTGTCTATGAATATAATATTCATACTTACATATAAAGAAATAACATACAAGTAATAGCAAACGAACCGTTTGCCATTCTAATCCTCTATATCTTTACTTTGTTTTAAACCCTTCGATTATGTGAAATAGAGCATACATTGAGAGATATGTTTAAATACATGTACCATTTAACATAGTAATAACATGAACATTGGTGTCCTCTTCATGTAGATAGAGAAATAACATTACCAGGATGCCAGAAGCCCCTCTCCTCCATCACCTCCTTATCACAGGGAAGTTTTATTTTATTACTGCCTAAGGTAATTACTCTCCTGAATTAATAAGACTTGCTTCCCTGTTTTCCCACGTCTTTATCATCTAAGCATGCATTCCTGATATCCATACTTAAAATCTGTTTGTTCTTGAATGTTATATGAATGGACTCATTCTGTGTGCATTTTTGGTGTCTTATTCTTTTCACTAAACTTTGTAATATGTGTTGAATATTGCTGTGGTGGATTTATTTTTATTCATGAGTTAGAAGTGCTCATCTCTTATTCTAGACTGTTATTTTTTTTCATTTTGTTTTATTTCTTTTCAGTGTTCCAGAATTCATTGTTTATGCACCACACCCAGTGATCCATGCAATACGTGCCCTCCATAATACCCACCACCAGGCTCACCCAACCCCCCACCCCCTCCCCTCCAAAACCCTCAGTTTGTTTCTCAGAGTCCACAGTCTCTCATGGTTTGTCTCCCCCTCCAATTTCCCCCAACTCACTTTTCCTCTCCATCTCCCAATGTCTTACGTGTAATTCCTTATGCTCCACAAGTAAGTGAAACCATATGATACTTGACTCTCTCTGCTTGACTTATTTCACGCAGCATAATCTCTTCCAGTCCTGTCCATGTTGATATAAAAGTTGGGTATTCTTCCTTTCTGATGGAGGTGTAATGCTCCATTGTATATATGGACCATATCTTCTATATCAATCTGTCTGTTGAAGGGCATTTTGGTTCTTTTCACAGTTTGGTGACTGGGCATTGTTGCTATGAACATTGAGGTACAGATGGCCCTTTTTTTCACTACATCTGTGTCTTTGGGGGTAAATACCTGGTAGTGCAATTGCAGGGTCATAGGGTAGCTCTATTTTTAATTTCTTAACCCACTGAGCCACCCAGATGCCCCTATTTTTGATTTCTTAAGGAATCTCCACACTGTTTTCCAAAGTGGCTGCACCAACTTGCATTCCCACCAACAGTGTAAAAGGGTTCCCCTTTCTCCACATCCTCTACAACACTTGTTGTTTACTGTCTTGTTGATTTTGGCCATTCTAACTGGTGTAAGGTGGTATCTCAATGTGGTTTTGATTTGAATCTCCCTGATGGCTAATGATGATGAATATTTTTTCATGTTTCTGTTAGCCATTTGTATGTCTTCTTTGGAGAAGTGTCTGTTCATGTCTTCTGCTCATTTTTTGACATGATTATCTGTTTTGTGTGTGTTGAGTTTGAGGAGTTCTTTATAGATCTTGGATTTAAGCCCTTTGTCTGTAGTGTCATTTGTGAATATCTTCTCCCATTCCATGGGTTTCCTCTTTGTTTTGTTGACTGTTTCCTTTGCTGTGCGGAAGCTTTTGATCTTGATGAAGTCCCAAAAGTTCATTTTTACTTTTTTTCCTTTGTCTTTGGAGACATATCTTGAAAGAAGTAGCTGTGACCTATTATATTTTTAAGTCTACATTTTCAGAAAATGTATTCAATCTACTGCTTTGGTCTGTTGCTTTGAAAAAATTCATCAACAATAACTCTCTTGTATTAAGCAAAAGATACATTGATTCTTTCTTGTTTACCTCAGCTTTTTAAATTTTATTTTTATTCAGTTATAACATGTATGCAGTAAAGTACACAAATTTTAAATGCATAGCTCGCTGAATTTTTACAAATGTAGATGCTTGTAAGCGCCACCAGGCTCAAGTTATAGAGCTTCTTAACACCCGCAAAAGCTTCCTTGTGCCCTTTCCAGTAATACACACGAACTGCAGATATTGACCATTCTGATTTCTAGCCTCATGAATTAATTTTTCCTTTTCTTGAATCTCATATAAGTGAAAGCAGGCAGTAAATTCTGTTTGGTGTCCATCCTCTACTCATCAGTATGTTTTAGGTTCCATTTGTGTCATTGGTGTAGCAGTAATTTCTTCCTTTTTATTGCTATGTAGTTTTTCATTGCATGAATATATCACAGTTTATTTATTCACTCTTGATTATAATGAATAAAACTGCTCTGAGCAGTCTTGAACATGTCTTTTGTGGATATATATATATATATATATATATATATATATATTTTTTTTTTTTTTTCTCAGTTATCTTGAGAATATACAGATGTGTGGAATTGCTGTAGAATAAGGTTGCTGTGGGCACATGGGTGCCTCAGTTGGTTGGGCAATTGCCTTCGGCTCAGGTCATGATCCTAGACTCTTGGTATCAAGTCCCACATCAGGCTCCCTGCTCAGTGGGAAGTCTGTTTCTCCCTCTGACCCTCTCCGCTCTCATGCTTTCTCTCACACTCTCTCTCTGAAATAAATAAATAAAATCTTAAAAAAAACCCAAGATAGCCATATATTTAACTTTATTAACACTGTGTTTCAACAGTATTAGAAAGTTATGTAATACTTTACACTCCAACGGGCAATGCCTGAGCATTCTAGTTGTTTCTTGTCCTTTACCAACACATACGTTGTCAATCTTCGAATTTTAACGAGGTGTTGGCAAATTTTTTCTGTAACTGGACAGATAGTTAGTACTTTAGACTTAATTGCCCATAGGGCTTCTTTTGCAACCTTGCAGCTCTACCACTGAACTGGAAAATCAGCTGTTGACAATAAGTAAACAAATGGGCATGGCTATTTTTGATGATCTTTGGTCTAAAACAACCATGTCCATTATATTTATATTTAAGCTAATAGATAGAGGGGTGGCAAAGTGGCATTCTTCTTTTCTTTAAGAGAATGACTTATAATTGCATATTATCACTTTAATCCCCATCTTATTGGTTAGAATTTTGTCACAAGACCAGTTTGCAAGAGAGGGTGAAAAATTATTTCACCAGGTCTTCCGTGATTAGCTAAAATTCTCAGGGGTTCTATTAAAAGAAGACAAGGAGAATGGGTATTGGTAGACAACTAGCTGTCTTTTCACAGTGGGCCATGTCCTGTGGAAAATTTCCTTAGGTCAAGGAATACGGACTTTTATTTCATTCATTATATTCCCTCTCCATGTTTGTCATTCTTCTAGAATTCATGGTAGACAGATATTGTCTTTCTAAGGTCTATCTTGAAAGAAGTGAGATCTAAATTCTATTATGACTCTTGTTATTTGTCTCATAATTTCTGTCTCTTTGGTAGATTTTCAGTTGTTAATTCAGTTTTAGTTGATCTCCATTTTGGTATTTGGCTGATTTAGTTTAAAAAAAATCTTAAAAATCATTTTTAATTTTCAGACTGATGGTTGCTTTTCACAGAGCTCTTTTGATATATCAAATCTCTTAGTGATAATTATTATATATTTAAATTTCTATTCAGTATTGTTCATATGCTCTGTTTACAGGGATTGGCTATTTTGACTTTCAACCTAGTGTCTCTTTCATTTGTTAGTTTTCCTCATAAGTTTTGTTATTTGGTGTTCTTGCTTATATTTATAATTTGGAGTTAACTTTTAAAAAATTATTTATTTGTTTTAGAGAGAGAGAGAGTGAGTGAGAAAGCACATGAGCAGGTTAAGGGACAGAGGGAGAGAAGCAGACTCCTCACTCAGCAGGGAGTCTGACAGGAGCAGGGGGCTTGATCCGATGAACCTGAGATCATGATCTGAGCTGAAACCAAGAGTCAGAAGCCCAACCAACTGAACCACCCAAGCGCCCCTAATTTGGAGTTTAGATTGAGAAACACTAGTAGTTGGAATGGATTTCTTCAACACAAGTGAATATAATAACTCTTCTGGTAGATAATTGAGTTATGATTATGGGATGAGTGGCTCTACAGCTATGCGGGGCAGAAGAACAGAGCAACATTTGGCTGTGGAACATTTTCTTTAGTTGAATTAGTATTATTTTCATGCAACACTGCCATTGTTCCCATGCTCAGTTGAGTTGTCTTTGGAGGCATATCCTCCACTTTATTTAGAATGATATATTTGAGGCTTGTCATTCAAAATATATTGAAGTTACCTTGAAAGCAGGGACTGACGCAGTTGTTTTCCAGCGCTTAATTAATTTTCTCAAGGACAATCACAAGATATGTTGTGTCTGCCAGAGATTGCCCACTTAAGCTGATTCTCTTCTTTGGGAATTATTATTAATTTATTACTTTGTTGCTGTGGTTTTGTTTGCATTTATTTACTGATTTTTGAGTTCACTTTTGGCATTTTTTATAACATTTAGAGGAACAAAATTGGAATCTGACTGTTGTTTGGATTCATTGAGAATTACTCTATTAAAACTATTATTTCACTTAAGTTCTAATTTCCTTAGTTAACTTTACTACTATATAATGTTTGCTTTTTCTTGTTATAAAGATAATATATGTTCAATAATAAACATTTTTAGAAAATGCAGATACATAAAACATTTTTTAAAGATTTTATTTATTTATTTGACAGAAAAAGAGACAGTGAGAGAGGGAACACAAGCAGAGGGATTGGAAGAGGGAGAAGCAGGCTTCCCACCAAGCACGGAGCCTGATGCGGGGTTTGATCCCAGGATCTTGGGATCATGACCTGAGCCGAAGACAGACCCTTAATGGACTGAGCCGCCCTGGTGCCCCTAAATAAAGCTAATTAATGCTTAATCCCTCTATCCAGAGATAACTACTGTTAACTTAAAAAATATGTATATCTTGGGGTGCCTGGGTGGTTTAGTGGGTTAAAGCCTTTGCCTTTGGCTCAGGTCATAGTCTCAGGATCCCCCAGATCAAGCCCCGTGTCAGGCTCTCTGCTCAGCGGGGAGCCTGCTTCCCTTCCTCTCTGCCTGCCTCTCTGCCTACTAGTGATCTCTGTCAAATAAATAAATAAAATCTTTAAAAAAATGTATATCTTCAGCTCTTTTTGTCCCATGTATGAATTAGGCTTAATAGAAATTAGGTTACTGGGGTGCCTGGGTGGCTCAGTGGGTTAAGCCTCTGCCTTCGGCTTGGGTCCTGATCCTGGGGTCCTGGGATCGAGCCCCGCATCGGGCTCTCTTCTTGGCGGGGAGCCTGCTTCCCCCTCTCTCTCTGCATGCCTCTCTGCCTACTTGTGATCACTGTCTGTCAAATAAATAAATAAAATCTTAAAAAAAAAAAGAAAAAAAAGAAATTAGGTTACTTATTGACAATCACACAGTAAGTAGTGAAGCCATGTTATGGAACAAGGCAAACTTATTCCAAAGCCTTTGCTCTTAAACATTACAGTTTATACTTTGCCTTATGGATCAAATCCTGGCCTTAGGAAGTCTTGGAAGATGTAGGATTGTGGCAGTTCGGAGCCAGCAACCAGGAGCTGAATGGAGGAGGTTGGCGACTGTGAAACATTCTGTTGGGTCCCAAAGGGAGTGTTGTTCTTTAAGGGGTCTGCATCTCTTAGTTTTCCAAAGTTTCTACTCTGGTTGATGACTCATATCTTGTTGGCTCTGACATTCTACTGTTTTCCAAGTATCCTACAGAGTGGATTCATTGGGTTTAGTTTAGTTGTTGTTGCACTGTTGAAATCTATAGAAAAACAAAACTCCCATGGATTCTAATCTTGTAATTATCAACTTGGGTGTAGTTTTCTCCGTGAGGTTGAGCAAAGATAGAGGAGGTGCTGTGCATGCCACAGCCTTCTTCATTATCCTTCGGTTTGCTCATCTCCTTGGCATGCTCAGAGAAGTTTGCAAGGATCCAGAGAACTGAGTTACCATAACAGCTCTCTAAGATCTGCTTTAGGCAGTGCATTTCAGCAAAGAGCAAGCCGTGGAAGATCACAGGTATCTGAAGTCGCAGGTGATGGTCCAAATTCTTGGCTCCAACTATAAAATACTCATTTCCCCAACTCCTATTCTCTGGGCTTTCTTGTTCTGAGGCCAGGCTGGTACTGTTTGTATAAAGTGCTGTTCCATTTGGAAACAGCTGTGCCTAGAAGCAGATGAGAGTCGGCGAAGTAGGGATCATAAGTCAGCAGAACTGTGCTGGAGAGGCATTTTCTGTTGCTGCTTTTGGTGGATGCTGACTAGAAAATCAGATTCTCTATAATCAACAGAACTTTACATTATGCATTTTAGAAGTTACAAATCTAAGCTCAGAGATCCTTAATGATTTACTACCCTGGACAAAAGCTGCAGCTCAGAGTCTGTCCTTTATGGCACAAATATTATGACCTCATCAAAACAAATGCTATCAGAATACTCCTTTTAAATAGTTTTTTTTTTTAATTGTGATAACTTATGATTACAGGATCTGACTTTCACCCTTTCTGCTGAATGTCACATGGTCTCATCTTCCCTGCTTCTTCCTGCTTCCCTGAGACATAAGTTACTTCAGCGTGCTGTTCACGAGACGCATCTTGGTGGTGATCTTAACTATACTCAGGGTCAAAAGGGACACTGCCATTACAATGTGTTAATAAACTGGGGAGTGGTGGTTCTTAGCACCTAGTCTGTGAACATTCTCTTGCTTCCTTCAGTGCTGTGCCTATGAATGACGAGTTTCAGGATTTTTTTTTAATATATTTTTTAAAGTTATTTTATTTTATTTATTTGACACAGAGAGAGAGACAGAGAGAGAGAGAGAGACAGAGAGAGATCACAAGTAGGCAGAGAGGCAGGCAGAGGGGGAAGGGGAAGCAGGCTTCACGCTGAGCAGAAAGCCTGATACGGGGCTTGATCCCAGGATCCTGAGATCATGACCTGAGCTGAAGGCAGAGGCCCAACCCACTGAGCCACCCAGGTGCCCCTGGGATTTGTTTTTACATTTATCAGTCTGTGGTCTTTTTCCCTTAAAGTCTAGCCATCGCTGAGTGCTCCATCACTCATTAAGGTGATACAAAAGATGGACTTTGAATAAGAAATGTAAGCCAAGCAGGTGTTTGACTTTTTTTTTTTTTAGATTTTATTTATTTATTTGATTGAGAGAGAGAGAGAGAGAAAGGGAGAAAGTGAGAGCACAAGGTGGAAGGTGAGGAGCAGAGGGAGAGGGACAAGGAGATTTTGTACCAAAATCTCAGAGCCTGACCTGAGACTTGATCTCAAGACCCTTGAGATCATGACCTGAGCTGAAATCAAGAGTCAGATGCTCATCCCACTGAGTCACCCGTGTACCCCAGGAGTTTGAGGTTTTAAGTGATATGCTGAGTAAGGCATTCTCAATCCATCTCTTTCTTCTTTCACATGCCATCTATCATCTTGGACCAGTCTCTGAGTATCATCTACACTCCCCCCTCCCCCACAGTTAACATAGCCATGAGTCATAACCCTGAGTTTGACATGAGAGTGAACCACCCCTTGATGTTGATGGCAGAGTTGGTCTGGACCCATGTGATGATCTAAGTTCCTGAGGCAAAGTTAGACACTTTAACCCTCTGTCACCATACTATGTAAAGCTAGGGTAACCAAAAAAGTGAAGACAAATCAGTAGTTTCTCTTTCCTCATGAGAAAGGCAACGGTACTGTATTCCTGCTCCTAATAGTAACACCTGGACCTAATGGTACACCTGTGAGGTATCTTTATTATCTGGTTGGATAAACTTCAATATCTTGAAAAAACATATTCTGGAGCACCTGGGTGGCTCAGTGGGTTGGGCCGCTGCCTTCGGCTCAGGTCGTGATCTCACGGTCCTGGGATCGAGCCCCGAATCGGGCTTTCTGCTCAGCAGGGAGCCTGCTTTCCCCTCTCTCTCTGCCTGCCTCTCTGCCTATTTGTGATCTCTCTGTCAAATAAATAAATAAAATTTTTAAAAAAAATAAAAAAAGAAAAAACACATTCAGCACTATACTACATAAAATAAGGGATGATGAGGAAGTAGGAAGATAATGATGTGACACTTCTAGTCAATGATAAAGTATAAGCTGAAATAATGGGGATCTAAAAACAGCTCTTAAATAGAACCGTTTACATAAGAGAATTTGTGATTATAGGAGAGAAGAGCTCTCCACCAAAATTTAGTTCTGTGCTTTGCATGGTACAGGATCAACCTTGGGAGGAAATTTCCCGCCTAGGGAATTACATTTCCTGGTCCTCCTTGCATGAAGTTGTGGCCATGTTACTGTTTAGGCAAAGGAGCAGAAGTATTATTGCCTGAGCCAGAGTTTTAAGATGTCAGTGTCTCTTTTAATCTCCTTGCCTCTGTCTGCCTGGATACAGGAGACTCCATAGGCCTAGAAATTGATGGAGTCACAAGATGAAAAGACCCTGGTTTTCTAAATCTCCACGTGGAGGAGAGTGTCTTACTCAGCAGGAACACTTTCACTGGATATAAGGGTTGTATTTTTAAGAGCAAGTAGCATTGCCCTAACTAACACAGCTGGGGAGGCGAGTTGGAACAATGTATCAGTCAGGGTAAAGACCTTACCTATATTTGTGTTTTGCCTTTGGTGGTCCAGATGATGTATCCAGAAACTAATGTCCAGATGACCCGTCACTTGATATATAAGTGAAACTACATGATCCTCTTCCTTTGCCACTTTATTTACTAACAAGGATTTAAAAAATGAAATGTTCTCCTTTGTCTGAACATGCACCATCAAAGTTCTTCATCAATATCAATAGCAATCATAACTAGAAAATATAACTAAATAGAGTAACGTATATAACTAATATAACTAAAATAGAAAATAGAATAAATACAACTAAAATAGAAAACATAATCAAGTCTGATTTCTTTTAGATTTATTTCTGTATGTGTCATATTCTCAATGTCATCGGTACTACCCTCTCACAACTAAGTGATCATCTGGCTTTCCCTAACACAGTTCTTTGATTTCATTGAGAACAGCCCTTTGTCAGATTTAGGTGGCATATGTGCTAATCATAGTTTAATTGGTCTCTCCTGTTCTGTGGTGGCACAGGTGTGATGCAAATAAAACATATATGTGCAATGGAGGTGATTGGAATTATGGTCAACTGACAGGAGGCATCAACCTTTCAGTGGTTGAATAGCTGGTTTATTGGATAAGACAGGACAATTACCACAACTGGCCTGTCAGGATGGTTAGAGCTCCCTATAGGCTTTGAGGCAGGTGTTTGTGCCTTTAGTTTAATCTCTTCCTTTCTAGTTCCAGGCTGCATTCAGCCCTTGGCACCAGCAGAAGCATTTATACAGAAACATGGGTCACCTGGATGCCCAGCCCCGTGGATCTGGACGCTCATTACCAAACAAGGCATGAGCTCTCTGCAACGCAAGCTCGATTTCTCTGGAGGAAAGATAACCTGACTTGCAATCTTTTTTCAATCATCTGTGTGTTTAATTTAGTAGAATTGTGGAAATTGAGAATGTTTTTCATCAGCTCCAACGTACCTTCTAGAACCTATGCCATTCAATCTCTGATTTTGCAATTGAGGATTCAGGGTCTCAGGGAGGTTAAGTGGGTGCCCCAGGCACAGCCGATCATCAGGGAGCCAGGGCAAGGTTTTAGGGCTTCTCAGCCGGTGCTGATTACATGACCCGCAGCTGCTGCTTTGAGCCTGTTTTCTTCACCCTGTCAGCTCCTGTTTGTAGGAGTTGAAGCTTCAACAGCTTCTAGAGATTGGAGAAGTAAAACAGATCCAGAAGGAGTAGTTGTGAACAATTGTTTTCTTCTTTAACGCCTTTTTTTCTTCTGCAAGGGTTTTTTTTTTTAATCTCGTCACAAAGTAGCTGTTATTCCACGCTGGTGGTCTTTCTGCTGGTCTTAAAGTTGTTTGAGACCTGTGACAATTCTGCCATATAGCTAAGTTCTAGTTCATATATTATGGTTGATCACTCCAGTTTTATTTAATGGAGAACATGTTTGGTAATATTATTATTCATACTTTTGGAGATAGCAAAAGTAGGCTTTAGGACTATCTTACAATTTTCCCAAGGCCACCTGGGCAGTAATGGCAGAGCTGGGGTTGAATCTGAGACTGGCCTCTCCCAAACTGTGCTGTTGACTTCATGATACATAATCCTGCAGAGTACTCAGCATTTCCGTAGTCGTTTAACTTACTCCCAGGAAGAAGATTCAGCCTTGGGAGAATCTGTTTTATCAGGATGAGAGATTTTCTCAAAACTCCTCTTTCAGGATTAAGATTCAGATGGAAATTTTCATATTCTTAGATCTTCTCAAAGAGCGTATATTCTGAACATTGTTTCAGTGACTGCTCTAGGCTCAAACTGGGAGTTAACAGAAATGGACCAGGGTGGTGGAAAGATCCAGAAGTCTAGGTGATGGTACCTCCTTCCTGAGAAATCTCCATCAAGAAATCACTGTTAAGTTGTGTTAGATGTCAGTTCATTCTCTGGAAGTAACTTAGTTCCTTTGATTTTTTTTGGTAAAAATTCATCCTGGCTGACTTTTCCATATTTATCACTTTCCTTATAGAAATATAGTCCTTGCTACTTGGGTCATTTCTGTCAAAATTAAACAATTTCTAGGCTAGTAAAAAAAATTGAGCACTACTGTCTTATGGACCAATTTATAAAACTGTCAGCTTTCTAGATGGTGTTTTTTAATTTGTGGATTTTTCTCAGAAAACCCCATGACTTGAGCCGTATTTTATTTTTTATTTTTTATACTTCATTACACACCTTTTTACCCCCATGATATCCTGGTGATTGTGTACAATTAATTCATCTAGTTTCTCTTACTCTCATTGGAAAAAACAAAAGGGACAAAGGTGGGAGAATGGCTTGTTAAGAAAAGCCAAGTTCTGGGAGAAATTGGTAAGCACCATTCAATTACTGATTTAGGAAAAGTGCTTCTAAATCCTTGTTTGGAAGGCAGAACTGAATTTGAAGGTTGGGAGGTGTTCTGATCCAGATGGTTCTCTTGTTTCCTCAAAAATCTACATTTTCTTCTTTTCCTAAGGAAGAAGACAGAAAACAAGAGATAACAAAACTCGGGTTTGGGTTAGCTTCATGTTGAGCAATTACTCTATTCCACCAATGTTTCTCATGTACTGCTTTTCATATTCACTGGTTAGCATATTTGAATATACAAATGAGCATCATCACGTAAATAAAAGCGTGATCAGTTTCAAAGCTTGAGGTACATGTGCAAAAAACTATTGCCCTCGATAGGTGCTCAAGGCTGAAGATGACCTTGACAATGTTGTCCTTTCTGCCAGGAGCTCATTCAGTGCATAGGTGCATTCTTTCCATGTATCTATAAAGTCTGGACCATTTCTTTTTGTCCTTTTCTCCCCCTTTCTGCTTTCTTTTACAGTGTTATCCAACTCGTGTTCCATTTTCTTTTTCTTAATTTTTTTTTTCAGTAGGTTCCACACCAAACGTGGTGCTTGAACTCATGACCCTGAGATCAAGAGTCACATGCTCTACTAGCTGAGCCAGCCAGGCACCCTCATTTTCAATGGTATAATTCTCTGCTCCTTGGTTGGCAGATATTTTTATGAACTAAATGGGTTTGTAATAGGACTATTAATAGGATGAATGGAGGTTTTAGGTACTTGCCCAGAATCTGTCTTTACCCTTTGATTTAAGAACATTGGATTGTTAGTTTGATTGAAGGGAGGAGAGGCAAAATGATGAGGGTGTTGTTTTGCCTTTCTGCCTTATACAACAGAATGTGTTTGAGTTCACTGGTTAATGGGCCAATGGTCAGAAGTTGCTGTAATTTTTTTTTCCCCCCTAATGAGAGGCTTCAGGGATTCCATGCCCAGCAGTGGTACTTCATGCCTACATGTCAGAGTATGGCACAGAATAGAAGAGAGGGAAGTCTCTAAGCACTGTTGTGGCACCTTTGGAATTGGCATCTTGGAGAATTCTCTGGAGATGTGCCCTTGCATGGACATGGCCACTCACAGGGTGGATGTGGGCACCAGTCGAAGAAGGAAAGCCCAAAACACCTTGGCACAGAGAGGGAGAACATGGCAATTCTGTGTAAGCGCTGCAGTTGACAGATCAGTTTATGGACACGTGTGAGTCATTTCCTTGGTGGTGACAGTGCTTGGGGAGTATTTTAAGCACCTTAGACCCATTAAAATTTAGGAGTCAAGCAATTTGTTAATCTTGTGAGGGTGGAGTTCGTTATACTCAAGTGACATGTTAATTCACAAAGAACTATGATGGTCTGAAGTTTTACCCTCTTGGCAAAGTAACAAGTCAGCCCATCGCAGTTTCATAGATGTTAGCTGAAAATGTGAGACTCCTGGGTGGAGACAAAAGACTTTATTATTTATAGCTCAGCAGGCAGAGCACCAGGATCTTATTGGTTCCTGGAGACCCCACATCCAAGAGGATGATGCAGAGGACAGCTTAGGGAAATGTTATCCTTGCACTGGGCTTATGTCACAGTTGAGGAATGCCAAGTTTAGGAAACCCCAATTGTTTAAAAGGGCTGTTGGGAAACCTGACTAACCTTTGCCTTAGAGGGAGACATTCTTTCTTAAAGTGGTCAGGGAACAAATATGTTTTCTGACCCAGAGGAACACGGAGCTCACCTTCCAAGGCTGTTTGCTATTCAAACATCCATGACAAGATAGTCTAGGGAAAAAACTGTCAGTGCCTCTGCTCAGAAAACTTGCAGGAATGTGAGAGACTCATGAAGAGTTCTCCCCAAATAATATGTTCCAAAGATTCACATTTTTATAATTTTTGAAGGTAGATAATGCCTGAAGTCAAAAGAATAAAACAAGAGGAATGTTTTGGGGGCATGCTAGTTTTTTGTCCCCCCGACTTTTTAAAAAGATTTTATTTATTTATTTGAGAGAGTGAGCAAGTGAAAGAGCATAAGCAGGGGGAGGAGCAGAGGGAGAAGGAGGCTCCCCACTGAGCAGGGAGCCGGACCTGGGGCTCAATCCCAGGTGGGATCATGATCTGAGCCAAAGGCAGACGCCTAATGGGCTGAGCCACCCAGCACCCTGTTTTTGTTTCCTAAGTTATATCCACTGATGCTTTTCCTCCTGTGACCTGTAACTTGGACACAATTTCCAGGGAGATATCTCTTTTCTTGTTACCTAAACTCATCTGGCACAGGTGCTCAGGATCTGCCCACAGCATTAACAGATTTCAGCATTGGAATGCAAAGGAGAGACTTCAGATTAAATGTTCCAGTGTCCATTAAAGAGTAGCGACAGGGACCAGAAGATATCTTACCATATCCTGTCACTGTATAATATGCTAGATCGCTTCAGCCGACTAACTGGAGAATAAGGAAAAGTCTGCATGTCAGTGAGTGACTGTATGTGATGTGTGTGTGAGGAGGAGAGGGAAGAAAGGAGGGGCGGAGAGGGGGAGAGGAGAAAAGAGATGGAGAGGGAGAGGGGTATAGATTGCAGCCTGCATGCAGAAAGAGCTTGTGCACTTGTGTGTTCCGGCACCACTGGGCTAGTGTAGTTCACGTGAAAGGCTCGTAAAGCTCTTAAACTTATTCTTTCATACTTTCAAGACCTGCAAATGCTAACCCATGCATTTTGTATGGTGATTTTCTTTGGTAAACATGAAATTAGCCTTAGAAACACCTCCTCTTAATTCAGATATCGTTTAAGTCAAGGGCTTAGAATTACAAAGTCTGAAAGATTTTGTAGGTAGGAGGGGAAAAGAAGTCAGTGTTTAAATTAAGTATTTGAAAACAAAGTGAAAAAGGGAACATGATATATAGTTTATAGGAAAAGCCATTTGAAAAGCTTTTTCATAGCTAATTTGTTGGGAATTCTTTGGCTAAGGTGGAATAAATGTATTCTAGGAGAAGCTCTATTGAGCCCAGTGTGATAGTAGCTTAATCTGACCGTGGCCATGTCTCACAGATCACTGTACCTAGTCACTACTCTATTATTGCAAGTTAAGTGGTTTGCTACAGTATTCCACGCTCAGGGTATTAGAACTCTGTTCCCTAATTTCCTAAGCAATAATGGTATAAGCAGTATGCATTTTTTATTATAAAAACTAACAATTGCCTCCACAGAGTTAACAGTATTTTACATACCATTGGTACCCAGGAGATTCAGTCTTAAATCAGAGCAAAATTAAATGTAAAATGTACGAAATTTTGGCAGAATTAGGTTTTCTTTGTAGAGGCTGAAGTCTTCAGTTTTGCTTGGAATCAAACTTTGGTTTTCTTCCTGGTGCTTTTATTTTCATTTTATTTAAATGGGTGTGTTGTTTCCTGATTAAAATTGATTCTGAATAATTATAACAACAGTAATTCACAGCAGGAGCTTGGGCAGCCTTCTTTATAGCTCCTGGAGGCTGTCATCATCCAGCCTCTCTGCGCTTGCCAGTTTTTCAGCGTTAACTATATTCACTGTGCAACGGGGTTATGAACTGCACAACAAAGACTTGGAGTGGAGAATCATTCCTCCTCCCAAATGGCTGCTATTTTTACAGGTTGGGGACTCTGTGCAGGTCAGAATTTGCTTGGTGAATTGGTTATTTACTCATTTCAGAGTAAATATATGGTAGGTAAGAAAGGAAAATGCTTTCTCTTCATTAGGAGACTTGATTTGGATTGGTAGCTCCCACAAGCCAGGAGCCATCACGAAGGAAGGAGGCGGGAGCGGTGGGGGACTGAGAGGGGACGTGGATTTTTGGTTCAGACTAAAGGTAGAATTAGAGCTGCCCGTGGGTGATGGGAGTAGGAAGTTCAAAGTCAGCACAGTCAAGCTTACACTCCAATCTCTCTTAAAAGGTCTCTTTTTTGCTCCTCTCTGCACATCTGCTTCATTTTTCTTTCTATAGTTGGCTTTTTTTCCTGCCTCTTTGCCCTTGTGCAGAATACGGTGGCATCAGTGGGTCCCAGACTGCACATTCTCAATCCCAGTGACCATTCCTACTCACTAGCCAGAGTTAGGTCCAAAGGCCTTCAGGAGCTGGGCCTCATTTTGATTAACAGTGAGTGAGGGAGTGCCAATATGCAGAATGCATTTCTGGCTTAAAAACATTTAAATTAAACATTATTAATGGCAAAACTAAACATACCCATACAGTGCTATGGTCAAAGGTAGTTTTAAGGCTACCAGTTTAAGATCTCTTGCCAGCCTTTCTTAGACCATTTCCCAAATTCTGGGGTAACCTAGCTTTTCAGCAGGGATGAGACTAAGGTGAGGTGATAAAGCCGCAGATGCAAAATTTAAGGCAATGCCTAAAAAGATCAATAATCCAGATAATACTATTTCAGTGCAAATGTTCTAACAAAATAAAACTTAATGCAAAAGTTCCATGGTAAACAAATTCTGAAATTGTAAGTGTAGACAGGATCACTATTACTGATTTTTCCTTTTGCCTCAAGCTCCAGTATGGCTCAGAGCAGCGTGGTTCATGAGGTGTCTACCTGTAGGCCAGTCAGTTATGAATAGGGAAGTGCGTCCCATCAATACTCTGTGGGTGGAGGAGTCATTTGTCAGCAGTAGGGATGTGGACCAGGCACGCATATCACAAAAGATGTCTCTAAAGGATGTTAGAGCGTGATACTTTCTTCTGGGACTCTGTGTTAGGAATTTGCCATAGCAAAATACCATAGGCTAGTTAGAAGTCTGAGATCAGGGTGCCAACATGATCAGATTCTGGGAGAGACTGTCTTCCTGGCTTACAGAGGACTGCCTTCTCACTGTGTGCTCATGTCGTCTTCCTTCTGTGTGAAAATGCACACAGAGGAGGGGTGGGGGTGGGAGACAGAGAAGGCGTGCTTTCTTTCTTTTTTTTTTTAAAGAGTTTTTTTTTTTTTTTTTTATTTGACAGACAGAGATCACAAGTAGGCAGAGAGGCAGGCAGAGAGAGAGAAAGAGAAGCAGGCTTCCTGCTGAGCAGAGAGCCCAATGCAGGGCTCGATCCCAGGACCCTGGGATCATGACCTGAGCCAAAGGCAGAGGCTTTAACCCCCTGAGCCACCCAGGTGTCCCGAAGGCTTGCTTTCTGATGTCTCCTCCTTATAATCCTATCATGAGGGCCCCACCCTCATGACCTCATCCAATTCTGATTACCTCCCCATCTTCAAATACCATTAGGGGTTAGGGCTTCAACATATGAATTTAGAAGGGACAAAAGCATTCAGTCCATAACAGCCCCAAATATTAGGGATATGCACCAAACATTCTTTTTTTTTTTTAGAGGCTTTTTTTTTTTTAAGATTTTTATTTATTTATTTGACAGAGAGAGAGAGAGCCCAAGTAGGCAGAGAGGCCACAGTGAGAGGGGGAAGCCGGCTCACTGCTGAGCAGAGAGCCCGATGTAGGGCTCGATCCCAGGACCCTGAGATCATGACCTGAGCCAAAGGTAGAGGCTTAACCTACTGAGCCACCCAGGTGCCCCTCCACCAAATGTTCTTAATTCTCCCTCCCCCCATGTATATTCAGATCTAAAGTACAGTCTTCTAAATGTTATCTTTTGACAGTCATGCCAAAATATAAACCCAATAAAGTTAAAATTTTGTCATTGGCTTCTTATTCTAAGTTAGTTGTCCCCAGAAAATCGTTTTTACAAAACTGAATTAATCATCAGACAAATGACTCAAAGATTTAACTAGAAAATGAAGCTTGGGTGCTTAACCATTTCTGAAAGTCCTAGGACCTGACCAATAACTACTCTTTCCATCCATAAGAAGAGAGAAACATTTAGCATATGGTTTTTCTTTTCTGTATAAAATCAATCAGAATATGTCACTTTGTGGCTTACTATAGTCAATCAAAATGTTGTGCCTCATTCTTCTAAATGTAAATCTTCTAAAGACATTTTTCAGAAAGTTCTGTCAAGTTATTAAGTGATAGGAATGTTGGTAGAGAAAATAAATTCCTTTAGACATCTTATAGGAACTAAAGAATTAAGGAATGCTTCTCCCCCCGCCCCCATTTCCTCGAGGGCTGTTTTGGTTTTGATGTTCAAACACCATATTGGAAAACATTTAAACTGTGAATATAATTCTGAAAACACTTTGAGCCATGGCAATATCTGTCCTGGGCAGCCTCATATCAAGCTGGCAAAACAGATCTTGGAAAAATAGGAAAGTATTTTTGTTTTCAGAATGCTTTATATGCAATTCCCCAGAAACAGCTCAAAAAGATAGATACTCTTTTCTAAAAGGTTGCTGTTTTAGCACTTCCCAACTTATAAAGGTTGGAATTTCCCACTGGCTCAGCGGAGAGATTTGTATCAGTTATTTTAGATTCACTTAATAGCACATTTGTGTTTGAGATGAAGTGTGAGTCCCATCAGACAAGTAAGATTGTTCTTAAAAATTGGCCTCCTTCTTCTTCCCCCCATGTATACTCAGATCTAAAGTAGAGTCTTCTAAATGTTATTCCACAGCTAGGTATGACATCCTATCTTAAAACAGCAGCAATAGCTGCTGTTTCTCTTTGTAGAGAACATGGCTGGATATATAGTGAGTGAATCTGTGAAGACTGGTGATTTTTCAGTTTTCTAAGTGAAGCCTTGACTTTATTCTCCACCCCTCTCTGCACTGTACTGGCAGAGATGGAAGTGAGGGTGAGGAAGGTGGTAACACAAGGAAAGGTACCACCAAGGTTTGTACAAAATACAGTAACACTTGTTTAATCACATGTGATCTCAGTACAGTCATTTCATTTTGTTTTTACTTCTGCATTAATCATGTTCCATCCTTTTATTTTCCCTCCTGCTTGTCATCTTTATTGTTTTTTTTAATTGACTTTTTTTTTTTTTTTTTTTTTTTTTTTTAGAGCAGTTAAGGTTCACTGCGAAACAGAGGGGGAAGATACAGAAGTTTCCCATATACTTTCTTCCCCAAACATGCATAGCCTCCTAATTATCAGCATCTCCTGTGAGTTGCTACATTTGTTATAATTGATGAACCTAACTGATTGACTGCCCAAAGCCCATAGTTTACCTTGGGGTTCATTCTATGGGTTTGGACGTGTATGGTGACATGTTCATTATGGTATCATGCAGAATATTTTCACTGCTCTAAGAATCTGTGTTCTGTCTGTTCATTCCTCCATGCCCACCTTAAGCCTGACAACTGCTGATCTTTTTACTGTGTATGTAGTTTTGCCTTTTCCAGAATGTCATACAGTTAGAATTACAGAGTATGTAGCATTTTCAGGTTGGCTTCTTTCACTTAGTAATAGGTACTTAAGGTATCTCTGTGTTTTTTCATGGCTTGATAGCTCATTTCTTTTTGTCACTGTGTAATACCCCATTGCCTCAGTATATGAGGCAGTATATGAAGCAGCCAGTATATGCCTCAGTATAAACTATATATAGTTTATTCTTTAACCCACTGAGGGACATCTTGGTTGCTTGAAAGTCTTGGCAATTATGAATAAACTTTCTATAACCATTCATGTGTAGGTGTTTGTGTGGACATAAGTTTCAATTCCTTTGGGTAAGTACCAAGGAGAGCAATTGCTGAATGGTGTTTAGTTTTGTAAGAAACCACCAGCTATCTTCCAAAGTGCCTGTACCATTTTACATTCCCACCAGCAATAAATGAGAGTTCCTATTGATTCACAACCTTGTCAGCACTTGGTGTTGCCAGTGTTCTAGATTTTGGCCATTGTTAAATAGGTGTATGGTGGTATCATGTTCCACCTCATTTTGCTCTTAGGTTTTACCTTCTCTTCTAGCTTACATGCTTCTTGAAGGCAAGGGTCATGCACAGCTTTTTACCCTCAACCACTTCTTGTGTATTCACTTGCATGTAAAGTCACTCAGAAGTGTGCCAAAACATTGAAGATGATGAATGTCTTTGAATTGGTTAAGAGTTCAGTTAGAGGGGAAGAACTATCACTTACTGAATAATTTGTCAACCATTTGAAATACTTGCAATTTTCCTGTTAATCCTCACAATAGTCCTATGATAAAGACAAAATTATTCCCATTTTGCCAAAAATGGACTAACTGAGGCTTAAAATAGTAAGTGAATTGCCCATCATCAGTAGAGTCAGCTAGACCTGTGGTTCTAAACAAGGTCCGTCTGGCCTAAAGCTGATTTCATGAGAATGGACTGTACCTGCAGTTAGAGCCAAGCTCCCAATCTTAGATGCCCATGGGCCAGGTAGACAAGGGAGGATGCTGGGGGTGGGGGTGGAGTAAAGAAGGGGGCAGCCTCTACTTACCTCTAGCTAACTATTAAACAACATTTTTAGAGTCAGAGAATCCATAAATTTGGATTTTTTTGGAGGGGATTGCAAAATCTTCCAAGTTTTATATTTTGGCACCCAAATTTAATAATAACACTTAAAAAGTAAATATAGGTCTGTGGGCCAAATTTAGGCTACAAAGGGAAGGTTTCTAGCTATTGTATTAAAGAATAGTTTGAAAGAGTAGCAGCTCTTTTTCCCCAAGTATGTATTGTAATCCCAAATGAAGTAAAATACTGCCTGTCAAGAAAAATTTAGAGAGCTATCATTAATAGTTCACTCTTTTGTTGGTATGTAAAATGTTTATGGATAATACTTGTTAAGAAGTAGTTACCAATTTACTATTCAGTGTGGAGCCCAGCTAGTGAATGAATACGGTTACTATTTTATTCCAGTTGATAAGAAGTTCTAATCTAGAACTTCATGAAAATAGCAAAAGCATTTATTGAGCTGTGAACTAATGCTGCATACTCAACTATCCACAATTTCTAAGTATCTTATGTAAATATACGCACTCTCCCACAAGAAATTACAAATAACATACATATGTAACCACATATAGATTTACTGTTAATTGCTAGTTGCCCATTATGAGTATGTAGATCATGCCCTTTGTCAGAAGCAGCTAGAGTAGTCTCTTATTCTTCCTCTTGGCTCTATCTATTGTTATCCTGATCCAGGTCACCAGCCTGTGTTGTCTTTGTCAGTGGCCAGGGTAGTCTAGTCTCTCTTTTGACATAAGTGTTATGATAACTACAGAAAACTCTTTCTGCTGCATCTCTTGAAGTTTGCATCTGCACAGAGCTTAGCTGAATTTTTATTGTTTTAACAATTTTTTTTTCCTAGCAGCTATTTGAGGATGTGATGTAGGGAGGTAAAGCCCCCTCACTGTCAATGTTTGAATGTCTCTAAATGTCCTCATTTGGCGTTCCCTTGAAGAGATAGATTTAATGAGCCTCCATGATTTCTATGTAGAAAAAAAGAATATCTTCTAGGATATTGCTAAGGCTTAAATGTCTGTTCTTCAATGATCATGCCTCACCTTTCATTGTAGATATGTTGACTTTCCCACTGCAAGGATATTTCTTGTCCCTGGATTTTTCAAAATGTCCTGCCCTTTTAAAGTGGGGCGTGTTCTTTTACTCTGTCCTGCTTCCCTCTTTTCTTCTCTCCTTGTTTTGCTCTGCCAGAGAAACCACTTTAATTATGTGAACTTATTTTAGAATTTAACAGCATGCTTCTACATAGCATGCTTTCATTGCACTTGGTTGATTTTTAAATTTTAAGTGTTATCTATGCAATTTCAAATAAGAAAGGATTTAGCTCTATTTCATGCTTGATCCCTACCACAAAACAATATCTTCCCATTTCCCTATTTTTTCAGTAGAATTAATTGAAATTTGTTAGATTGGTATTCATATAGTCAACGACTATATTATTATGGCTCTATAATCATATTCACAATCAAGTCATGAATTATGCTATGATGTATTTTTTCTACTGTTCTGAAATTTCACATTGATGTGTCTTAGTGTACATTTATTTTCATCCACTTTGCTGGTAGCTTAATGTGCCTTTTAAATTTGGAGCTTATGGGGCAACTGGGTGGCTCAGTCAGTTAAATGTCTGCCTTTGGCTCAGGTCATGATCTCAGGGTACTGGGATCGGGCACCCTGCTCAGGGGGGGATGTCTGCTTCTCCCTCTTCCTCTTCCCCTCCCCCACCCATGTTCTCTGTCTCTTACTTGCTCTGTCTAGAGCAATAAATACAATATTAAAAAAAAAAATTCACATACCTCTTTAAAAAAATAAATTTGGAGCTTATATCCTTCCATTATGGGGATTTTCTTGAATAATAATAATAATAATAATAATAATAATATAGGTTCTTGTTTGGATGGTTCATTTATACCTATTTCCTTCACTCTCTAATTCATTTTATGATGTTGGATCTCCTGGACTATATCTCTAATGTTATTATCTTTAATTTCCTTTTTTCAGTTTTTGCATCTTTATGTTCTGATTTTCTGAGAAGTCTCTTCTTTACTCTTTCCTTCCCTTCTCTTCTCTTATGACTACTTTGGGTTTAGTTTGCTCTTTTATTTTCCAGTTTCTTAAAGTGGAAAGTTAGGTTGCTGACTCAAGATCTTTCTTCCGTTTTAGTCTAGGTTTTTACAGTTATAAATTTCCTTCTTAAGAATATTTTAGCTTCATCCCATAAATTTTAGAATTTGTGTTTTTGTTTTCATTCATTTTAATATATTTTCTAATTTTTCTTGTGATTTCTCTTGACCCATTTGTTATTTAGGACTTTATTGTGTGATTTCCATATATTTGTGAATTTCTTTAATGTCCTTCTGTTATTGATTTCTAATTACATTTCATTGTTCCTGGAGAACATGTTTTGTATGATATAAATCCTTATACATATACTGAAACTTGTTTTATGGCCTAACACCTGGAATATCCTGGAGAATGTTCCATGTGCTCCCAATAATTATATTTTCCTCTTGTTGGTGGAGAGTTCTATAGATCTCCAGAAGGTCTAGCTGGTTTATAGTGTTGTTCACATCTTCTGTTTTCTTGTTGATAGTTTGTTTAGTTATCCTATCCATTATTAAAAGTGGGGTTTTCAAGTCGCAAGTATTTTTGTTGAATTGTGTATTTCTCACTTTAATTATGTCAGTTTTGATTACATTTATTTGGGGGTTTTGTTAGTTGATATGTTTATAATCATGGCTTCTTGATAGATTTACTTTTTATCATTATAAAATGTCTTTGTCTTTAGTAACAATTTTGTCCTAAGTTTTATTTTATTTGAGATGAGTATCACTCTTACTTCTTTTAGTTACTCTTTGCCTGGTATATCTTTTACTGTCCTATTACTTTCCACCTATTTGTGTCTTTGACTCTGAAGTGTATCTCTTGTATCTCTTCATCTGTCATTCTCTAACTTTTGATTGGAGTGTTTAATACATTTACATTTAATGCAATCCCTGCCAAGTGATTTATGTCTACAAGTTTGCTATTTATATCTCTTATGTTTTTTGTCTTTTTGTTTCCCTATTCCTCCACTGCTGTTTTGCTTTGTGTTAATTAGGTATTTCCTAGATACCATTATGAACTCCCTAAGGTTACTATTTTTGTTAGACTACTGGTTTTCAAAGCTATTCCAGAACTAGGTAGAGTGTTGGGAATAGGCCAAGTTAGAATACCACAAACCTCATTATCCAATTAAACTCAGGGTTTTTCCTGAATAAACACCGCTCAAATAGTTTTATGTCATTGGTTAATTTCCAAAGTTCAGAATAAGTTCATTTTGACAATTTTTGTTAGTATTCCATTAATTTTTATGGGGGAGAAGATTATCAGGTATCCTTTTTCCACCATTACAGAAGTGCCTTCAGAGATTTCTTGAAGTCTATTTTCCATTCTTTCTTTTGGCAAAATTTATTCTCTATTATTATTATTATTATTATTATTATTATTAAGTAAGTGTCTGCTCTTGTTTCTTGGACATAATAGCTGGGATATTTTCTCTCTCTGAAGATATTATTAAAAGTTAAAAAATATTTTGCCCTATATTATCTCTGTTTCTTCCAATTTGGTTTAACTTCTTCGTTTTGTCCTCTCTTCTATGTTAGAACTCTCTTCAGACAATAATGGCAACTTTAGTAGCAAACATTTATTGAGCATCTACTATGTGGTCATCACTCTTCTAGTGGATTATACATATTAACTTGTTTAATATATATTAACTTATTTCATTCTTCTCACATTAAATATCACAGGTGACTACTATCATTTCTTCCATTTTACAGATGAGAAGCTGGGCTATAAAGAAGTAAATAACTTGCCTTAAAGTTACATAGTATAAAATTGCAGAGTTGGAATTCAGGTATAGTTTGACTTCTACATCCTCTTTCTCAAATAGCTCATCCCTGGGTTATCTGCTTCTATGTACCAGTGGGGTTGTGAATATTCTGATCATATGGGTGGGGCTTATTGACTGTGTGGCTGTCATCTGTGGGGTAAATGGGTACTTCTTGGCTTTTCTCATCGCTAATTTCTCTTGCTAGCTTTCTTTTGTCTGCTAATCAGTTATCACTAGCCCATTAGCTTTCTATCATCCACATTTTTTTCTGCTTTTGTTCTCATTTTTTTTCCCTTTTTACACCTGTGAGTTTAAGCCTTAGGGAGGTAAAAGGTTTACTATCATCTTAGTAGGGGTGTGGGAAGAGTCAGAACTAAATGCATGCTTTCAATACACTGCCTGTTTAATCATTTTAAGCATATCTATCTATCTATCTATCTATCTATCTATCATCTGTTATGAGAAGTTCTTGGAGGTCTTCCTTCCATCTATCTGCTGGTTTAATATGAATACAAAAATTTTCCTATTCAGCTCTATAATTTTGTCTTGCATGTATATCCTCAGTGGAGGCTTTATCTAAGGGGTTTCTGTGTGGTTTGGGCTGAGTTTTTCTCCATCTAGATGTTTCTCATTTTCTCCTGCCAGGTGCTCCAGGGTGTCTTTTTATGTTAATTTCATGCCTTAGGAATACAGGACTCTGCAGAGTGTGAAATAAAACTGAAGCTCATGGGAAGATGAGCTTTGGTTAAGAATTTTTAGGGGAGGTTCCTCCCACTCCTCATGCCTGAAATTTAGAACTGCACCAGCCTCCATGTTCCTTTTCTGTGCCAGTGAGCATATAGAACACCATTTCACTGAAAAAACAGTACTCCAAAGATTCTGGATTAAGGATGAGGGTCTCATTTCCAACTCTCCTCATCTCATAGGTTCCAGGTCTTATGTACTATGTGTGTAGCTATTAAAATCAAAGCCCTTGGGCTAACTGAAACCAGACCAATCCCTTCCCCAATCACCAAACCAGGACAACATGATAATATATCACTGAGTTTCCTTTATCTTCATTTTTTACCCCTGGGGATTTCTCTTACTTTTATTTGAGTGCAGGTATGTATTTAAAAGGATACTTGTGATATTTTAACCAGAATATCTATATGTTTTATAGAAAAAGGTTTTGTGTTACTTGATTTGCTATTGTTGTCTGCAGCTCCTAAAATTAACTTTTCTTGTTGAATTATTTCAGTATACCCTATGAATGTTATCCTCACTTTGAAAGTATGTGTGATTTTTTTCCATGACATAGCTGCTAAGTCAAGGAAAGTATTTTTCCCCAGCTTTATTGGGATATAACTGACATATAACATTGTGTAAATTTAAGGTACATACATGTCAAATTGATGCATTTATATGCATTTATATGATCACCAACCACCATAGTGTTAGCTAACACACCCATCACATCACATAATTACCATGTCTTTTTGTGGTGAGAACATTTAAGATCTACTCTCTTGGCAAATTTCAAGTATATAATATATATTATTAACTATAATCACTATGATGGACATTAGATCCTCAGAACTTACTTACCTTATAACTTGAAGTTGTTTTTTTTTTTTTAAGATTTAATTTATTTGACAATGAGAGACACAGCAAGAGAGGGAACACAAGCAGGGGGAGTAGAAGAAGTAGAAGCTGAACAGGGAGCCTGATGAAGGGCTCGATCCTGGGATCATGACCTGATCTGAAGTCAGATGCATAATGACTGAGCCACCCAGGTGCCCCTTATAACTTGAAGTTTATACTTTTTACCAACATCTCCCCATTGCCTACCACCCAGCCTCTGGTAACCACCATTATAGTCTCTGTTTCTGTGAGTTTACCTTTTTTAGACTCCACATATAAGTAATATATAATATTTATATTTTTATGTGTGATTTATTACACTTAGCACAAGTTGTTACAAAAGGCAGGGTTTCCTTCTTTCTCATGGGTGAATAATACTCCATTGTATATGTACCACATCTTTTTATCCATCCATTAATTGATAGGTATTTAGGATGTTTCCATATCTTGCCTATTGTGAATAATGCTGCACTGATCATGGGAGGGCAGATATCTCTTCAATTCTTTTGGGGAAATACTTAGAATGAGATTGCTTGATCACATGGTAGTTACATTTTCAAATATTTCTGAGGAATCTTCATATTGTTTTCTATAGTGGTTGCACCAATTTACATTTCCACCAACAGTGTTCAGAGATTCCTTTTTCTCCACATCCTTGCCAACACTTGTTCTATCTTGTTTTGAGGATAGCCATTCTAACAGGTGTGAGATGGTATTTCATTTGTATTTCTGTGATGATTAGTGATATTGAGCGCCTTTTCATGTTTAAGAATGTATTTTTAAGGGGCGCCTGGAGGAGTTTGAGACTGAACTAGTAGAGGTAATAGTTTCTATTCTGTGAGGATAAGACCTAACTAGAACATGGCATTGTGTTCTAGATACTTCACTTTCCAGAATAATAGACTTGTGGTGTGTTATGACAGGGACAGTTAGCATGGCAAAACATTCTCTTATAAGGATACTTGTGATTGCATTTAATCCAGGACAATCTCACTATCTCAAGATCCTTATCCTGTAAGGATGTAATCATATCCTGCAATGTTATTTTTTTTCCCATATAAGGTAATATTCACTTATTCCAGGGATTAAGACATGGTTATCTTTGGAGGTCTGTTATTCAGCCTACAACAGCAAGCTTTGTGAACATCAAACTATCTTCTTTGCTCTAAGAACACTTTCTACAATATCTTGGGGAAGTGTCCTCTAGCCTCTCTTGAGTAATGTCAGTGTTAGAGAACTAATATCAACAGTCATTAGATTGTACTTAAATATCTTTTAACCCTTTCCTATTTCCAATAATCTATGGTCTTGAAGTTTTTGTTTTTAAGTTCCTTTTGCAATCTCATTTATGTTTGCTTACTTTCCATTTGTGAAATCTCTATAAAAAAAATAATGTGCTAAGTTCAGGTGAATTTACCCAATCCATGTCTGAGAAGTCATTGAGGTTTCATAGTGACCTATTACATTTAAAATAAGGAAAGTGTATTAATAATAATTAATAAAAATTTTATGTTTGCAAGTGTTAAAAAAAATAACTCTGTGATTAAATCAGTGATAGGAATTTATTGGCTTATATACCAGAGAAATCCCAGAATAAGTGTAGCTTCAGCTGGATCCGGGTACTCAGATGGTGTCTTGGTTGCTTAGAAGTTGTTCACTCCATATCTTAGTTTCAGTTTTGTTGAATTGATTTTATTTAGTAAGCTAATGCTAGGATGACAGGATGATCACCAGTGACCCGGGCAACCTTGCTATCTTAGACATCCGTGGAAAGAGCTCTATTAAAAAAATTTCTAGAATTTGCATTCAGTGGGCTGGCCTAACCTTGAATCAAGCCAGCCCCAATGATACTGCAGGGATGTAGAGTAAGGAGTCTCCCATGAAATATTAAAAAAGCGACTATCAGCAAAAAGGAAATACTTGTTGGTCAGGCTACAAAAACAGATGTGCTATGTAAAACATCACATGTAATATGCAAAACATTGCATATGCTATATGTAATCATAGTTTCAGCTGTATGTTTTACTGGATGCTTATGGAATCAATCCCAGTGCTCTATAGCTGTGTGTCAGGCTCTGTGTACATTTGTGTTTGTTTGTATTTTAGATAAAATTTATCAGATGGGAGAAATCCATTGGTGTTGCCTAGCTGGCCTGGTGGAAGAGATCAGAGGATGTGGGTAAATTCATCTTTGAACAAATGAATTAAATATGCACAGTAAATAGTTTATTGCACAGCAGGAAATTGGTGCCTAAGCATTGGGGAAGAAAGCAAAGCTAGCAGAGCAGCAAGCCTCATGCAGTCACTCCTATGGTCAGGTCTGAGAGGCGGCAATAGCCAGGAGGCTAGCAGAGTGCTTTGTAGCACAGAGCTTGTCTGAGTGTGCAATATGTTACCTACAGCTGGGTCTGGCATAATCAGCCCTGACTAATGGGAGGTGAGAGGAAGGGGTTCAAGTGCTGAATAAATAAATTACTTAATTACATATTATCAGAGAGAAGAGCAGATGGTCAGCTTAGCCCATCTCCTGGTGCCTTTGGCTTCAGAACGGAGAGTAGATCTCATGAGACCAGAGCAGGTTAGGCTCTTGATTCTATTTATCTGCCGGTCCTACCAGAGGATCATGGTGTTCAGGAATAAACAGGCCCCATTTCCCCAAAGCTGAAGGGCACTAGGTGCTCCAGTGTCCACTCTAAACTAAAGTTGGGCAGGCCTAAACTAGTCGGCATTTTCCACTTTGTTCACTTTGGCACCAGATGGAAGTGTAAATGCATTTCATTTCCTGTAAAATGGTTAAAAAGTGATTTTCAATTGAGAATCTAATAAAATGTGAAGGGGGTAGTTGAGCATTTACTGAATGTGCTCCTGAGTATCTCCTTTCACTTTAGACCATATACTTGTTTTCCTTGGCTTTTGATGTCCCCACAGAAAATCCACTTTTTCTGTGTACTGATTGCTCTGGTGTCAGAGGGAAGTGTGGCTAAGGTTGTATTCTGGAAGCATCACATGGCAAGCCTCAGTTTGGCATGGAAGGGTCCTCAGAGCAGGGTTTCCCACATGCTGGTCTGGTGATGGTTGCCAAGTTGGCTGCATCAAAATCATTTGTGGCCAATGTGTGTGGCCAAGTTTAAGAGGAACTTTTAAGGGATAACGAGGCATCCATAGCCAGTAGTCATGGGAAATAGGCTCAGGGGGGAGAAGTAGTTATCAGACCCTGGTGAAACTTGTAGGTGTAAAAGAGGACTGGTGGAGGGGAACAATGGACAGCCATTGTCAATCCATGGTCCAGCAGGGAGAAAAAACCTCTCCACCTTTTGCCCCTTGATCTCGTCCTGGTGCTTTTGGGCAAACCAAAAGGACCAGAGAGTCCTGGCAATGCGGTCTATAGAAGTCAGACTCTTGAGACACCAAATAAGATGGAGAAACTAGAGTGGACCTGGAGGGGTAAATAAAGAATATCTAGCTCATGTTGGTATAGATGACATTTTCTAGTTACACATTTGTGTCAATATGTGAATGACAAATAGGCAGGTATGTTTTGTTTTACAGACATGCTTTTTTTCTTGGTATAAAATTGCCTCCTCCACAATTTCATCATAGAGACTGGAAACTCTTAAAGAACAGAGGTGACATCTTTAGAATTGGCTTCCTGTACTCTGCCCATGGTTCAGCCAGTTCATATTCCTTCTTCTGAAAGGGCTTCAAGGAGAATCTTTTGGAAGATCATAACTGTCTACCTGGTTGTCAACTTTACATTTAGTAATATATTTTTAGGATGTTCTATTCTCTCTTATTAAGTAATTGTGGATCTGTATCATTCTATATTCTTTTTTTTAAAGATTTTATTTATTTATTTGACAGAGAGAGAGAGAGAGAGATCACAAGTAGGCAGAGAGACAGGCAGAGAGAGAAAGGAAGCAGTCTCCCTGCTGAGCACAGAGCCCGATGCGGGACTCGATCCCAGAACCCTGAGATCATGACCTGAGCCGAAGGCAGACGCTTAACCCACTTAGCCACCCAGGCATCCCTGTATCATTCTATATTCTTGAGGTGACTTGTACTCTGGAGGAAACTGTTTGTATTTGTAACCAACAGGATCTTCATGCTGAATGTCTCCTTAAAGAAACCATGTTATTATACTTCCTAAAAGATTGCATTCAGTGGTATTGCTTTCTTTTGGTTTTATGTTAAACATTCATTTCACTGTGTTTGAAGCATACATTTAATGCTCATTAGTAATTATAACTCCACATCAGAAGGATTGGATTAATTTTGATTTTAGTATGTTGCCTATGAAGATTTGAGCACAGATTTTAAAGATTTTAAAATACAGCAGTGAAAGAAACTTTATAGAAACTCTTCATGGAATCTCCTGGAGATTTTTTCTGTAGCTCCCCTTCCCTTCCCTTCCCTTCCCCCAGTGAGGAAGTTTTGGGCATTTAGAGTCCCCTTTCCTGATGGGAACTAACCACCACTCAAAACCAAAAACTTGTATTACAGCAATTCATTAGGCCACCTGGGCATGTCCTGGTCTCCCACCAAGGGAATAATATGCATACCAGTTGTCAACATCTTCTAAGTACCTACTGCATCCTAGGCACTTTACATGCCATTTAGTCCTTTCAGTTGCTTAGGCAGAAAGCTTGGAATAAACTTTGGGTCCTTTCCCACCACATATCTACAGAAATCTGTCAACAATTCCAGAAGCCACTACTTTCAAAATATGTCCAGAATCTGGTCATTTCTCACCACCTGCAGTGCAGGGCATTGGTTCAAATCACCATCATCTCTCCCCTGGATTAGTTAGTCACATCCTAAATGTTTTGTCTGTCTCTTCCTTCTCCCTTCCATCTTTTTCCTAGAGAGCAAGCAGAGGAAGCCCTGTAAAGATTATCATGTAGTTCCTCTATTTATAACCCTCCAGTGGCTCCCATCTCGTTCAGAAGAAAAGCCAAAGGCGTTACCAAAGCTTTATAAGGCCGAACCCTCGCTTTTCCTCAGCTGTCTCTCTGACCTCATCTGCTTTCACTCTCGCCTTCCCTCACTATATTCCAGCGACAGCATGCTCCTGCTTCCCAGTCTTTACATATGCCATTCCTTCTTCTTACTGTGTTCTCCCTCCAGTTTTTTGCCTGGCTTACTCTCTCATTTCATCTAGATCTCTTAAAATATGACCCTGTAAGAGAAGACTACACTGACTGTCATATATAGAGTGCCCACCTGAATCACTCTCTTCACTGCGTTACTTTCCCTCTTCATGCGTATCACAGTCACCTGCTTGTTTGATCAGCACGAGAATGAAAGCTTCTTAAAGACCAAGACTGTGGGGCACCTGGGTGGCTCAGTGCTTAAGCCTCTGCCTTCAGCTCAGGTCATGATCTCAGGGTCCTGGGATCGAGTCCCACATGGGGCTCTCTGCTCTGCAGGGAGCCTGCTTCCTCCTCTCTCTCTCTCTCTGCCTGCCTCTCTGCCCACTTGTGATCTCTCTCTGTCAAATAAATAAAAAAAAAATCTTAAAAAAAAAAAAAAAAAAAACCAAGACTGTGGAGTTCACTGCCCTCTCTCTGGCCTGTGTTTTAGTACATGGCACATAGACGGTGCTCATCAAATATTGGTGAAGTAAATGCATGGATTTATGAGTATATCAGTTATTCTCAAGAAGAATATGATCTAGCATTTAGCAAAAATAACTCAGAAAAGTTTCATCTTAAGTAACATTGTATCGAGTACTCATCTGATAAGCATCTTATCAACCTTATTGCCAATGAGGGATGTTTTGGTTTACTGCCAAGGAAGGAAATACGCATATAATACATACACACCCCCCTACATATATATATATACAATGTGTATATGTTATATATGAATGTGTATGTTCATATACGTATGAATGTATGAGTGTGTGGAAGAATGTGTTTATGTCTGTGTGTACGAGTATGAGTGTGTTTGTACATAAATTTTTTTTGGCCCAGGAAGGAGATGTCTTCCTACTTATTATCTCACTGGAGAATCTCCGTCTTCTACCCTAGGAGTCAGTGCCAGAGGTGGACATGGAAAAAGGAGACAGTGAGGCCCTGCACATGAATGAGGAGACCTGACTGTGGACTGTTAGAGAAATTTATTAAAGGGTTGGACAGTATTTCTCATGGTCTTTGTGAAGCCTTGGACTTCCTAACTGCCAGTGCAATGTGGTATGACAAAGATAATAGTTTTCTTCAGAAGTTCAGTTTTCTATTCCTACCTTGGAAAGCAGTAGCTTAATGAACCTGAGTGGTCAACATTTGTGGTACTCCTCTATCTCTTCCAGGACCTTTTGAAATATATGTTTTTTGAATTTAGTTTTGCCGGGAAAATCTGCATCCAATTTGAATGAAATTGAATATGTTTCAGGGCTCAAGCAGCATGTCTTCCATCTGAAGCAAAATGGAGATGAATTTCAATTAGATGTTCCCATTATAATCTGTCTCCACCTGTAGTTTTCATCAAAAATTGCTAGGAAGTATGGTATAATGTATGATCAGGATTTGCCCACTGGCAGTAGTGTCCCATTATCTTAGTAAAAAAGCACAAAATAATTAGTCTGATGCATATAGATAGCAGCTTCTTACAGCGAGTGACTTTAATTGTGGTGAGTAATATATACAAAGTTTGAAGTATTATATATTTCCCTCCCAAGAAGACACCAATTACTAACTCAGTTGACAAAGTAACAATGTCAAACAAATCTTTCAGAAGATTTAATGCAAACAGAACATTGTAGTCAATAGCCACTGCAAAATGTCCATTTTATGGCCTTATTTTTTGCCTGGGCTTAATTTATGGTAATTTGGTAGTTACATATAGCCTGGAAGTATGCTGTTGGCTTGAGTTAGTACTTGGGTATTGCATAAATCATAGCTGAATGTGTTGGCTTCATCTAATGCTCTTCTTTCTCCTACAATTGGAATCCTTCTTATCTTGTCATTTCTCTCTCCTCATTCTTACCTGTAAATTCATGGGGCTCTGAGAGCTCAGTATTTAGGAGATTACTTCTTCATAGAGTGGCGTCTTCCAAATGCCAGATAAAAAGTGTTTCTGGACTTCACAGGGTGGGGAATTTAGCAAATCTTTTTTGGGGATAGAGTATTTTTATCATCTCACCTTAAATGCTTTAAAGGAAGGTATAATTCCTCTCGCCTTACCCTCCTATTTGCCTCTAAAATCTATACTAATATAAAAGGTGAGGTTTAGAAGTATTATATTATTTGAACAAGTTCTTTTTTTTCAGGGCAGGATTGTATTAGTTTTATTTTATTTTATTTTTTAATACGAAACATAGGATGAATAAGCCAGCATGCTCTAGGCCCACAGGTAATCTACCTGGGGACCTAAATAATATAAATAATTTAACTATGTAGTAGAGTTTAGTTTAGGTGACTGGTCTTCAAAGAAATACATTGGCTGTTTCAGAATTAATGAGACAATTGGCTATCTTCTACTGTTCTTTTATTCTTATTTACAAAGATTTTTGAATTTTTAGTTGTGACTAGTCACTTTCAAAAGTGATTAAGAATTTCAAGTAAATAAATGTCATGTATATAATTGTGAACAACCTTATTCAAAATGTTGTAGGAAACCATGTTTGAAAATGTAGGTTTTTCTCTTAAACCCATAAAGTCATAATATAAATATTGCCATCTATTCCTAAGTTGGATAATAATATTCTTCTAATTTAGTTATTCAACTCTCTTCCTTTACTTATAATCAGAAGAGCATCTGTCTATAAATTGCTCAGAACTTTTATATGCATTACCACTTTTAACTCATGTATCAACCCCACGTTGTAAACGTTATCTGCAATTTAAATGAAGAAACAAGCAATTTTTAAGTGGTATGTTTTCTAATTATAAAATGACAAATGTTTATTGTAGGAAATCTCTGAAGTGTCAAAAGTATACAGATATTGTTAGTAAGACTGACCAAACAAAAATATGGAAAAGATACCAATTACCAATATTAGGAATAAAATAAGTGGGTATCACAGATGGACATAGGGGAAGGGAAGGAAAAATAAAGATGAAAACAGAGAGGGAGGCAAATCATAAGAGACTTAACTATAGGAAACAAACAGGGTAGCTGGAGGGGAGACTGATGGGGAGATGGTCATTAAGGAGGGCCTGTGAAGTAATGAGCACTGGGTGTTGTAGGCAACTAATGAATCACTAAGTTCTACCTCTGGAACTAAAAAAAAAAAAAAAGTAGGTATCACTACAGACCCTCAGACATTAAAAGGACATTAAAGAAATCCTACATACAACTCTATGCACACAAATTCAATATTCAAAAAGAAGTAAAATGTACTAATTCCTTAAAAAATACAAATTACCCAACTCATTGAAGATGAATGGGTAACTAAAATAGTCCTTTCACTATTAAAAAGCTGAATACATTGTTAAAAAGCTGTAAAAGTGGGGCACCTGCGTGGCTCAATGGGTTGAAGCCTCTGCCTTCAGCTCAGGTCATGATCCCAGGGTCCTGGGATTGAGCCCCTGCATTAGGCTCTCTGCTCCAGGGAGCCTGCTTCCTCCTCTCTCTCTGCTTGCCTGCCTCTCTGCCTACTTGTAATCTCTGTCTGTCAAATAAATAAATAAAATCTTAAAAAAAAAAAAAGCTGTAAAAGAAATCTATAGTCCAGGTAGTTTCATTAGTAAACACGTAAAGAAGAATTAACATAAATTTTATATAGTTTCTTTTTCCTTTGCCAAAAGTATAAATACATAGATCAATGGACTGGAAGAGAGTCCAGAAATAGATCAACACAAGTATGACCATTTGATTTTATTTGCACTTGAGCATCTTATTTATTTATTTATTTTTTAAGATTTTATTTATTTATTTGTCAGAGAGAGAGAGAGAGCGAGAGTGAGCACAGGCAGATAGAGTGGCAGGCAGAGGCAGAGGGAGAAGAAGGCTCCCTGCTGAGCAAGGAGCCCGATGCGGGACTCGATCCCAGGACCCTGGGACCATGACCTGAGCCGAAGGCAGCCGCTCAACCAACTGAGCCCCCCAGGTGTCCCAAGCATCTTATTTATTTTAATGATAAATTATTTTCAGGACAATTTTAGACCTACAGAAAAACTGAGAAGATAAAAGAGTTCCTATACACCCCATACCCACAGTTTCTCCTATTATTAACATCTCACATTAATATGGTACATTTGTTACAATTAATGATCTAATATTGATACATTATTATTAACTAAAGTTCATGCTTTTTAAAAAAGAAAGATTTTATTTATTTGGGAGAGAGAGAGATCATGAGCAGGGATGGGGGTAGAGGGAGAAGTAAACTCCTCACTAAACAGAAAGCCCAATGCAGAACTTGATCCCAGGACCCTGGGATCATGACCTGGGCCCAAGGCAGATGCTTAGCTGACTGAACCACCCAGGTGCCCATCCCCCACAACTTTTAAAAAAGATTTTCTTCAGCTTTTACCTGAAGTTCTTTTTCTCTTCCTGGGTTCCATATAGGATACACATTATACTATATACACATTACATTTATTTGTCATGTGTACTTTGGGTTCTCTTGGTTGTGGCAGTTTCTCAGACTTAACCTTGTTTTCATTGAACTTGACAGTCTTGAAGAGTACTATTAGATCTTTCATAGATTCCCCCCAACTGGGATTTTCCTGATGCTTTTATCGTAGAATGGAGTTAGGTTTTTTGGGGAGGAAGACCATAGAGGTAATGTGTCTTTTTCATCATGTTCATCATCAAGAGAACATACTACTAATTGGCTTATCATTGTTGTTGTTGACTTTGATCCTCTGGCTGAAATTGTGTTTTGTCATTTCTCAACTGAGAAGTAGTTCATTTCCCTTCTTTTCCATACCTTACTATTTAGAAGCAACTCACTATACCTAGTCTACACTTAAGGAGTAGGGAGTTATGTTCCCCCTCCTTGAAGGAAGAGTATGCAAATCATTTGGAACTATTCTGTGTGGAAGATTTAGCTCTTCTCCCTATTTATTTATTAATTAATTTATTTCGATCAGTATGGGCCTATGGATATTTATTTTCTGGGTTATAATCTAATACTATTTTGTTTTGTTGCTCAAATTCTTTCAAGTTGGAACATCAGGCTCTCTTTCAGTTGGCTCCTGTTTCACTTTCATGTGCCCTGATGGTGTTTTTTGTTTTTGAAAGTATTTCCTTAATTCCTGGCACTACAAGATGCTCCTGGCATATCTTGTGTATTTCCTGTTAGGCACCTCTTCTGTATATTCTATCCCAGTCCTAAAATCCCCTCTTTCCCCATTTTCCAAAAAGACCTGGTTCTTTTTCTTGGATAATAGTATTAGAAACCAAGACATGGGCATTAGGTTTGTTCACTGCTACTGAGATGTCACTGACTCTAGGCCTTCTCAGTTGATGGATCATAGAAATATATGTGTGTCTACAGTGTCTATACATCTGTCTATAGATATTTCAGCATTATTTCAGCAAATTAAATCACTTTAATTTATTTTAAGCTAAACATGAGTTAATAATGATGTCTCCAACTCTATTTCCATTACCATATGGATCATTCTAGCTCTGTCTCTTGCTTATCTGTAAACTCCCACTCCAACAATGGGAACTCTGGCTCCCATCATTCACCATTTATATACTTAATTGTTTAATTCCAAGATACATGTATAGCTGAGTTGGATTTGTTAATCTTTTCTGGCATGGGAAAAACTTTATCAACCAGAGCATAGTGTTTGCACACCATCTTAGCCAAAATCACTTAGAAGTGATTGAGCATAGCATTTCAATAAAGTTTCTTTTACATTTAATTTTACAAACTCCACTAATTTCCAAAGCCTCTTAGGTCGGCATCTCCTCTTCCAGTGAGGTGTTTTATATATTTGTAATACAGTCATATTCTATATTCTCTCCTGGGATCCCCTGTCATCCTAAGTAATTTTTAAAATTTTGCATAAATTAAGGTCCATTGTAAAGTTTTTTATATTGAATGGCTTTGACAGATGCATAGTGTCATATGCCAGGAATTATGTATCATACAGCATAGTTATACTTCTCCCTAAAAATCACCCATGCTTCAACTCTCCCTTCTGAACCCCTGGCAACCCCTGAACTTTTTACTGTGTCTATAGTTTTGCCTTTTCCAGACTGCCATATAATTGTAATCAGGTAGTATGTAGTCTTTTCAGACTGGTTTCTTTCACTTAGAGATATGTATTTATGATTCATCCATGTCTTTTCATGACTTCATAGCTCATTTCTTTTTTCCTCCTAAATAATATTCCATCGTATAATTGCCATTTGGTTTTTACAAGGGCACCTGAGTGGTTCAATAGGGAAAGTATAGTTATTTTGACAAAGTTGGAACTATCTGAACCCATTTGCAAAACATGACACTCAATCTTATACCTTATATAAAAATCAACTCAAAATGAATTGCCAATCTAATTTTAAAATGATTAGACTTCTAGAAGAAAGTATTTATGACCTGGGATTAAGCAAAGTATTTTCAGATGGAACTCCAAAAGCAAGATCCATAAAAGAAGTTGATAAATTGGAATTCATCAAAATTGAATACTTTTTTTTTTTTTTAAGATTTTTTATTTATTTATTTGACAGAGAGAGATCACAAGCAGGCAGAGAGGGAGGAGGAAGCAGGTTCCCTGCTGAGCAGAGAGCCCGATGCGGGGCTCGATCCCAGGACCCTGAGATCATGACCTGAGCCGAAGGCAGCGGCTTAACCCGCTGAGCCACCCAGGCGCCCCAAAATTGAATACCTTTGCCCTGCAACAGACTATTTAGAGAATAAAAAGACAAACTACAGGGGCGCCTGGGTGGCTCAGTGGGTTAAGCCGCTGCCTTCGGCTCAGGTCATGATCCCAGGTCCTGGGTTCGAGCCCCGCATCGGGCTTTCTGCTCAGCAGGGAGCCTGCTTCCTCCTCTCTCTCTGCCTGCCTCTCTGCCTACTTGTGATTTCTCTCTGTCAAATAAATAAATAAAAATCTTAAAAAAAAAAAAAAAAGACAAACTACAGACTGGGATAAAACATTTGCAAACACATGTCCAACAAACGACTTGTATCCAAAAAATATAAAAACTCTTAAAACTCCATAGTGAAGAAACAAGCAAACTAATTTCAAAATTAGGAAATACTTAGACAGGTACTTCACAAAGAATATATACAAATGGCACATGAAAAGATGTTTGACACCATTAACCAGAAGGGAAATGAAAATATGTGATCTGGCCCCTTAATACTTCTCTGAGTTCCTCTCCCATGTTTTCCTGCCTCACTTGCTCCACATCAAACCACACACATACCTTTGCTGTTTCTAGAATGTCCCAGACAGTCCCGACTTCTACTCAAAATGTACTTCCCCAAATATTCATGCTAGTTTTCTCCACTTTTTCAAACTTTGCTAAATCTCACCATCCTAATGAGGGTTACTATCTCCATCATGTTTAAATTGCAATTGTCTGTCCCTGCACTCTTAACTCCTTTCTGTTTTACTTTTTCAAGCATTTGTCATCTTCCAACAGATTATATAATGTACTGATTATATTTGTTAGTTGTTGATTACCTTTCTCTGCTAATATCTAAATTTTATGGAGACAGGGATTCCAGTGGCTTATATACAGTGGATTAAAAATATGTATTACTTTTATTAAAGAAATAAAGTTGCTGCCCACCATTTGATAGAATTTTTCTACTGTGATCCAAATATCAAACATCACTTTTATGTGTTTTAAATCCTTACTAATTTAGAGGTTAGTTGTAGGGGCTAATACTATTACATTTTCCTGAATCTGCATTAGAATGATGTGATGATTTCACACAGAATCCCTACTTATAAGTCTAAGACTTATGACTGAGTACTCTGCTTTCTCAATGGTGCCTTATCTTTCTATGTCTTTTCTACTTCTCTTTTTATTTCCCTTTTTGCTTTCTATATCTTTCTGTCTTTCCTTCTTTCTTGTTATTTTTTTCATGGGAATTTATAATTTGGGTAGATTAATGATATTCTTTTATTCTTTTTTCTCAAGTATGAAGTAATGCTTTTTAAAAAACTCATGAATTTATGGTAGTGTTATTAAGTGCATTTATAAAAATAGGTTTTTTTTTTTGTTTGTTTGTTTGTTTTTAGGAAGGGATGATGTTGCAACAGAGCAAGGTTTTGCCTTTTTATTCATTTAAAATTTGGAATTGGTACCAAGGAACTCAAGTAGATCCTATCATAAGTAAACAAGTAGATATTCATTTTCACTGAACAAATTAGGTAGGCTCATAGAAGCAGTAGATCAACGAGGTCCATTTTTACCTTTTGTTTATGTCCACAGTCAAGGTTTTTGGATATACCTTCAATGAGAAGAAAAGATCAAAGTTTTTGGTTTTGCAAAGTGTTGTGCAAAACATGTATAATGGGTGTCTCAGCCCTTCTTTCTGTTCTTAGCTCAAACTCATGCTTGAAAGAACTGATGTTATTACGTCTCCTATATAAAAAGAAGCAAATGGCATAGGTTTAAAAAACCCATAGAGGCAGTCTTTATATTAAGAGATGTTTAGGTTTAAATGGTTATCTTCTCTTTGACAAGTTGGTCCAGAAAGCAGTAGAATAAGCATTAGCTTTGGAACGGAAAGTGCTAGGATTCAAGAAATAAGGAAAACAGATTCCCTTGCTTCCTAGTTAGTACAGCTTAGTGGAGGGAGATAGGTATTTAATAAAATAATCAATCTCAGTGACATGTAACTACGAATTAGAAGAGCTTCAAAAGTAGAGTAAAAGGAGCTATAGCAAGGATTAGAGAGTGGTGGACCTGAGAAGCACAAGGAGTTGGAGAGGGACAAATGGGTTCTCCATAGCTGTTTTGTTTCTTCAGTCTCATATGGACCAGTATAGGTCATCCATGTAATTGATGCAATGGATTAACTGCCTGATGCCAGCTGATAGGACATTTGCAGGTGTGGCTATGGCTTAATGGATCTGTTTTGGAGTTCAAATAGTGTAGTTTTTTTAAAGCACAGATTTCCATCAGGATCTTCCTACAGTTTTAAGAAAGATAGCGTGATGCTGTTGGAAATGAGTACAGAATAATCTGACAAAGCTCTAAGAAAACACCAGAAGAGGAGGGTCCCCTGATTCAGGAACTGCTGCAATGGCTGGCAGCTAACACAGCAGCAGAAGGTAGGGAGGTGACAGACACGCAAGGCAGATGTTCTACTGAGCTCCTCCATCTGGATGGGGGCTTTTGGTTCTACTGCTCTTTCCCAGCCATGCAGGAAGCAAGTGCCAATGATGCATCTTCATTAGGATGAACATGAGTTTGGATAGAGGAAAAGAAATGATCATTTGCTGAAAGCCCAGGGTCAATGAGAACCCAAATACGGTACTGATAGTATTGGGGGAAAGTGACAGGACCATCGCCTCTTCTTTTGAAAGAGGACTCATTGACAATATGAAGGGAAATCATCTAATCCCAACCTTCATCAATAATACAGGGACGAAATGTGTCAGGAATAGCTATGCTTTGATTATTCACTCTGTGCCAGACTCTCTATGATCTGTCTCGATTCCTTTCCCCTTATTTCGCAGATCTCATTTTCCCCGTGTCTCCCTACTGACCACTGTACACGAGCCATAATGACCTCCTCATTAATTCCTTGAAGACCCCAAGAAGTTTCCATCTCTCTGGAATTTGCTCTTCCTATTCTCTGTCTAGAAATCGCTTCATGTCTGTGCATGGCTTATTCTGTCATTTTAAGGTCTCTACTCAAATTCCTCTCCAAAAAGAGGTCTTGCCTGACCACCCTATCCCTAATAGTACATTTTGTCACTCTCTAGCCTTCTACACTGCTTTTGTTTCTCTACAAAATTTCTGCACTGCCTAACTGTGAAGTGCACGTATTTGTTTATCACACCAATTAGAATGGAAGCTCAGTGATGTGGAGATTTTGACAGTCTTCTTCACTGTGCTATCCCGAGTGTGTATTACGGTATCTGCATAGAGTAGGCACTCAAGAAGTACTGGGAGGAATCACCAAATGGATCTTATTTAATATCCAAAGCACAATTTGAGAAGTAGGTATTATTGTTACTTCATTTGACAGAGGAGGAAACAAGATTAAGCAATTTACACAAAATAAAGAAGATACTGATTTCAAAATCTGATCTTTTTACTTAAATCATTTTGTCCCATTTTAATCTTTGATTTTCTCTGAATCATATATGCTAAAGAGAAAGATCAGAAACTACTACTTACCTGTGTTATCAAAACTGTCCCTTTGCCAGGCCAGAGAGTATAATATAAAAAGAAGAGTGATAGTATGGATAGCATCTAGTGATACTGGAAGTAGGGACAGATAGAAAAATTGTTATGGACTAAATATTTGTGTCCTGTCAAAATAACTATGTTGAAAGCCTAACCCTGATATGACAATAGTAGGAGGTAGGGCTTTTGGGAGGTGCTTAGGTTTAGATGAGATCAGGAGGGTATTGTTCTTACATGAGATTAAGACCTCCTATAAGAAGAAACCAGAGAGTAATTTCTCTCTCTCTCTCTCTTTCTCTCTCCAATGTGAAGACAAAGCAAGAAGATAGCAATCTGCAAGAGGGTTTTCACCAGGAACTAAACCTGCCTGTACCATGACCTTGGATTTTCCAGCCTCCAGAACAGCTTCCAGTACTGTTTGTTGTTGAAGCCGCCTGGTTTATTGTATTCTGTTGTAGAAACCAACCTAAGACAAGAATATTCTCCAAGCATTTATGCTCAAGGTTGCCTCCTTTGCGTGTTTCACAAGAGAATTTATATGTATATATCTCAAAGAAGAGACTTAGCATGATGCTTCTGAGGAGCAGATGATGACCTTTCCGGACAAAGGACAAACAAGAGAAACTGAAGACAAATGTCCAGGAGATTCTCAGCCTCTAGCCAGGGTTCCCTAGGAAGGAAAATTATAACTTTTCAGTCTCCTGAAGATGAAGCTCTGAAATACCATTTCCTTATTTAGCATTCTGGGTGGCCAGAGGCAGATAGTGGCAGCACTGATGAGGATATAATGATGTGAGGCCCTGTTTGTATAAATAACTGTGGGAAATCCCAAAGTTTACAAGTGGTGATGACCACAGACTCCAGGTCCCTCAAGCCAGGTGTGCAGATGTCATGATATCTTTTCGCACATGTCCTGATCTACCTCATTTTGAATGCTTTTGATGAGGGCCGTTACATTCCCATTTCTCAATTCTGGGTTAGTTTGTATGGAAAACCACTCTCCTCACAGAAAGAACTAAGCTACTGAACTTCTTAGTGAACTTTTATTATGAGTATGCCCTTGGGTGGTTATTTTTTATGTTACCAGTAGCTGAAATGTGTCTTGTTTTTGTTAACAAGCACATTACTGAATTACACTCATTTTCACTGATTTTGCCAGCATAAAAAATTAGAATGGAGGACATAATAAGCAATATGGCAAAAGCAAAATCAGGACATAGTAATAAAACGTGGATAAACTTGAATGTTGGGGTATCCTGCATAATTAAATTTTTTTAAAGTTTTGTTTAGCTGAGAGTTAGGCAACTTCTCCCCCCCTCCCAACTCTGGAAGTCTTGAATAATGTTTGAGTTCACTCCCCTGTCATTAAAAACAGTATATTAAACCTAATGATACCCACTTTTAATTAAAAACCCAATAGTGTACTAGGTAAACCCTTCCAATTTATCAATTTTCATTGACTATCGTAGATAGAAGATTGACCAAACCTTGGATCACAAACCATATCTAGAATTAAGAAAAAAAATCACCTTTATAAATAGGATTTTTCAAAGCATGTGACAAAACGCTCCTTAACAAGTAAGATGCCCGAATAAAACAGCCTATTTAAAGGAGAGGAATCTTTCAGTCAAATGGGAAAACACAAGTGAGTGGAAAGTTTGGTAGTTTGAATTTCAAAACTCCACTATATTTTTATATTTTCTCTATGAAAGACTGACATTTCTCAGTTCCCTTATTTTCTTTTTAAATATCAATTTAATATCTCCACAATCTTATAATACCTTGATGTTAGTGTTGTTCCCAAACTTCTAAAAGTGTACTGGACCCTCAACTTTAATTATAGTTGTGACATTTTATTTAAGCAACTTTAAAATGGAGATTTCTCCTCCCCTTTTTGAATGTGATAAAGAGAAAGGATTGGTTTAGAAGAGCAAAAGCAAGTGAAATATCAAAATAAAACAAAATACACAATTTACACAATTTTTTATTATGATCTTTATATGTGTGACCATCCTAGTTTTATTTAGCAAAGCTTTATGTAGAGTTCACTATATTCCAGGCACTATTTTAAGGCTACCTATGGATATTATATCTCTTCATTAATCCTTGTAACACCCCTATGAAGTAGTTACTGTTATTCCTCTTTTACCCATCAGGAAATGAGACTTAGAGAAGTTATATAACTTTCCCAAGGTCACAATACTATTAAATGAAAGAATTGTGATTTTTTTTTTTTTTTCCAAGCCAAACTGTATCCAGCTTTATTAAAGATACTTTTCATAAACAATCATGGTATTTCAGGCAGGACATGGGCAGACAATCGTTAACAGTATACAACAACTTTCAAACTCCCTTCTTCAATGGACTACCAAAATCAGAAAGCCACTATAAAACCCAATGCAGTCTTCATGTGATGCTCAGAGCAGGGAAGTTTAGAGTGAGGGCGGACAGTTCACATTTAGCATGTTGTTTAACAACTTTTCACAAGCCGACCCTGACTTTCAGGAAATGAAATGAAAATGGCAGGATTATCCATCTGAAGATCCACGAGCTAAAAAAGGAACTCTTTTGAGGGACGCCATCTCAGTGGTGACACTTTGTCAAGTCCAGATTGCCTGACATACTGGGAACCATGTCTTGGGGGTCAGGTTCCAACAGGTAGGTCTCTGGGTTTAAGGGAGTCAAGTCTATGTTGAAGGCAGAGGGGGAGAAGAGGACATAAAAACTGAATTTTAGTTTTTTTCCACGCCACCAAGGGATTTGTACCCAGGCGGCTCATGTGTGTCAACGTCAAGGAACCCCTCCTCCTGGGAGCCAAGAGGAAGTTTCTCAAAACTAGGAGGGAAAGGTGTTTTTCCCCTTGTGTCAATCTAGCTTCAGAGATATTCTATTAGTGACATATGCCCTTCCCCCAAAACAACAATGAAGTGTTCTGTGTGCTAACAACATAGCTTAAAAAAAAAAAAAAAAGTAAAACAAAATTCTGCATTTTTATAAAACTTGATAAAAAATAGTATTTCAAACTGTACAGTCACCAGAAGTACACAGTTATCAAAAATGCACACCCTTCACTTGGCATCTCCAGCACCTTCAGCTTTCTGTGCCTGGTCTGTTTTGGCATCTCCGTTTTCTGCAGGGTTATTCCCATCCTTGCTGGCATCAGCTTTCCCCTTTTTCCCTTTGGGTACCTTCTCTCCCTTCTTTGCTGGGGCCTTTTTAGGCTTGGGCTCTGGCTTTGGAGGAGCAGGTTTAGCAGATAACCTTGCAGATCTTCTCTGTGGCTCGTCCTTCACCTTGGCTTTATCTCCTTTAGCATCCCCCTCAGCCTTTCTCTTGGGCATGGTGGCGACGGCGGCGGGACATAAGCGCTGGACGCGGGGATGCAGCGGCGCGCGGGCTTTGGCCGGTCCGGGGGTCGTTCTCGCCTCTTCTTCACACTGCTCCAAGAATTGTGATTTGAAACACCCAGACTATGTGCTTTCAACTATTATACTACGCTGTCAGTCTTGGTTGCATGAAAGACAGAAGTGTTCAAAATGTCAACTTCCAGGACCCATCACTGTTTGGGGCTATTAATATCTGGAAATAAATGAATTTTATGACCTATCTCTCTTACCTCAGGAATATATAATGAATATTTTATAAGTATGCATTTATGCATGTCACACACACACACACACACACACACACACACACACACACACACTACAATAAAAATGCAGTTCTAACTACGTTATTGTTCCAGGATTTCCTTACAATTTGTCCTCTCCAAAGATTCGGGCATTTCCAGGTAATCCAAGAATAAGTTAATGGAAATGCCTAAGACCTCATCATTTTGTAGTTATTATTTTCTGTCCTGCTTCACCTTTGGGTGCTGATTATCTTTGTGTTCCATGCTTTTCCACATTCTATGCGAATTCATGATACACTCATGCATAACTTATATCGTGGTTGATTTATGACAGTCAAAACTATCAAGTAGCCTGGAGTTACTCAACCTTCCCTCTGAAATAAAATCAGAAAAGCCAAAATTCTCATTATGACTCAGATGTGAATAAACATATAGCTTTTTTTGTTTTCCAAAACCAATTTCATATCGCTCTCATGTTTTTCTTTTAGTTATTCCCTCTAGTAGAAGAAAAAAACCCTCACAAATTGTCACTCACACTTCAACTGGGACTCTTCTAGTTTGAAACCATCTCTTGTAGCTACAAAGCAGTCAATTCAGGGTTGGCACTAATCTCTCAGGGCTGTTTGTCCCGGGTTGATACCCATGCTGTTGAATTGCTGCTTTGGTCCCCCAAATGCTAAGATCGGCCTCGGATCGCCATGGATCCTATCCTTGTCTCTGGTTGTGAGGTCCCTCCTCTGTGAAGTCTCCTTGTCCTGAGCACAGCTCTTCTTCTGTTCTGCTAGACCTATTAATACCTATAAGAGAACTCTGCAATAGGATTTTTCGAAGGCACAAGGATGTTATAGATGCTCCTTAACTAAGTAAGGTGCCAGATTAAAATAGCTATTTAAAGGACAGGAATCATTCAGTCAAATAGAAATTGTAGAAAGGGGTCAAAATCCTGACAGGAGAGGATTTGGTGAGGAGACTTACTTTAGAGAATGTTATGCTAAACCCTGTTTTAGTCAGGTTTCTCCAGGGAAACAAAACCAATAGGATGTGTGTGTGTGTGTGTGTGTGTGTGTGTGTGTGTGTGTGTGAAGGGATTTATTTTAAGAAATTGGCTCATGCAGGTGGGAGGGTTGCTAGGAGAGCCTCCGGTGGGGACCTCTGTGGACTTTGGGAACTCACTCATGTCAGAAAGAGCTATAGAAGCCTAAGTAAAAGCTAGAAGCCTGCGTTTAGGGAAAACTACATGTCCACTAATAACCAAACAGATAATGCATCTTTCCCATGGAGGAAATGAGGGCCACATCCAGATCAGACCTATCTCTGAACTGCTTTCATTTCTACCCAGGAGGAGGGCAAAGGGCTTCCAGCTGTGAAAGTCTATGTATAGAGTGGTCACTGGAGAACCACACTGAATGAGAAATCTCATCCGTGTCATTGGAACTGCCCAGAAGGGAAGGAGGCTCTGAAATGCCCACAGAAGTACCCTGTTTAAAATGTCTGCCAGGCTCAGAGGGCGTGATGTCACTCTGTGACTTTCATGCCACCTGGAATGTAGTGCTGTGATGCGCACTTACTTGGGCTTCTCTGAGATGCTTCTGGCTTCCTCAGCGATACCTGTGGAAATGGGGCACCCACTCCCAGTGTTCTTAAACTCCAACAACACTAGGTCGATATTTCTGTGCCTTTTTCACTCTGAAGACTGTAGGAGGCTGGGAAGCTCCCATCTTTCTCTTTTGTTCCTTTATTTCTTCCTCTCTTCTCAGCACTGAAAAGGTTCTTTCTTCATCCTTCTGTCTGGCAGGAATTTTTGCCTTATGTTGTAGTGTATTCTTTTTCTACTCCTTATTAGGGACATAATTTTAGTGCAAGAAAAGGATGCAGGAAACCAAGTGTATTTTAGCAAAACCAAAAAAATATTTAGGGAGGTAATCTTATGGCTGTTTCTTATTCTACTGCTGCCAGTGGCATTTTATGGACTTGCCTTGCTTATGGATGTTTGGGTAGAATCGTCACTGCACTAAGAATATTAACTCATGGTTGCCTCCTATATTACACAACCAATTTCTCCCTTTATCTAGCAACAGATCCCTTTTGTTCTTCTCTTCCTTTTTTATATTTAATAATCATAAGGTAATTTTTCCAGCCTGAATTAGAGAAGAATTACAGATGCATATATATATATACATATATATGTATATATATATATGTATATGACCCTATTTCAGTGTTTTACTCTCTTTTTCATAGGTTGTGTGTACAAACCAGGATCAATCCTTGGATTCAAAGGAATGGATAATTGGAAAATAACTTTATTAAACTTTGTTTAAATGTGCATGCAGGAAATAAAATCTTAGATTTTCTTTAGACAAAAAAAATACATGAATTCAATCACGGTGATTTCTAATAATTTCAGCATTTTGTCTCAATAGATGGTGGAGAGATTTTCTTTTTTCTAGAGGGGGAGGTAGAGGCATATTTTCAGTAAAGATTTTAATTGTGTAATTTGACTTTTTAAAAATAGGATGCTAGATGTAATGTCTGTATATGCATTTTCATTAAACATTCTTTTCAATCAGATATATTAAAGATTCTTGTTTGGGTTAAGTCAGATTTGTCAGCTCTTCAATCAGTTTGTAGTACATTGTAAAAGAATATACTCAAAACAGAGCTGAGCTGTCAAGCTGTGACAACTTTGAATGAGGAAGATTTTCAAAAATTATGAGTGAGATATTTTAAATGTCTCCTTGACATCCACAGAACTATTCAAAATACTTCATCAGAGGCATGTGCTTTAAAAATGTACTTGAAAATTAATGTGAGGAGTGCAATTTGTCAGTCTTTGTCTTAGCAAACGCATCACTGACAGTCACAGAACACTGACAGTAATACAGCCCTGAGTCTCTCTACCCATGTACTGCTGGGATGGAGGAGCGATGGACTGACCCATCAAGGGGCAGTTAGAAGGGCCTCAAGCAAAGCAGCAACATAAGAGACCTGGTTCCAAGTCCTGTTGATACCTGTTTGAGCCGGTGGCGAATGGCAAACTTCATTTGTCCTTTGCCAGGAGGATTGTGTGATTTAGTGATTCCTCAAAGGAGCCATCTCATCCTCAGCTGTGAGTCAGGGACATGAGCTATTTGTCCTGACCTCAGCTCATAACAAGGAAGGCTATGGCAAAGAGACAAAGCCTTGGCTATTTATTTTAAATAAGTCTCTTAAGGGGTAAAGAAAAATCACAGACCTGGGGCCGTCCTACCTTAGCTTCTTCTAAATTCAAGGAAACCTTTCCAACACCTGACCTGGAAGAGCCCTCCAGGGACACCACTTAATTGGTGAAGGGGCTTAAGAATGGATCACATTGAGCCATGGACCTTCATGTTTCTTTTCACTGCTTCTCAGTACCTGTCAAATGCGTGTGTTGTATGCTTATCTGTTGCCAGAAATCAAGGTGGGGAAGGCACACAGTGCTGGATATTGAAGAGAATAACTTAAAATAGAATTAAAGGTGATCCTGTCTTCCATTTGCATAGTGTCCTTGGTCTTTTAAGGTGCCCTGAAAGGAAATTCACAGTGGAAATTCATGGCAGTGTCACAGAACTCAAACTTAGGAAAGTCAGGTTCCAAGAGCCACAAGAAGCACAGGTTGCTTCTGTCTCTCTGATCATGGTGGCTTCTCTTCAGTGTGTCTGCCTGTCTCTCTCTCCCTACAGAGAGAAGGGGGTGTTTCAAGAATGGAGAATGCTTCTGAGGCATCGTAGAACAACAATAGGGAATGTGTAAATGGCCTTTGGGCTTAGTGACAAGGGATGTGTACATGGCCTTTGGGCTTGGTGACCTTAAGGAGAGCTGTTTCAGTGGAATGGGGAGGCAATAAGCCATGATGGAGTGGGTCGAAAGGTGTGTGAGGGGCAAGAATACGGTGGTGAGATGACTATTTGATACTTTACATATTATTATTTTTTTAAAGATTTATTTATTTATTTATTTGACAGAGATCACAAGTAGTCAGAGAGCCAGGCAGAGAGAGAGGGAGGAAGCAGGCTGAGCAGAGAGCCCGATGTGGGGCTCGATCCCAGGATCCTGGGATCATGACCTGAGCCGAAGGCAGAGGCTTTAACCCACTGAGCCACCCAGGCACCCCTGCTTTACATATTCTTATTATCCCATAGCTAACCAACTAGGTTAAAAGGGCTTCAGAAAAGCTCAGCACTTTATTTATTTATTTATTTATTTATTTATTTATTTATTTAAGAGAGAGAGAGAGAGAGAGCCCATAAGCAGAGGTAGGGGCAGAGGGAGAGGGAGAGGGAGAAGCAGGTTTCCTGCTGAACAAGGAGCCCAATGTGGGACTGGATCCCAGGACCCTGGGATCATGACCTGAGCTGAAGGCAGACGTTTAACTAACCGAGCCACACAGGCTCCCCAAGGTTCAGTACTTTAAATGGGATTATACATCTAATAAGTGGCAGACACAGGATTCAAACATATAAATGTCTTCCCTGGAGTACTGAACTCTTAACTGCAGTTAATTTTTCTACCATGTTCCTCAGGGCCATGGGTATGTGGTTACCCTGGAATAGAGAGTCTTGGTCTCAGGGCATGTTGAGCACATTTGTGGCCACAGATGCTGTACAGAAGAGATAGCTGCCATGTTTTACTTGCTTCACAAAAATATGTGACAACACAGGGAAGGAGTTTATGTTCTTAATCCACTCATTAAGGTAGACTTATTATCACAGAATTGTCTAATTTGTTCCAACCTTCCAATATCACTTGCAATAAATATACTATTTTGGTGGCCTATGGTCCCTTATCAGGGCACCTATAATAATGCAGTATTTTGTATTTGACTTGTACATTCTATCTGTAGCATTTAAAATAAAGGAATAATAGAGACAATTAGTTCTGCTAAATGCATCTCGGAGCCATGTGTTAGCTTATCTATGGATTTTCTCCTTAGATGTTTAAATATTCCCCCTGTAATTTAGGTTTCATCAAACAAAGGAGATCTGATTTAAGATAATTCTCTTGGTAAGAAAGCAATTGCTACTGCAATCTGCCATTCACCCAGAGCCATTGATCCCAGGATAAACCTTCATTTATCAGAGAATTCAAAATAAAACACAACATATGCTGTCGTTTATAACAAATTGATGGGTAGAATTCTGCATTCTTTCTAGATTCTCCTATCCAAGCATTGTTTCATTCATCTGATGAAAATTACTGTAAAATATCAGTTTTTATCTCCTTTTGCCATTACTCTTAATTCAAACGACAAGCTGGTTATTTTTTAAATAAAGCCAGCCCATTATCTTAACCTTGTTGTACTATTATGTTTATTTAAAATTGTCTTTTCAAAGCATTTTTATTAGTATATTTTAAAATGGTCTCTTTTATAAGCCACTCCATCAGTTGGAGCCGTTCAGTCAGCAGTGTGTTAGTAAGGTTGGGAGGAGTTCAGGCACCTGGATTGTTCCTCTGGCCTTGTGCGGTGATTTTCTTGCAGCAACCATATAATCATCTACTGAAAGCTTCAGTCCAGGTATAAAGAGGTTGTGGCCATGAAACATGCTTTTCATTAGACTTGTTATTGAGTTTTGCAATCTGCACATAGCAGGCAAAATGACCATGAGATGATAATTAAGTGGTATCTTTATTATTTCAGAGAGGAAAAAAAGGTCACAATTCTGGTGATTGCAAAGCCTCCGAATTGGAGATTCAAGAAAAAAAAAAAACAAACCCAAAACATAAAACACTTGTGTGAACACAGATTCCCTCCTTTCACTTTTTAAATGTAGAAGATATTTTTTCCTTGAATAATGAGTGTCTTGTAGGACAAGAGGCTCTTGACTGAAGGTTGGCATTAAAATACTTGCTATCTAACAGCAGTATAAGCAGATTGTACAAAGGAGACCACTGTTTAATCACTGAAGTTCAAAACCAAGGTTTCTCTCTGCGAAGGGTGTTTGGAGCCTCGAAAAAATGAAACAGATGGGTACCTCAAATTTAAATTCTTTTGATAATGATTAAGGATTTTCTGCTTAAAAATGATGAAAATAAAACTTTCACTGACAGTCTTTGAAGATAACGGGAGATCTATCAGGAAATTATCAATTTTTTGTGGGATTCATTTTAAAGTAAATGTTTTTTGCTTCTCTGTACTATATGAACTGACTTTTCTGCATTTTAATAAAAGTTTTCACTTGAGCTCACATAAAACTCAGAAAGAAGCTATAGTTATAAATAACAGTGTGTGCATTATTTCTTGTACTTTTACTAAATTGAAAAACTTGAAAAAATTTTAATCTCTGGTGCAAAAAAATAGAGATGGTCGATGGTCTCAACTGAACTGTAACTGTTAAATTATTTATCTTTCTTCTCTTGGTCGTTGTATAGAATATCACCACCTCAAGCAAACAAAACCTACCCATGACATATGTGACACAGGGGTGCTATTCATATAGTTGTCTGCCAGTTTTCTCATCTGTAATCTTGATGGGATTATGTAAAATTCCATAAACATCAACAATGAATATATTTTGCTAATTCCTAATAGATTCTTAAGTTGCTTTCCCAAATCATTCAGAAGGAATTGCTATGAAAACTTTCCACTGTAGTAGGTCCTTCAGGCATTTCTAGGGAACTGCCATTCCATGGTTTTAATGTGAAGAGGAAGGTTGTCTTGAACATATTCATCTTTAATTAAGCTTAGTGTATAGGCTAACATGATGTTTATTGTGTCTCCTCATAAAAATTGCTGTTTTGGTAGTATACCAGTGCTTTGTTAATTTAATAGCCTCATATCTAATAAATTACTTCTATATTTTTATAGAATCTCTAAAAGCACATTCCATACTATAATTCGCTAGTATGTGAAGGAAAACTTTTCACATTATAAACTATCAACAGTTACTGATTGAACTAGAGAAGGTTGAGGAATTCTGGAGTGGCAAATTGGTATAAATGAAACATCATACAGAATCATAGAATCATAGAAGATTTCTTAAGCTCCAGAAGGGACTTTTTATATTTATATTTTGTAGTGTGGATAGCATACTGAATATGGATGAAAAAAATCAGTATTAAATGTATTTTATTTAAATTAAAAAATATACATCATATTCAAATGCAACAGCTCAATGGTTACACTATAGCAATCTAAAAGTTGTTAATTCCACAGCATGAGGCCCTATATATATATGCAAAATGAGATGAAATCTATGTGCCAGAGCTCCAGATTGCTGGCTGCCTTTGCCTTCTGATATATGCGAAAGCTCAGTAAAATATGCAATGTGAGAAAAGAAATCAGTGGGTTTATATTATTATTTCTAGTAGAAGAGGCTACATTTCTTTGTTTATTAAAAACTTGAGAGGTCCATTTTTCGTTTTTCTTTTATTTTTATTTTATATTATAAATTCCTTTTAGAATTTGGTGGCATTTAAAAAATTTTTTTTTAGATCATTACCTTTAAGGAACTAGTCATAAATCTACATATATTAGGCTTCTTAAAGCTGCATTTGCATAACTGATTTGAAAGTAACATTTGTTATAAGCTTAAGTCTTGATGCTATTATCCCATGGCAATTAATTCTAACCACTGTGAAATGTCAAGGATGATTTGTTTATAGTGTGACCCTGGTTCTTTTCCCTTGCAAAAGTAGAAGACATTGGATAAACACTTAGATTCTAAGAAGTTTAGGAATATGCGTTTAATATGCCTGATGGTTGGCTATTCTTTACCCCAGGAATTAAAGGCATGCCCCAGCTACTGGGTGTCTCCACTCTTTTCTCCCTTTGGTACTTCCTATTGGCTGCTACTAAGGTTCAATCCTAAAGTGAACATCTGTTTGTAGATCTTCACTGCCCTCAAATTTATGTATTTAGAGCGGCCTTCCTCAACCACCCTACAGTGGCAGCTTTCCTGATGTAGTTCTCAAGTGGTATACTTTGTTTCATACTTTTTCATTTATCCCTATCTGATATTATATTATTTGTTTGTTTTTACAGAACAATTTTCACAGTTCCCCTACTAGAATGTAATGTCCATGAGGGCAGGAGCATTGTTTCCTGTCCTGAGGATTGTACCTGGCACATAGCAGGTGCTCAGTAAACATTTTTTTTGGACAAATGAATATATTTTCTTTAAAGGCAAATTATATCTCAACGTTCCCTCCTGCAGTCTTGTGGTTCTATTGTTTGACCATAGCAGTATATGTAATTCCCCATTTATTATCCCAAATAAAATGTTGTTCTGACTGGAGATGATGTGTGATATATTTATTCTATACTTGGAGATTTCCTGTTTAAAGATGTATTTATGAGAAATGATCAATACAAATGACAATATTTGTGTTAAGCTCCTTTTTTGAAATAATTTCTTTAGAAATTTTGCTTCCTCTAATCTTTCCAATCTGCTGTAAGATTATCTGTGAAATTGCTACAAGATTTGCTTGTGGTCTCAGGGTGTAGGGACTGCAGCATGAAAATTACACCAGAGTATTTTAGAAAAGTACATCGGGATTAATTTGTTGTTGTTTTTGTTCTGATCTATAAGCAGTTTAAATTCACACTAGCCTCTGCTATGTGTGGTAGAGATCCATAGATAATTTGTGCTTTTAACGATAAAGGTTCTCACAATTCTTTATATGAATGTACTGACAGAAAAGACAAAATTGTCTTTTTGCCACTTAGAAATGCAGGACAAAACAGCTGACAAATGTCATTTGGAATTTTAGGATCATATACGCATATACTCTGTGTTTCTGCAAGGGTAAGCCTATATGATTTCAAGTTTCCTTCTTGTTTCTCCAGAAATAATGGGTTAGTTCACATAAAACAGTTTCAAGATTATTGATATAATCACAAATTGAAATGGGACCCTGAGCTCTCTGTTCACAGAAAAGCTTGCCTGACTCTCTCTGTATTTGAAGTGATTAACAATGCTGCAGCATTATGGGAAAATGATATGTCTATAATTATATGAAGCCACAGGAGGGAGAAACCCTTTCTGATACTGGTCTTTGAAGCCACCCAAGTTATCTGAGTTCAAGCCATTGGGGGGAAAAAGGTTAAAAAATGTAAGACAAATATGAGAAAAATCAGAATATGTAGTAGCAATAAACGTGTAGGGGAAGACTGTGTATGAGAAAGGAAAAAAATTTGGTTTTGGCCATCAGAAGCTAGTTACAGGAGGAGATACTATCTTAGCGGTTAAATAAGCCACTATAAAGTCATGGAACACTTATGTGTTCTCTGAGTAATTATCGTCCCATTGTTCTTGTTATGTCACCTTCCTTTTAAATCTGTAATACGAGACAGTATTTCTCACCATCTTTGTGGGGCACAATGACGCAAACACACTTCACTAAAAATATAATGCTATGTAAATATTATAAACAATGATAAGGAATAGGTCCTCATTGCTGTTCCCTATCCCCAACCCCATCCCTGGCCTATGTGTTCTTGAAAACATAAGCCTTCTTAAAATTAGGATAATTCAAGGCTTATGTGAATTTCAGAATCACCTTTGAAATGTCAGGGGTATGTGGGGCTCCATTTTTCTCCCCAGCCTCGTTCACCTCTCTAAGAAGATGGACTGCAACCTCTGGCTGCCTGGAAACAGTGTTTGACTGGCATGCATGCAGCCTGGCCAGAGGACGTGAATACAAACTGGCAGCCCAGTTCCCTTCCTGACCACTTGGTGCCACTCTAGCTTTAAGAACTGCTCAGCCACAGCCAAATCCTGGGAAACTGCTTTCTCCTAGGTTGGCTGCTGTGGTTTCAAAGACAGTCATTGTTTTGAAGAAGGTCATTTGGAGAGTTCGATGGCTGATGTGATTAGAATGTGTACAGCGAGGCGCATTCCAGGCGCTTTGTGTGCTAACACTTAGGTGTTATTACCAGCATTAATTATCCAAGGGACATGTAGCAAACACAGGTGGGCCCTTGTTGGTTCATTAAAAAGGCAAGGCTCTGCAGAATGCAAACCACCAGGGAGCCACCCAGGCCTTTAACTTGGAGTTTAATTTGGGAATAGGCTGGCACCCATCAGACCTGGTCTATTCATAGATTGGACGTTATAAAAAGAAAATGTGTTCAATATTAATTCCTCCTGATACATGTTACACACACACACACACACACACACACACACACACACACACATCCCTATAGCGAAAATAGAAAGGACTTAAAAATGCTGTTAAGTATGCTTCCTGACATAATGACAGTTCAGGTGTTTTGTTTTGTTTTGTTTTTTTTTCCCCATCTCCACCCTTTTTATGTCCACAAATTTTTATTTATCAATAAAAAGGACATTTTCCTTTATAGAAAGAACCATCTTTCAGCATAAGTTAACTACCTCTAGTGTTGTCCAAAATGTTACACAAATGATATATTATCCAAGTTACGCATCTTCATCCATTTCCCCACCTCTTTTTTCTTCTGGGACCAAAAAGAATTCGAGGAAGAATCTGTGTGAAGGCATTTACAGCTTTGAGATGACTTTCTGAATTGGAGGACATTTAGCTGAAGGTCCTGTGTTCTGTTTTAATGGGAGCCCAGGAGGGGGGCTTGCCCACTTCTAAAGATGCTATTGAGAGCAGTGCTTTTCTGACTCATTAATTTGGAAAGGCAAGAGAAGGCTGCCATTAAGAAATGTCTTTGCAATTAATTGCATGTAAAATCTCAAGTTTTTTTTTTTTTTTCTGACACATTTATAGAAGGTGCTTTGCCTTGTTTATGTCAGGGTACTACTGTGGCCTTAGCATGAGTGGAGCTGGCACTAGGCAAAATTGAGTGGTGGGCAAAATCTGTTTCTGAGCCCTTTTTGATTTCATTGCTTATTTTTCCCTTCTCTGAACCTAAAACTTCTTTCCACTTCCCCTTAAACTTTATTGGTTTTTAATTTAATTGCCTCTGGCATTTGGTTACCAACTTTGGGCTGTCCGTGGGTTTGGGGGTCTGGGAGCTCTGTTAGGATCTCGATTCTGCCACTTCCTTGTTGTGTAAATTTGGGCAAATTATTTAACTTTCTTGCATTTCATGTCCCCATCCGTAAGTAGGGCTATTTTGAGCAATAAATGAAACACCACTTATAAAGCTCTGGGTCTGGCATCGGAATAGTCAAGCATTTAAGGTGTTTGTTAAAAATGAAGTTTTCTGAATATTATTCTAGACAACTGATTCAGAATCTTGAGGGAAAGACCCAGGAATATGTACTTTTAAGAGGCCTCTTACAGGGCGCCTGGGTGGCTCAGTGGGTTAAGCTGCTGCCTTCGGCTCAGGTCATGATCTCAGGGTCCTGGGATCGAGTCCCACATCGGGCTCTCTGCTCAGCAGGGAGCCTGCTTCCCTCTCTCTCTCTGCCTGCCTCTCTGTCTACCTGTGATCTCTGTCTGTCAAATAAATAAATAAAATCTTTAAAAAAAAAAAAAAAAAGAGGCCTCTTCCACTCACCAAAGTCTGAGAATTCGTGGCTTAAGGAATAAATCTCTGAAGAGTAACTGTCATTATGAAAGTATCAAGGGAAATAACATAACCGAAAGAAGCGGATGAGTAACTGAAGGACCCTGGGTTTTGCTGGGGAGAGATTTTGGGGCCACTACGGGGTGTGATTCGATCAGGGCTGTCCTGACTCCTATTCAGAATGGAAAACGTGGACCATTTATTCAGGATAAATGCTGAGGTTGCTGAGGAAGAGTATACAGTGCCTTCGTTCTAAAGGGAAGCTGTTAAATCCATCTGTTTTATTACTGTAATTTGTCACTTTTCCCCCCAGCTTGGTTTTATTTCGGGTATCCATATGTGTGCAATTGAGGCAGGGATTGTTCCCCTTCTGCTCTTGCTGGCTAGCAGACTCTTATTCACTAGACTGTAGGCTCTACAAGGGTAGACACCATGATTTCGTGCTCCTTTGGGGCTATGGAGCACATGCATAGGGTAGGCATCTGTTTAATGAGGACATGAGTTGGGTAGGAAAACAGTTTCTTAACCCCTAACACATACTAATTAACCTCCCCTTTTTCTCTTGTTCAAATTCACACACATACTTAAAGCTTAATCCAGTTCAGGTTCCTTGAGTAATAGAATAATTTTGGGAGAGCTGACACTCTGAAGAAACTAGGTCATATTAACTGAAATTTAGGGGTGACCAGATATATGGAATATAGATTTTAAGGGAAATTAATTCAGTATTGGCTTGCTGCTGGGCCATCTTTCTAGTTCAGATCATCTAGGAGATTAAAGATCTACTGATCCAGTATGAGCCTGATTTACAGAGCTTATTGACCATGTGGGAAATTGAGCGATGGAACGCAAGTTGCTGCCTGCTGGGGTTTGTTGTTGACCCCAGTATTTAATGCCTAGTCAGAATGTTTTAAGAAGTGACAATGGAAGGGTTGTTTCGGATGGACATAGTTAATATTTCCCGGAGGCATTCACAGCTGTCTAATTTTTCTCAAAACTCAGTATAATAGGAGAAATGCAGATTTCTGGGTCCTACTCCAGATCAAATCTACATATTGCAGATGGCAGGTGTGAGGCAGTAAGAGAAACTCAGAGTAAGAGAAACTCAGGTGATTCAGTTGAATTTTATCTGGAAGAAGCTGTTCATGAGGTCTAGGCTATCCTAAGTTTTCCCCCCTCTGCCATTCTGGGCACTAAAGGGAGCCATAGCTGATAACTGTAATGTATTTACTGCTCTCCATGTGCAAAACTCTGGCATGGGAGTAAACACATTCTTTGGTCTATATATCTTGAAGCCTTCGACTTCAGGCCTCAGCCTTGTCACTTTTTTGCATAACCAAGGACCACATAACTTTTTGTTGTTGTTGTTGTTGTTAGAGCAGTTTTAGGTTCACAGCAAAATTGAGGGGAAGGTTCAGAGATTTCTCACATATGACTTGCTGGACACATGCACAGCCTTTCCCATTACCAACATCTACCACCAAAGTAGTACATTTATTACAATGGATGAACCTGCACCGACATTTAATTATCACTGAAAGTCCAAAGTTTACCTTGGAAGTCACATAACTCTTTTTTTAAAGATTTTTTTAAAAATGTACTCATTTGAGAGAGAAAGAGAGAGAGCATGAGCAGGGGGAGAGGCAAAGGGAGAGGGAGAAGCAGACTCCGGGTTGAGCAGGGAGCCTGATGAGGAGCTCAATCCCAGGACCCGGGATCATGACCTGTACCAAAGGCATATGCTTAACTGACTGAGCCAGCCACCCAGGCACCCCCCCTAACTCTTTGAACCTCATTTGCTTCACCTGTAAAATGGTTTAAGTGAGAAAACTTCTCCCATGTGCTTGGATTCTCCTGTCTCCATGTTTTAAGTAGGTAACAAGATAAGTTTTGTCGATTATTCTTGTTGTTAACCTTGAACTCTTTAGACTATATGGGCTAGAAGCCCTACTTGTCCTTTTAGTTTAGAGTAGAGATTCTCAAAATGTCCCTAAGCCAGCAGTATCAGCATCCCTGGAGGAATCTGGTAGAAATGTCAATTCTTGGGCCTTACCCTAGACCTACTAAATCAAATGCTGGGGTGGAGCCCAGCGAGCTGTGTTTTAATCAGCCACTCAAACAGTTTTAGTGCTGCAGTATGAGAGTCCCTGGACTTGAGGGAAATGTTGCTCACTGGCTTAAAATTTTAATGAGCACTAATCTGGCTGAGTGGATAATCCTTCATACAGTGGCATTTAAGGAAAATAGAAAACTGCCAGTCAGAGGCTCTTTGTGGTGAGGTGAGGGCAAGGCAGTACCATGGATCAGCTATATTACAGTCACCTTTATTTTTTTGCCTAGGGCTCACCCTATGCATACATAGAAAAAAATTGCTTAACCTCTGACTTCACGGTCCTTGTTCATATCTTTGGGCAATGATGAGAATCCTATCTCATCTGGTTGTTGTGGGGTCTAATGAGGGTGCAGGTTAAGTGCCTCCTGCAGTCTGGTGCATGGTTGGTGTTCAGTGATGGTCCCTTTGCTGCCCTCCCTGAAGACAGAGCACTGTGTGTCATTACTAGACTTACTAGACTGTAAGGCCAGGAGGGGCAGGACCTGCGTCTCCAGTGGTCTTTGTTGCAGTCCTAGCAACTGGCCCAGATTCTGGCTCAGAACTTACTCAAAAATATTAGGTGTATAAACAAATATGAATGGGTCAATGCGAAATAGTGAATGAATAAGGACAGTTTTATTTGATATGTTGGCTGATACAATATAAATGTGAGGAAAACTTTACTTTCTGACACAAAAGTTAGACCTCTTCATATGAAAATTAAGGGTCAACTCTGAGGTCCGGATCAGAAGCACTCACACCTGGAGTCAGGTGGGGGTAGGAGGAAGGTAAGGGTGGGAATTTAGAATCCCCACTCCCAGCACAGCCAGGCTCTGCGTGCGCACAACCGCTCCGTGGCCCAATTTCCTCCTCCCAGCACTGGGCTTAGTTCTTTGGAACACCAAACTTCCGGGTCAGCTCCACCCAGCCCCCCAGGAAGGGGCGGGCATGTGGGCGTGGCCTGTCCGCTTCCTTGTCCTCGCCCAGTAAGCGTCCGCCTTACGTGGCCTTGGCGCAGTGACGCAGTGTGTCTGCAGCATCTCCGCTGCTGTGGAGGCCGATGAGACGATGGTCTCTTCAGGAGTTCTCTGGAGATCGTAAGATGATCCTGAGTTTGCTGCGTCAGCAGGGGGAGCAGGACCCGTTTACCGTAGCATTGTGATTGTCAACGGACACCATTTTAAGGCCCATCAGGCTGTTTGGGCTTCTTGCAGTAAGTTCTAAAATTCTTTCAGGAGTTTACTCAGGAAACTTTGGCAGAGTTAGAAGGTGTTAGTCAAATGGGCTTTCATCGTTTCATTGAGTTCACGTATGCAGCAAAGTTAATGGTACTAGGAGAAGAAGAAACCAGTGTATGGAAAGCAGCAGAGCTTATACAAATGCTGGAAACTCTCAAAGCTCTAGAAGTCAGACACAGGCGAATTGGGTGTTTTTCTCACATTTGCGGTATGCAAGTATTTTTTTTGGAATAGAGTGTAAACTTTTGGAATGACTGAAAAAAAAAAGTATCAGGGCCTTATTTTGTTTCGCTGGAATTGCATCATTGCTTATTAAAACTGTATATGAGAAGGTTCTTTTTACTTGTTAGGAAGCAGTAGTTTAACCTTATAGATTTTTTTTGTTCCCAGACTATCGAGTTATAATTTCATATAATATAGAGGCGCCTGGGTGACTCAGTCGGTTAAGTGGCTGTCTTGGCTCAGGTCCTGATCCCCGGGAATGAGCCCCGCTGAGCCCCGCCTTGGGCTCCCTGCTCAGCAGGGAGTCTGCTTCTCTCTCCCTCTGCCTGCCGCTCCCCCTGTTCGTGCTTTCTCTCTCTCGAATGAATAAATAAATCTTTAAAAAAAATTTCATATAATGCAATTCACCCATTTTAATGTAGAGTTTGAATTTCGGTAACTGTATACTATGGTGTAACTATGATCACAATGAAGATACAGGAACATTTCATCACCCTTAGTTTTCTTAGGACTCTGCAGTTGACCCTGACCCGGAACCCCAAGTAACCACTGATCAGATTATTATCCCTGTAATTTTATTTAAAATGAGAGCACTAAGTGGACACCTACTGTATATAGTCTTTTGTTCGACTTTTTTCACTTAGCATTACGTTATAGAGATTTGTCTGTGTTGTGAGTATTGTTCTTTTTATTGGTGAGTAGTATTCCACTGTATGAACATACCACCGGTTCATGAATATTTAGGTTGTTTCTAGTTTTTGCTTTCACAAATAAAGGTGCTATGAATATTTGTATACAGGAAAAAAATTTAAGGGTTGTACAAGCACTTTTCATATCATTAGGTAGAAGGAGAATAGGAGCCTCTCACTAAAATATAAGGGCAATTAAATTAGTATAGGTGTTAACAGATTCTGTATTTCAAGCTGTGATATATAATGTAGGCATCTACTGCCAAAAATGTTTAGGTAGACCAGAAACCAGGATATATCAATTGTGAAACACTTTTTGTCTCCTTTAGTTTCCTAGTGATCCATTTGTTTTTGACTTTCTTCAAACCAAGGGTTGCCAGAAAAAAAAAAAATCTGTAAATGAAATTCTGCCTTACATTTACTTATTCTTTTCTTCTTTGTGTTTTATTTTTGTATCCATCCCATCTCTTACTTGACTTTTTTTTCTTATTGACTTCTAATTGTATGCCAGCTCCACTAAGCACCTTACCAACTTTTATCAAATTAATATTCTTAACAACCATGTTGTTATCACCCCATTTTGCAGATGGAAGGACCCAGGACTGCAATTTAAGTAACGTAAGCAAAGCCAGGAGTAGAACTTAAGGCTGATTTTTCAGCCTATGATCTTTCTACTGTAGCACCTGGTACAGAGAAACTTCTTTACATTTGTTTCTGGCTGGATGTGATTACCTATTGCTCCTACACTTAGTGATATGGGTGAGCTTACTGGTGCTTAGAAGACTTGAAGCTAGAAAAAGAATGAAGAGAGCATGAGCCATTAGAGAAGGGAGGATAGCTTTTCTCTTCAACTAAGAAGTGAATGTTCCAGTATCAGGATGGAAAAAACTTAGAAGGGAAAGGCTTTGGTGATCTTAGATTTGGATGAACAAATGGCCTCTGTGCTCCTTGTTGTTTCCTTATTAACATTTGGTTGCTTCTATTCCAGCTTCCATGATTTGAACGTGTTTTCCTGGCTTCTGACGTTGGTTGTCTGTGCTCTCTCCTGCTTTCTCTTCATTTATAGAAACTTGAATTGTCTTTCAACTTATTTCTGACCTGTCTAGGCAAAAGTGATCTCTCCTCTCAGTTCGTGGTTCTGTTTGTCATTTTTTAGGTACTTAATTACAGTTGCTTTGTGATAGCAATAAATTACCTAAATAAGACCCATTTAGAATTGGATAAGTATTATATTGTTCCTCAACCACAGTTGGATTGTGGAGGTCCCATTAAAAAATAGTAAGCATTTAAAATAACAATAAAAATGAAATAATAGCTAATATTTATTGAAAACATTTACTATGTATCATTATTTCATCTATTTTTCATATGAACTTTATGAGATGGATACTGCTATTATTATTCATGCTTTATAGATGAGGAAATGGAGCCATAGAGAGATTAATTTGCTTATGTTGATATAGCTGGAAAATATAGTCCAAAAGGGAAAATAAAAACATAATCCTATCATGCAACCATAATTATATACTCTTAAATTTTAAATAGACTTGAGGCCAGAGACCACTTTTTTATAAACTTAAAGTGCTAGTCAAGTAGTAAATACTCAAGGTACTTTTATTGAATAGTCAAGTGCATTCCACAAAAATACCATTGAATAAACTTACAAAGGAGTTGAATCATATTTTCTTGACTTGCCTGTTTAATTCAGCTTCCTCTTTTCTTCTTACACAGCTGACTGTCCATTATGAAGTTTTCTGCCTACTGATGTCAAAGACTGTTGTTATGGAGCAACTCTAGTCATAGGAAAAACCACACTTCCCTAGCCCTGCCCTTTATCTTTTTAAAAGAAACCAGAAAGAATAAATTCCCATACTTACATAAAGCTTCCAGGCTCTAACAAATCGCACTTTTAGGAAAATTTCACCCAAATTTAATCCCTTGTGGTTCTGTAATGTCCTCTGGAGAAAAATATCTTGAAACAGTTGTGGGTCTTTATCTCTGAAAAATTGTTCTCTCTTTGGTCCATGAAGGATTAATTTTTAAGTTAATTTTTAAAAATCATAGCTTTGACCAGATTTTCCTTTCCTGTTGAATTCTTGGTCTTTTATAATTAAAAGATTCATGCTTTTCTCTGGCTCTTTCACTTTCAGGTTTCTTAGCCTTTCTTCAAAATGTTTGTTATGCCAGTAATCTTGACTGGTAGTGCCACACAAAGTAGTGGCTGAGAGCTCGAGATTTGGAATTTCAAATACCCATCACTTTTTAGCCCTGTGAGCTTGGGCAAGTTATGTAACTGCCTTGGGCAAGTTACATAATTGCCTCAATTTTCTTACCTGGAAAATGGCAACAAAAATGTTATCTACTCTACAGGGTTATTCTGAGGATTTTACAAAAAAGACACTGCATATAAGGTTCTTTGCATACTGTCTGATTGATGTTTAAACACAAGAAAGGCTTTCTTTTCCCCAAAAGAAAAGATTCAATCTTCTATTCTCTAGAAGATTGAATGGCATTTAATAAAAAGTTCTTATGAAGCCTCTCATAAGGAATGCATTCTAAAGTGGTGTCAAAGTTTGTGGAAAACATGAAAGTCCTGACGACCTCAGTCAATGCTAGTTACTTAGAAAGATCATCTGCCATGATAGCTTTAAAAAAGAAGCAGAAAAATTTAACACAGCCATAGGAATTGTTCCCAGAGGTTTGGCCTCAGAACTTGACTGTATATCACTGTAAACAAAAATTTGAAGAGTCTTGAAGGAAGGAAAATTCTGTATTTGGGTTTATGGACATTAGGAATATGTTTCTACAGGATGGTGAGAAGTGTAAGTGCCCTAGTGTAATTCTGATGAATACTGCAGGCATAGAGTATTGTTACTGATTGCATATATACAGATTTAGACAATTTAGGCAGAAGTGAACATGATGAGCTCGGGAAGACTGTTAAGGCATCTCAGAGTGAATTCATGGTTAATAAAGATGTGATGACAAAGATACATTTGAAGAACTTGAATAAAATTATTTCAAGTAACATCAAGGTAGTAAAGTGGAGTAATTCTGAATTAATATATTTCATATAAGATGTGATTTTTAAGCCTGAGTATAAAAATTTGGAAAACCAGTTATTAGAAGTAAATATTTAAGTCTTCTGTCTTTTTTTTTTTTTTTTAAGATTTTATTTATTTATTTGACAGAGAGAGATCACAAGCAGGCAGAGAGGCAGGTAGAGAGAGAGAGGAGGAAGCAGGCTCCCTGCTGAGCAGAGAGCCCGATGCGGGGCTCGATCCCAGGACCCTGAGATCATGACCTGAGCCGAAGGCAGCGGCTTAACCCACTGAGCCACCCAGGTGCCCTAAGTCTTCTGTCTTAATGTAAAACTTTATATACTCAAATTGGCTAAAAACATTTTATGAATCTTTTTCCTGAGAAAATGGGGAAAATTCTATGTGGTGTCACCATCTGTTTTGATAGATATGGTAATAAGTTTTAAGAAATAAGTCATAATAATATCACTAACAATATATTTTTCTAAAGACCAGATCTTTTTAAAGTAATCAACTTGATAATTTGAAATAGTTCTTTCAGCTTTTTTTTTTTGTCCCTACAAGGACTTTTTTTTTTCCTTTTAATTTACCATTACCCATTCTCTTGACCTTTTAAGTTATTAAATCACATCTTCCTTGGGCACTAGAGTCTACAATGATGTCTTCCTCAAAACACAGACTGTGACTGAAATTAAAACTCTTAGTGTTCCTTTTCTTCCCATCTTAACCCACCAATGTTAAGTACAAACATAATGATACACACACATCCCCCTTCATAGTGTTTAAAAAAAAAAAAGAAAAACAAAAAAAACCCCCTCAGTAAATTCATGATGATTTATCTCAGGGTAGAGTCTTATTCATAATTCTGTTTAGCACGTGCCAAGTACTTTTTAAAAAACAATATAAAAAAATACAATCATTATCCCATTTAATCCTTACAACTGCTTTCTCAGATAGGTATTAGTGTAACGCCTTTTTAAAGATGAACAAACCAGGCACAGAGAGGTTGAGCGGTTTTCTCTAAGTCACATAGCTAATAAGCTGCAGAGTCAGAATTTGAACTCTGAGTGTGACTTCAGAATCCATTATAATGACTTTGATATAGCCCTGCACTGGCTAGGTGCTCTTCTTTATGCTTACCTAAAAAAAATAATTTTTTTTAATTATAAAAAAGTAATACCTGCTAGTCATTAATGACAACAAGATATATTAAGTTGTTAGAACCTCAAACAATGGTAAGATTGATAAAATTGATAATGATAGTCTCCCCTCATCTACCAGTTTCCATAGAGACAGCTACCATTAAAGTTTGTTGTATATTATTTAAGATAACATTATGTATATATAGTGACATCACAGTAAAAAACACATTTTGTAACTTGTGACTAACCTAACTATGTGTTATGGATGTCTTTTCATACTAGGATATGTGTCTATCTTAATTTATTTTACTGGCTATGTAATATTGAATATACCATAATTTACTTGATAATTTTAAATCATTGATACTTAAATTATTTGTAATTGTGGGAAAATAGGAAACTATATGGAATTGAGTATCCTAGTCTTTTTCATCTCATTTTTCATTTTTCAGTTGAGGCACCAAACCTAGGTGTTATCCTTGATGCCTGTCTTTTATAATACCCCATGTTCAATTCATCAGCAAATCATATTGATTTTATTTTTTAAGTATATGCAGATAGTAGTCATTTCACTGCACCTCTCAACCACCACTAATCAGTCCAAACCATCATTGCCTTTTATCTGGATTAATGTCATCATCTTCTAGCAGTCTCTCTACTTGTAAGAGTAATGTTTTAAAACGCAGGTAAAAATCCCTCTGTTCAAAGTTTTTCAGTGACTCCCCTTCTAACTCACTATAATCCAGAGTATTTGCTATGGTCTTTAAGAGCACTTGCTGCCCTATGACTCAGCATCCTACTACTTTTCTGCACTGACCTCTACTACTCTCCTTATTCACTACACATGAACAATGTTAAAATATTTGCTATCTCTTGAGTGTAATAAGTACAATTTCTCCTTAGGGTTTTTTGCATTTGTTTTCACTACCATGAAACCTTCAGGCCTTTCCCCACCCGCCCCATATTTATCTAATTCACACCTGCATTTCTCCTTTAGGTGTCTGTTCAAATGTTTTCTTACCATATTTGTCAAATGAGTGTTATATGAACATATCTTTATCCACTTGAATAAGTGCTTGTGTATAATAAATTTCTAGAACTGAGATTGCTTACTTTTGCACTGAGCACATTTGTTCTTTTTAAAAAATCCTTTGTTATTAGACTCCCCCCATCCACACTCATGCCTGTTTGTTTTAGTATTCTCATGCCTCTCTTCAAAGTGGTTCTGTGGGTCTGTTGCTGCTATCTCTACTGTGGAAGGCTGGCCTGCTTTCTCTCCCTCCTGGGAGCTCTGGAGGAAAAGCAGGCACTAGGCAGCTGGTCTGATCCCCATGGGCCTCTTCACAAGGCTGTGATTTCAGGAGTGACCTTGGGGTATGACTGAGTTGTCATTAAACAATTTAATAGATGAAAGGATTTCCTCTTCATCCTTCAGCCACATTTATTTTTCCCCAAATGTCTGGCACTAAGTTGTAAATACTCAATACCACAAAGGAAAGTTGCAAAAAAGATCAATTTATTGTATGGCTTCAAAATTTCTTTTACATTGAAATTGGGATAATCAGAGAGATATCCTAGAATTTTAATAGTAAAATAAAGTAAAATCTGTGTCCACATGTATCTTTAAAAATTAAAGTACTTTTGCATATCTTTACTATTTTCCTTTTAAGAAAATAGTATGAATACTGTTAATTGTCAAATAATTTGTGATTTGCATTGTCTCCTGTGTCACTAGGATAACAAGGATAATGTGAGTAATTGGAATTGTAAAATTATGGAATTTTTGATTTAGAAGAGCTCATTTGTTTAATCCCCTAATTTTACAAAAAGGAAAACAGAAGTCTGTAGAGATTAGGTGACTTACTCAAGGTCACACAGCTAGTTAATGGTACAGGTGGGTCTTCTGACTCCCCAAATAGTGCTCAGTAGCATCCATTGGACAGTGTCTCTGAACCAAGCTCTGTGCTAAATCAAGTTCTACCCGCTAGATAATTCCTGTTCCTTCCAATTGTCCTGACACCCTGCAGTTTATTTAGATTACGTGATTTGGCCTCATATTTCTTCTGGAGTTAGTGGGATAAGGATCACCCTATTAAGGTGCTTAATTTTGAGCTAATGATCCTTCTTTCTGTCTGAAGTCTTCAGGTTACAGTTTTTTCAAAGGAACTCTGTGCTGCTTGTCCTTTTCTGCTTGCTGCATGATGTGCACATCAGTGCCTCCTGCAGCCTTCCACTTTTTAATTGCCTCTCCTTCCTAATGAAGCCTGTATCAGCTCCAGTGCTAATTGAACTTCGTCCTTCATTCAGACTGTGTTATTAAACAAATAGTCACAGTGTTTGGTCTCACTTTAATAGGAGCATTGATGTTTGCTTAACATCAAAAACTTATTAGTAATCCATTGAAAAGGCAATTAATGGAGGACATGTGGGTAAGGAAATTGAACTAGTCTGCGGCACAGGACAAAGAATGGCAAAGACACTCTGGCATTCTGAGGTTTAACTGTGTGTATCCTGGTGGTTGCAAACTGATTGTTCAATTCTGGACTCATAACCAAAATCTGTGAAGTTATCGTTTATATGAAGTAGCATTTACATGTCTGATATTAGACTGAAGGGCAAACTGATTATCTCTTGGTCCCATCCACCTCCCCTCTTTAAAGCACTTTTTCCAAGGCTTTTAGCATATAGAATTTATCATTATAGAAAATACTGAGAGGTAAAAGGAAGTAAACATCTCATCTACAGTCTGACCACCCAGAAATAACCACTGATAAGATTTTAGTCTATACTCTTCTGTGATTCATTTTAACACATGTGTAAAGATATAAGATTGGATCACATACCATAATGACCTGTTATTTATTTTTTCATTGGTAATATGTCCTGGACAATAGAGATCTATATGTCATATTTGATAGCTTTGACATATCCTGGTGGATAGGTAGGCTGTACTTTATTTTATCGTATTGTTGAAGGCTTAGAAACTTTAAAAGTTTCATTTATTTAATTGTTTGTATGCCCTAAGTGAACATTATTACTTGGGTAGGTAAATATTAATTAGGAAATCAAATTGATATCCTTCTTTGTTATAAAACAGTCATCCTCTTTTGTGTGAGTATATACAGTATTTCCTCTTACTAGGCTACATATGTAATCCTATATAATAATTCCTGTATCAAATGTCCTATACTTGTAATTATGCTGATAAGATAATTAAGAAACAACAGGAAGCTGATCAAGAAATATTCTTAAGATAATGGCTTTAGGTGTAAATTTCCTTCCACCTGTGGACTCATAAATGAAATGTGGGTTCAAAGAGAAAACAGACTCTAAAAATATGAACTTAGTGGTATTTGGTATTTGAATAAGGCATAGCAGACCAAATTCTTTTTATTATCCATGTTAAATAGATATGAGGGGAGAAGAACCAGTAATGGGTTACTCCATTTGTTCCACAGACCTTGGATATGACTGAAACTCCCATCTGCATTATAAGAGTCACACATGGCTAGGTCCCCAGGCAATAGTTAGTAAATGAATGGTGTTACTGCCTGGCAGGGACCCTTTTAGAAAGTGGCGTTGTTGAGAGAACCTAAATAGATATATATGTACTCTGGTTTAGTGAGGATTATGATGCATAAAATGTTGCTAATAGGTTTAAAAGATTAGCATAGACTGGTTTCCATGAGATCTTTCCTTATATATAAAAAATTAAATGTTATTTCTAATGTCCTCATAAAAGTAAGGCTGGAGGATTATCGATTTTTGGAGGCTTTTACTTGATGGCTTGATAATTGAGTCTCTCAAGTTTTTAGTACTTGGCCCTGAGTTTGCTGTTTACCTTGCTCAAGCAATTTGGTGTAATTAATTTTAATAGCTGTATTTACTTTTAGGGTTTATACTTTGGTGGGAAGATATCTCTAGTCAAATCTATCTCTAGTCAAAATCTCATAGAATTATTTTCTCTTTGAATTAAAAACATACAGTAGTTTAAAGTAAGAATCTCCTCTATAAATTTAAATGAGGAGAACAGAATGCACAATCTCTTAACATATTTACAACCCCATGGGATGGAAATGTCGGTTGATGAAGATCGAAAAAAACAAAAATGAAAGCAGTTGATTTGTTAGATGGTAAAATTGATGCATGTTTCTAGTAAAGAATAAATAAAAATGGAGGAAAAGAGGGCTTTAGGTAAGATCTTTTTTTGAATGCTTCCAAAAAGCTGTGAGTTGGTGCTTATCTATCAAAAAATTTGGCTGCAAAGTAATCATTTATCATATTGACTGTTAAAATGTAATCAGAAATCTGAGGTTGTTCCATAGGGTTATTAAGACAAAAGGAAAGAAAAAATGAGTGAAGGTTGTAAAATGCTTTGTTCTCTAGCTTTCCTCCTCTTCCTTCTGTTTGTATCCACAAGTTTGTGGTAGTTGGCCTTTGGAGGTATGTTTTCATATGGTATGGGATCTCTCACTATCTCTTAGGCCAACACCCTGTTCCTTTTAATCTGATCATTTTAAGGCAGATACAAAAGCATGCTACAGTTTTGGTCAGAGGACTTTAAGATTTTTCTTAAACATTTCCACCCCCCTCCCCCATCTCAATTTTATTTGTCATTTGTGCAGTCTGTTTCCTTATTTTTGAAATTTTTAAAAAATGATTTCTAAACTCTGAATTTTGTATGTAGTACATGTTGATTGAAAAAAAAAATAGAAATACAAATAAAGTAAAAGCAAGAGTGATCGATAGTTCCCCAATTAAGAGATATGTCAATGTTAAATAGTTTTATTTAATTCCAGTCTTTTTTTTTCTTTCCATCATGGGTACTTGTGTGTATACTTTTACTACTATAGTAGAATAATGCTGTGATAAACCCTTCTGTATGTACATTTTCTTTTCCTTTTTTTTTTTTAAAGATTTTATTTATTTATTTGACAGAGAGAGATCACAAGTAGACAGAGAGGCAGGCAGAGAGAGAGGAGGAAGCAGGCTCCCTGCCGAGCAGAGAGCCCGATGTGGGGCTCGATCCCAGGATCCTGGGATCATGACCTGAGCCGAAGGCAGAGGCTTTAACCCACTGAGCCACCCAGGTGCCCTGTACGTACATTTTCTATACAGCTCTTATTGTTTCCTTAGGATGAGTTAAGAGTATGTTAACTTCCTCTGAAGTTTTAAAGTCACCATGGGGATGGGGCTGGAGATTGGGATTGGGGACATTGAAGCTGTTGGTTGGAGGAGGGCAGAAGTCATGGCTCTTGAAGTATTTTCTTCACTTCTAATAATCTCTCCTAGCTGCGTGGGGATAGCAGGGAATCATTTCTGGCTAGATTACAATTCAGAGGACCCCTAATTGATATTTTGGGTATATGGGACGAAAAAGTTAAGGAAGATTCTTATGCATATAGGTTACTCCTTAAAAATAATGCAAAAGAAAAAAAAAGAAATAAAAACTAGTGATTTAAAAAAAATAATGCAGAAAAAATGAAAGGTTATTTGAGATTATTATATGCTATAAATATTCTGATCTATAAATTTGATTTTTTTTTCATTGGGGAAGATATGAATCACAGAGTATCTTGAGTATATTTTCTTTAAAAGAGAACATGGTTCAAAATGGAGACTCACAAATGGAGGGATAAGAGAAATATGAAGTTTTGCTTTTGTAAAAATACTGAAGTGGAAAATAGAAAAGCTGAAATCAACAACAATAACAACAACAACAAAAAGCCACATCCATTTGGACTAAACTACATGTATATATAACACAACTTTCCAAGCATAAAAAGAAAACTCTAGCCAAGGGAATGAAAGAAATGCCTTTGAAAAACTGCTGAAATAGGCCTGTTGTTGAAATAGTTTTATTTCCCCTTTAGAAGATCTATTTACTACAATTCTGAGAATGAGAAGGATGATTTTGAATAAAGAATAGAGTCATTTAAGATGTTGTGCACAGTACCAGAATTTATGAAGACTAGTTCAAATTAAAACTAAATGTCACCAGCGAATAGAAGCTAACGGAAATGTACATTTCATTTATTGTATTGGGAATTAGGGAGGGGAGATGGGATGGGCTTCTTCTTATGGGCCTTTTTTTATATGGCACTAATTTTATGGGGAGGACTTAGACCTTATAAAAGAATGTATTTCTCTCAAATCTTAGCTGTTGAGATTAATTCATTAACTGGCAAGAGTTGGAATCATACCTCCTACTTGGATCTAGCACGAGGGAGAAAATTCAGATGTTTAATGTAATCATTCATGTGGCAAATTTGTGTTATGCATCTAATCTTTGGCAGGTGTCACTTCTGCCACTGTTGAGTACTTTAGTAAAGCAGACAGGTCCTTATCTTTGGGAGCTTCTAAAACTGGGGGAAGGGTAATACATAGCAGGAAAGAGATGAGTGCCCTGCCAACAATTAAAATTGGGTGATTGGGAGATGGTGGGAGGCACATTTCAGGTTGAGTGGTCAGGAAAGTCCTCTGTCACATTTGAGATTGCCTTCCAAGATAATTCTGGAAGTCTGCTCCTTTTTTGCAGTTTAGAGTATCTGTCTTTCCTCTTTCTGTGGCCTTTACCTTCTTGTAGAGGGCTTTACTATTATGATTTGCTTTGAAGAACTGTAAAACTGGAATAAAGATGCAGTTAAAAAAAAGAGCTGGAAATGCATTTTTTATAAATCAGAGGCTCAGGTGTGCCATCATTTTCCCAGCTCCAAGAATATCATAAATTATTTTTTATTAGAGGGAATTACTGCAGCTCCAGATCTTAATGATTACTGAACAGGAGCTCTTTTTTTTTTCCCCCTCCTAAATATCAAGTAGCTGCCAGTTTTAATTTTCTTTTAGAATTTACACATTCAAAACATTGTTTTAGTTGTTGAACAAAACTGTCTCTTATATCCAGGGGACGGTGCCAGAGTATGAAATGCACATCTTGGTTTGATTTCTTCCCCTCTGGCCCGATGCATGAGTAAAAACCAGCCTTGTGTTTTATGATTAGAGGGCTAGTGTTCAATATTAATATCTATGGAAAGAATCAAATTCCAGCATTACCCTTTAGTATTTCCATGCCCAGAAATTGTATAATTAGGAGTTTGAGAGAAAGTTGACCATGTTCCTGGGATCTTTACTTGATAGTACCATTTCTTTCTTTCTTTCTTTCTTTTTTTTTTAAAAGATTTTATTTATTTACTTGACAGAGATCACAAGTAGTCAGAGAGGCAGGCAGAGAGAGAGGAGGAAGCAGGCTCCCTGGAGCAGAGAGCCCAATGTGGGGGCTCGATCCAGGGCCCTGGGATCACGACCTGAGCCGAAGGCAGAGGCTTTAACCCACTGAGCCACCCAGGCGCCCTGATAGTACCATTTCTTTAGCACAGATTATTAGTGTGGTAAATATGACATCTGGGATCAAGGACAAGTAAAAGGGGAAAAAATTAACAGATATGTATTTAGCATTGTTATATGTCAGAGACTGTTTTAGGGGATGGAGAAACAGTAGTAAATAAAAAGAGAAAAGAAATAGGCAGAAATTACTGCCATCATGTAGAGTACATTCAGATGGGGAGAGATGTTAGAAAATCCATAAACAAATAATGCCAGATGGTGATAGATAACTAAGAAGAATTGCAGAGAAGGGATAAAGAGACCGTCAGGGGGAGGTGAGGCTTATAATTTTAGAAATTAAAAAAATTGGCTTGGGAAAAATCTCACTGAGTTGGTAACTTTCTAATATAGAGGGAAGGAGGTGAGGTAGCAAGCCAATGTGAATATCTGAGTAGTTGGGAGCAGCAGGTGCAAAGGCCCTGAGGCTCATGCATACTTAGCATGGTCGAGGAGAAGTAGGGAAACTGTCATAGCTAGAGTAAGGGGAGAGAAAGGAAGAGTTATAGGTCATATGCTGAGAGAAGATTAGAGATCCAGATTACGTAGATTGTTAAAATCCATTATAAAGACTCTGGCTTTTAGTCGGAATCAAGGGAGGAGTTTTTTCAGAATTGTGACCACAGGAATATTGTGATTTGACTTCATAAGAACACACTAAGGACAGCAAGGGAGGAAGTAGAGTTTAGACCAATTAGGAGACTGCTTCAGTAATTCAGGCAAGAGGAGATGGTAGTTTGGACTAGAGCAGTAGCTGTAAAGGCAGTGAGAAGTTGTCTGAATCTTGATATTTTGAAATTAGAGCCAACAGGTTTTACTGTTGGGGCGAATGACAGATGTAAGATAATATAAAGAGTTTTGGATGAGTCCAAGGTTTTTCCTGGAACAACTGGAATGATAAAGTTGTTATTTGCAGAGAGTAGGAGGATGGTGTCTGTCAAGGGTGCAGGTTTTGGGGGAGGATCAGGAGCTTGGTTTTGAATATATTGGGTTTGAGGTGCTTGCCCATTAGATATCCAATAGAGATGATAATCAAGATACTGGGAATGGGTGGCCCAGGTTGGAGGCATAAGTTTAGGAGCAATCAGAGCCAAATTGCGTGTTCTGTCCACTTTTGTGCACACTGTCTTCTGTGAAGTGCAGTTTGTGACTTGAATAAAAATTGTGTTTGCAGTACCCTAGAATTGTAACCCAGGTTAAAGCCAGGCCTCTCAAATTTTATCTCTTGCTTAATTCTGAATTGGAAGTGATTCTATGTTTAGTTTTGGTTTTATTAATCACCCCCCACCCCCAGCCAAGCCCAGTCATAACCAAGTAGTTTCTTATCATTCTTCTGTAAAGGATGTGGGTGAGGGGCAAAGGGTCAAAAGGTGATTTCTCAGCCACAGGAAGGTGATACCTTTTTGAAATTCTTTTGAAAGGAGGCTCAAGAGACTTCTTTGTTACCTTTCCAATTAACCCATCCTAGAGTTGATTATGATTTTAAGCTCCATGATGCAATAATCTGTAACATTTATATGGTGCTATTATCTTTTTCCAAGTACTTTGTGAACATTTGTTAATTGCTTTCCCTATTGCCCCAGGAGGCCGGTAGAGACATATTTGCATTCATTGTAGGAGTTTCCAGGCAGTGGGGTTTTGAGCAGTGAAGTGACTGCCCATCAAACACCTGGCCAGTCAGGGATAGAGGGATTCGTAATGCAAGTAATGATGATGACTTATCTCCATTAATTATTATTATCTTAGTACCTGCAGCATTCTCCTCATAAAAGTCAGAGCCCCAAATGAAAGAGGTATTTTCTTTCCCTAGAGATCACAGCTGATATGATGAACATGATGAACAGATGGGAGGTATTAAGTACCAAGAGGATAAATGAGAAGGAGGGCTGAAGTTGCCTAAAACACTTCTAATTATGAAACAGGACTGTTACCCCAGAGGACTTTAAAGCAGTACTCAGTAATCTGGTAGAGCAATAGTAGGGTTACTTGACTGATTTGTTCATTCAACTTTCACTTTTCTTTTTTCTTTATTTTTAAAGTTCACTCACTGACAAATTTATTAATATGTTCCCTATGACAGACATTTTACAGGCTTGAAGGCACATAGCAGTGTATAAAAAAGACTAACATGGGGTACCTGGGTGACTCAGTTGGTTAAGTGTCTAACTCTTGGTTTTTGTCGTAGGTCATGATCTCAGGGTTGTGAGATCAAGCCCCATGTTGGGCTCCACGTGGGCCACTGAGCCTGGTTAAGATTCTCTCTCTCCCTGTGTCACCTCTTCCCTAAAACAAAACAAAGCAAAACAAAAAAGGAGACTAACCTTTGCAGGGGTGGGGATAATGAAAATCATATTTATTGAATGCTTACCATATGCTAAACCCTCTTCTTTTACTACAGTTAACAAATCATTCAGTAATAGTAATCCTATAATTATCCACATTTTACAGAGAATAAAATTAAGATATAGAGAGAATAAGTTACTTGCTAGAATGTAGAGTTAAGACATGGTGGGGCTTTTAGTCCAAAGAGAACCACTGCTTTAGTGTTGTTTTCTACATGAAGTATTGGAGACAAAGGGGGTAGCTGGTATAAGTAATTCACCATAACTACTTAAAATGGTAGGATTCAACATATTGATCTTAAATTTTTTGGAGCTAAAATGCATGCATCTGGAATTATGTTAACAGGTCAGAGAAAAAAAAAAGGTCTCATATTGTTTATCTCCCAAGTTTTTGCCTTGGGCAAGTAGAACTTGGGTTAGTCCTTTCTCACATACTCTCTTTTCCTATTCATCTATATTTAATGAAGGCTGCTGGTTCTTTGAGTTAGGTCTTATTTCTAGGATATGTGAGATGATAATTGAGGGCCAGCCTTAGGCAAAATTGTAAAGTATGTTGAGGTAGGAATCTTAGATATTCTCGGTCTTGCTCTATCTTCTCACCTTCTTTTTACTTACTCATATAACCCTTTCTCTGTTTTTTCTCCCCTACAAATAAAAGGAATAAAAATGACTTAAATTTAACACTTTCTTTCACACAATAACTTTACTTTTATGTATTTCTTTTTAAAAAAAATTTTTTTTAAAGATTTTATTTATTTATTTGACAGAGTGAGATCACAAGTAGGCAGAGAGGCAGGCAGAGAGAAGGGGGAAGCAGGCTCCCTGCTGAGCAGAGAGCCCGACGAGGGACTCGATCCCAGGACCCTGAGATCACGACCTGAGCCGAAGGCAGAGGCTTAACCCACTGAGCCACCCAGGTGCCCAATCTTTTTTTTTTTTAAGATTTTATTTATTTATTTATTTATTTATTTGACAGAGATCACAAGCAGGCAGAGAGGCAGGCAGAGAGAAGGGGGAAGCAGGCTCCCTGCTGAGCAGAGAGCCTGATGTGGGGCTCAATCCCAGGATCCCATGTGGGGATCATGACCTGAGCTGAAGGCAGAGGCTTTAACCCACCAAGCCACCCATATGCCCCACTTTTATGTATTTCAAGAGGAATTCTATTTTTTTATGATGAGGTGTCATGCAAACATTAAATCATGGTCAAAGCCCTTAGAGGACGTTCAGAATACTTTTTAATACTTCAAAGAATTAAGTATGATACAGTGGAAAGAAAACAACTTTCATGTTGAATAGAATTGGGTTTTAATTCTCACTCAGTCATTTACAAAATATGGGATTCTGGGCAAAATATTTTAGTCACTGGAACCTCGTTTTTATAATCTAAGTAGCATGACATAATTTCCAATATATGTGAAGTGACTTTTTCTGACTAGTGTTTGATAACTAGTGCTTAATAAATTTGATAGTGCTTAATAGATGCTTGCTGTTTGCTAATTTTCACTCAACTGATGTTTGAATACCTATTATACATGGGCTAGGTACTGGGAAGAGAAATTATGGTAGAAGGCAAATATTGTGCATGCTAATAAAAAAAGTTGATGAAAATAGTATCACTCTGAGCCTCAGTCACTGGAGTAGGTGCCCTCCCTTCTATCTCTTTCTCTCCTACTCCCTGCCTTTTCACTGGTGAGTACTCTGATAACTGAAACACTCTTACGAGGCGCCTGAGTGGCTCAGTCTTTAGGCATCTGCCTTTGGCTCAGGTCGTGATTCCAGGATTCTGGGATCTAGCCAGAGTTGGGCTCCCTGTTCAGTGGGAAGCCTGCTTCTCCCTCTCACACTGCCCCTGTTTGTGTTCGCTCTCTCACTGTCTCTCTTTCTGTCAGATAAATAAATAAAATCTTAAAAACAAACAAACAAACAACAACAACCCAAACATCTTCCTAGCGCCCATCAGAGCCCTTATTCTGTTAAGAATGATCTCCACCTATCATTTTTCTCTTTGTCCTAAGCTTCAAGAGACTGGCCATGAATGTTGCTCCTTCTCTTTTTGTGGGTTCCTCATTACTGTTGCTTTCCAGCTTTGTTCCACTGTAAGGTGAGGAATTTGGGCATTTTGATTGCAGTACCTAGACTTTTAAAGTCTGTCCTTCACTGCCTCCCTGAAATAGTGATCACCTGAATCAGGCTGTAGTGGGAATAGAGTGGAGGAGTGGATTCCAAAACTAATTATTAGTAGGAAGCAGAGGAGAGGAAATTGTTTCACATAGTCTAAACTAGCAAGAAGAGCAGTGTCATTAACCAAAGTGATGAGCCCAGAAGGAGGGAGAAGAGAAAGGTGACAGGTCTGGGCAATAGGAAGATGGTTTCATCTTTAGACTTAACTAAGTTGACATGTTCGGTATTTATAAGATAAGATATTCAGTAGTTATGTTAATAAAGATTTTTGAAAGCAGAAACATGATTGTATATGTTTCTCAAAGTAGAGTTTTATTTACTATAGTATATAGTGACTGAAGTGTTTAAAACTTGAATAGATCCGGAAAGAGACTAGAATTTGATAGAAGAGTCTGGGCTGGAAAGAGAGAGATGAGATATGGATCAAAGAGTTTTCTGCATGTGATAGTATTTAAAGCTATGAGACTGTATTAAAATATCAAGAAATGGAAAAAGGGTAGTTGAAGAAGAGGAGAGAACAGCGAAGAGCATCAGGGTATTTCTGTGGGAACTCAGATTTAGTGAAGGAGATGCTGGAGGACCTGCATTGAATCAGACACGCAGAAAAATAATGAGATATCTTATCTCATGAGATAAGAGAGTTATCAAGACTATGAATGGCTGCATAGGGATCAAAGAGCAGGAGGATTGAGAAATAGATTTAGGATTCTTTGTGATGAAGTGGTCATTAGAAACCTTCAGGGGAGTGATTTGGGGATGATAGTTGCCATCCATTGCTGGGATTAAGTGGTAGGGGCAAGTATGAGCTGTTCTTTAAGCTTTTGGTTGGTGAAGAGAGGAAGGGAGGCAAACGAAAAGTAGACTTGAGTGATGCTAGGGAGATTAAGAAACAACTTTAGGTGGAGGAGAATATGCAAGTGGGAAGAGAGGGGGAAAAAAAAAGCTTAAGTCTCTTTTTAGAAAATAATGGTAGTTCTTCTAAGACTAGTGGGAAGAACATAGATTAGATCTGGATAAATGCTGAGGTGGATGAAATGTTTAGGATTTAAGGAGAAATTAAGATTTGATATAGGCATTTTGGGGGCTGTTACTTTTATTTTTGAACAGTAATTATTCCAGATGAGGAGGATAGCAGATATTTGTACTAGAACACATCACCTACATTTCAGTTTTCTTCAGTAATGCTGATGGGCATGTATGTCTTATAACATTAAAGTTTTAACAGTTTGATTGTTAATAGGACCTCCAGTGTAGAAATTTGCGGCTTTATTTCTGAATGTATCATTGTTTTTACTGTAAATATATAGAATTGATTTTCTGTTTTCTATTTCTATTCACACATTACTTTAATCATATTTTGTCATTGAAAAATGGGTTTTTAAGAACTGGAAGTTTTTAAGGGAAGTTTTTAATGCTATCTAACTCATTAGGTTGATTACAACTTATTAGCACCTAGTAGTTTTGTATCCCTTGTGTTTTATTGAGAATATAACCCTTTTTAGGATGATGAGAGAATCCTATTTCTATAGCTCTGTCTCTAGAGAGATAGGTAGAGAGCTGAGATTTAGGAAAGCCCAGTTATTATTCATATAGCTTCAGTATCTTCTCATGTCATAGGGCTTAATAATCTCTATCTCATGTGTCTCTCAAAGTATATGTGAGAAATCAGAATTAAAAAAAAATCTTTGAATACTTAAAATGCGTAAAGGTCTATTTTTAATATGTTAGTCATAGGCCTTGGAGAAACCCATTGGTTTATTTGGAAGATCAATATTTTACAAGTTTTAAACTGTGTTATTTCTAAGATTTGATATTTTAATTTAAAAAGAAAGATTTTTTTTTTTAAAGATTTTTATTTATTTATTTGACAGAGAGAGAGATCACAAGTAGATGGAGAGGCAGGCAGAGAGAGAGAGAGAGGGAAGCAGGCTCCCCGCTGAGCAGAGAGCCCGATGCGGGCCTCGATCCCAGGACCCTGAGATCATGACCTGAGCCGAAGGCAGCGGCTTAACCCACTGAGCCACCCAGGCGCCCTAAAAAGAAAGATTTTAAAGGAGGAGTTAATTTAGTATTTGGTATACTTATTTAAGTACTAAATATAAATTTAACAGTCTGTGTTTACCATGCCATCCATTATCTAGATAGATGATAGACTGATAGTTTCAAGGTATTTACCAAGAATCTACTATATGTCAACCGTTTCATGCTATATTTGGAAATGAGATTGGGAAATAAAATTAATTGTGAAATGATCAAAATACTGATATGCATAGCTCAAATATATATGTAGAATTTAAGATAAGGGAAAATCATATGGGTTGTCAATTCCCTTAAAAAGGAGGCTCAAGCTACATCCTGAATGAAGGGAAGAATTTGAGTTCAGTGGAAATGTAAATATGAAGTTTGCACTAGGAATTGTCCATGGTATTATTTATTTTAACTTGAAATTACACATTGTTTACAACAAGTTATGTCTCAGACTTTAACCATTGGCTGTCATGCCAGTATCAGCATTCAGACCGACTTTCTCACACATATACAGCTCTGCACACATAGTTCATAGGTAGTAAAATGCTGAAAAGTTCAGAGAGAGGCAACTTTAGTTAGACTTGTATGGTGGGGGACCTGCTTCAGCTATAGTTAGGAGAAAATGACCCAAGGAAGTTCCTTTTGTTTCTCCAGGTAAAAAAAAATGCTATTTATCTTTGAGGGATTAAGATAAACTATTAACTTACTTACAGTACAGTAAAAACAATACAGAAACTTTGTTGAATGGTTAATTTACACAGTGGTGAGGGCACTGGTCCAGTGGAAGAGGACCAAGTCTGCAAAAGCATGTTATTTCTGGAAGAAGGAAAGGTACTAGAAAGAAACAACAGTAAATATCTACTACTCTGTATTTGAAGACTATGTTCATTGCAACACCTGATATTCCCTACGTAATTTTTCTTTCTGAGTTTGGAATGCTTTGTTCTGCAAGTCACAGAATATTCAGATTTTAACATCATTGCCTATTGCATTAATAGAAGTACACGGAGGCTTTGATAGCTCAGTGATGTCACTAAAGGGGCATTATATCTTTTCTGCATCTTTTCTACAATTGCCCAGTTCCTTTCTGGGGTGTATTACCTCCTGGTCACAAATGGGTGCCAAATATATAGAAATGGCTGCCAAATATATAGAACCTGGTCCTGACATGACCAGGTTCAAGGTAGGAAGAAGAAGATCTGCTAGGATGGCAAGGGAGGCAGATCACCTTATGTTCTCCTGGCTTTTTGTCAGGCACCAAACAATTAGCATGAGCAGGAAGGACAGAGGGAGAGGGAGAGAGAGTCTCATGCAGACTCCATGCTGAGTGTGAAGCCCCATGCAAGGTTTGATCTTACTACCTTGTAGTGGATCATGACCTGAGCTGAAACCAAGAGTCAGACACTTAACTGACTGTGCCATCCAGGCACCTCTTATTTTATTTTATTTTTAAAAATCAGCTTTATTGACTTATAATTTAGCAAATTTAAGGGTGCAAATTAAATTTTGACAGTGGTACAGTCATGTAATCAACATCATAATCATGACACAGAATCTTTACATCTCTCCAAAAAAGTGGGGATGTTTCTTTTTAATGGATCCAGGTGGAGTAGTTTTTTAACTGGTAGTCTTAAAATCCTTTTGTCCATGATATTTTCATAGTCCTGATCCTGAGATCTTAATGAAAGCTGACATTATAGTAATAGTTAATGTTTATAAAATGTGCTAGTTACTACACTATTTGACATATTTAACTGTTTTTAACCTCCATATATATTTGACATACATAGTTTAATTCTTGAAACAACAGGATGGGATAGGTTGTATCAACAAGACTGCTTCTAGTCTATATTGTGCCTTAATGTGAAGTAGAAAAAGAAAGCCCCTCTAAACTGAACCCCTTTACGGTTCCATCAACCTTGCATCTGGATGAGGCAGCCTTGTCAGTTGTTCCAATTTTATGATATGAAAACATTACCTTTGAGGAGTGAATTGACCTATTCATGGTTATATAGCTGGGGGCATATCTTGGCTTTTTTTTTTTTTTTAAGATTTTATTTATTTATTTGACAGAGATCACAAGTAGATGGAGAGGCAGGCAGAGAGAGAGAGAGAGAGAGAGAGAGAGAGAGAGAGAGAAGCAGGCTCCCTGCTGAGCAGAGAGCCCGATGCGGCACTAGATCCCAGGACTCTGAGATCATGACCTGAGCCGAAGGCAGCGGCTTAACCCACTGAGCCACCCAGGCGCCCCATATCTTGGCTTTTGACAACAGGATTTTATTCAGTAACAACTTTGGTAGGTTTCGTCATTGACTAAACAATTCCTTGTATTTCCTCATCAGGTTTTGCTTCCTTCATGTTATCTGTTTACCCATTCTCGTATGCTTATTCAGGTTTATCTCTCTCATTGATTTATTCACAAATAATAATTTTTTCAGTTATTATACTGTTAATTATTACGATTACTGTTTGTTCATGGAACCTAGTATAATTATATTTATCTTTTTAGTGGAAATTAGGTTTAGATGATAATTATTGCATTAATTTTTAATTGAATAGTTCCTAGCAACCTATATGAATGAGTTTGTTCATATTCAGACACATAAAAAGCTCATATGTATGATAAAATAATTCTTCATAAAAAAATCTCAAACCTCTTTGAATAATTATGTATCTTGTTTTATTAGTCATGGAAGGTTAATAGGTTCTTTTAAATTGCTTGATGATGCCATAACTTAAAATGACAAATCTGGTTCACATTATATGTCTTGTATAATTTTTATATAATTTTATGATTTTAAAGCTGAGGTGGAAAATCCCAGGGGAAATATCTTTGGGAATTGCAGAACAATTGTTTTGAAATAAATTGTTTAGTTGTTAGTCTGTACTAGATTTTGTCAGTGTAATCTGTAATTGGAATTTTCTTCATATTCGTTATTGAGAGCAAGTAAATTAAGATCAGATGTTCATTTCTTGCTATTTAAGTTCATGGTTTACTCCTCTCGTCTCCTGAAAAATAGGTATAATTAGATCTCTTGCATAATTAACTAAATATTCTGTAAAACACAGTATACAGATTAGTAAAAAACTAGAAATGTTGACAGAAAAAACTCCCAATTAGAAAGTGATGGATTAGTTTGTTAAGGCTGATACAGTATTAGTGTCATTAATTTTCAGATCCTAAGACTTTAAAGCAGGTAACTTAACCTGGAGTATCTATTGTGTGTTAAAATCAAAGAGGCTGCCAGTTCCTTTCAGATACACTACTTTATGGAGTAAACGTGTATCAGTGTTTCTTTGGTTTTGTTTTAATTTCTCAAAGATAATGCTTCTCCATGAAATATCACAAGAGCTCTTTCAAGCAAAAGAAGAATTTTTTTTTTTTCTGTATGCCAGTTCAGGGTGTAAATTTGGGACAGCACATTGCTTTAGAGCAGTGGTTTCAAAGTGTGGTTCTCAGATCAGTAGCATCTTCATCACCTGCAGTCTGGTTTGAAATGTGAATTCTAGGGCTCCATCCCAGACCTGCTGGATCAGAAACTGTGGGATGAGCCCAGGGATCTCTCTGTGCTTTAAGAAGTTCCCTAGGAGATTCTGATGCATGCTAAGATCGAGAACTACTGCTTTAAAGTAAATTTAGTGTAGCCAAATTACCTAGGTTGTATTAATTTAAAATATTTTACTCGAGAGAGTAGAATTGCTAAGTCACAGGGTATGGACATACTCAACTTTACTAGGTATGCTAAATAGTTTTATAAACACTTTTTGGGGTGCCTGGGTGGCTCAGTCAGTTAGGCATCTATCTTTGGCTCAGGTCATGATCCTGGGGTCCTGGGATCAAGCCCCATGTCATGGTTCCCTGCTTAACAGGGAGTCTGCTTCTCTCTCTGCTCCTTCCCCTGCCTGTACTCTCTGTCTCAAATAAATAATTTTTTTTTTTTTTAAAGAAAACAAGACAGTGGGTGAGAGAACAGTAAAGTGGGGTTGGATAACTGATTGCCTTCCAAATTCGAAGGGAAGCTTATTAAAATACTGATTAACAAAGCATAAAGTTAAATATACATGCTAAACTTTAGTATTTTAATGAAAGCTCTAAAAAACAGAGTACCCATTTTCACACCAGATTTTAAATATTTTGGTATCATCTCAGAACATGACAGAACTATCACTGCATTTACTAAGGAAATTTTTTACCTCAAAAAGGAAATTTTTTACCTTATTCAATAAATGGTGCCAAGGCCATTTGTTGTTGGTCAGATGGAAAAAAGGAATCAAATTGAATCTTTCACATAAATCAGTTTCATGCAAACTAAGACCATAATGAGATGTTACTATGCACATATTCCAATATGTAAAATTAATAAGACTGGCAATACCAAGTATTGGTGAGAATGTGAAGTCACTGAAATTCTCACATGTGGTTGGTGGTAACACAAAAATATACAACTACTTTGAAAACAGTTCGGCAGTTTTTATACAGTTAAACATAAATTTACCTCTTCTAGATATTTTCCTAAGATAAACCTATGTCCACAAAATGACTTAAATACAAATGTTTATAGCAGCCTTATTCACAATGGTCAAAAAACTGGAAACAGTCCATCAATAGGTGAATAGATACCCAAATTGTAGACTATACACATAATAGCAGGAATAGGACTCAGCAGAAAAGAAAAAAGAAACCAGCTACTACTACGTACAGTAAAATGGATAAATCTCAGATGCATTTTGCTGCATGAAAGAAGCCAGATGCAAAATTATACATACTGTATGGTTTTATTTATAGGAGATTCTAGAGAAGATAAAACTACTTTCTAGTTATAGAACAGATCAGTGGTTGAGCTGGAGGTACTAACAGCAAAGAGATGCAAGGGAATTTTGTGAGGTGATGAAAATGTTCTACATCTTGATTGTGGTGGTGGTGAAGTGAGTGTACACTTTTGTCAAAACCCAAACTTCATACTTTAATTGAGTATATTTTATGTGAATTACACCACAATAAAATGTATGTAGGTTTGTGTATATATAATTTTAATATGACTGAAAAACTTAATTTTTTTTAAAAGATTTCATTTATTTATTAGAGAGAGTGGGTGGGAAGGAGGGAGAGAGTGCACAAGCTGGGGGGAGAGGCAGAAGGAAAAGCAGACTTCCCACTGCGCAGGGAGTCTGATGCTTATAGAGCTCTATCCCAGGACAACGGGATCATGACCTGCACCAATGGCAGATTCTTTTTTTTTTTTTAATTAGAAAACTTATTTATTTCTGCTCCTTTCATACATCTTATTGTGCATGAAACAGTCCTGCATACAAATCTGAATAATGTGCTGTCACACACTCTGTTTAAAGGCAAAGCACCACACATAAAGCTGATCTGTCCAGAATTCTCAGCTCATGGACTCTTGCTTCCTGCTTTTACATTAATTTTTGAAAGTCAGAAAATGTCATCTCCAAAAACTGTTAAGGGGGCTGTAAAAAATAATCACTTTATTCAACATTATAGTTGTAGAAACAGAATTATTTTCTTTAAGAAATGAAAAACTAAGAAAATGCCACCTAACATCGTTGATATGTCAGTACAGGCCAGCAGGAATAAATACTGTGATGAGCTTGTCTCTTTGATACCAAGCAGACATTCTAGTTCAAGCTTTAATATGCTTCCTAGTTTCACTAGATGCTTCTTTTAACTGCTGCTTCGCTCTTTTTCCATATTTCACATCAGAGGATTGGTACAGCCTTTAAAACTTCATTAATAGGAGCAAATCCAGTATCCACTGATTTCTTCTCAAAAGGCATTTTTTTAACCCATCAGATAGCCCGGCAGTTTCATTCTCATGAATACTCTAGCCATGAAAAAAAAAACTCAATAGGACACAGACGAATCCAATGAATAGAAGAAGAAATCTATTGAGTTTTGGAATGTTTGGTGCATTCGATCGGTCCAAGATTATGAAACCTAAACCTCCCATTGTAAACAGGAAGCTGGATGCGAGTCCTTCCATAATATATTGTCCATTTACTCTGTAGGCCAAGAAAGCCACTGGTCTCTGATGTCCATGTTCATCGGTCATAGAACCAACACTTGGAGGTTCAACAATAACATCATAAATTATTCCTCCGGTGATGAGGAAGTAAGACACCACCACCAGAGCGTACACCGTCATGGCCGACGGCATATGCACCCAGGGCGGCTTCTTCAGCTTCAGGTTGGGGCATTCGAGCACTAAGAACGGGACGCGGTACAAAGTCTCCATGGTGGCGGCACGGGCTTCACTCGACCTCCAGCCCCACGCGCCACCCGGAAACCCCAATGGCAGATTCTTAACCGACTGAGCCACCCAGGCAATGCTAAAAAATTAAATGTTAAAGACAAAACATTAAACCCCCTCTGGCAGAAAAATACCAGAAAATAATTCTGTGTTTTCTGGGTAGAAAAGAATTAAAAAAAAAAAAATTTTTTTTTTAAGATTTTATATATTTATTTGACAGAGAGAAAGACACAGTGAGAGAGGGAACACAAGTAGGAGGAGTGGGAGAGGGAGAAGCAGGCTTCCTGCTGAACAGGGAGCCCTATGTGGGGCTCGATCCCAGGACTCTGGAATCATGACCCGAGTTGAAGGCAGTGGCTTAACCCACTGAGCCACCCAGGTGCCCGTAGAAAAGAATTTTTTTAAACAAATCATAGAAATAAAAATTAGAAATGAAAAGATGAATGAATATGAGCTCCCTTTCTTCTAAGATATATCAGAATAGTAAGAAAAATTATGACCAACAGAAAGATATTTGAGATATAAAATGATGAAGTATTAGTATCCAGAATATTTTAAAACTCCTATGAATCAAAAAGGACAACCCAATCAAGCAATGGGCAAAGATAAAAATAACCAATTTACTTAAGTGCAAACATGACTGGTCAATAAATATGTAAAATGATGTTAAACCTCATTAGAGATACTCAAATCAAAAGCTTGATACCGGGGCGCCTGGGTGGCTCAGTGGGTTAAGCCTCTGCCTTCGGCTCAGGTCATGATCCCAGGGCCCTGGGATTGAGCCCCGCATCGGGCTCTCTGTTCCGCAGGGAGCCTGCTTCCTCCTCTCGCTCTGCTTGCCTCTCTGTTTACTTGTGATCTCTGTCTGTCAAATAAATAAAATATTAAAAAAAAAAAAAAAGCTTGATACCATTTCATATCTACCAGATTTATAGAAATTAATGTGCCTGACAAAGTTAGGTACAAAGATCGTAAGACTTTCAGTAAGACTGGTGATACGATGATAAACTAGATGGGAACAAGTGTTTATTAATTTTTTTTAGATTTTATGTATTTATTTGACAGAGCTGGACATAGGGCTTGATCCCAGGACACTGGGATCATGCATCATGTGAGCCAAAGGTAGATGTTTAACTGACTGAGCACCCAGGTGCCTCTATTTTCTTTTTAAAAAATTCTTAGTCATAAATTAAAAAAAAAAAATCTTTTTTAAAGTAAAAGGTGAAAGATTTAAAAAGCAATCTTCTTTAAAAAAATATTTTACCTAGAATTTTAAGTGGTCTGTACACCATATATCTGGTTGGCTATATTGTTGGTAGTGAAAGTCCTTTGTTTTGCTTTTTTTTTTTTTTTAAAGATTTTATTTATTTATTTGACACACAGAGATCACAAGTAGGCAGAGAGGCAGGCAGAAGGGGGATGGGGGAAGCAGGCTCCCCGCTGAACAGAGAGCCCAATGCAGGCGATCCCAGGACCCTGGGATCATGACCTGAGCTGAAGGCAGAGGCTTTAACCCACTGAGCCACCCAGGCGTCCCCTATTTGTTTTGCTTTTAAGGTTTTTTCTCCCTCTGAGTAAAAAAGAAGTGTATTCCCATGGAAGAGAATTGGAAAATATATAAAAGTATGAAGGAGAAAATAAAATATCTCGTGTAATCTTACTTCCCAGATACAACTATAATCTGCAGTTTTGTTTCTCTGTTTGAGTTTCAAAATTGTACATATAAATATATGGAAATAACATAATTCAAGATAATTTTGGATTAAAAATATTTAGCTCTTTGTTCTCAATCCCCACTTCCATATATTCTTTAACATTGTACAGTGTGTTCTAGAACCCTTTAAGACTTTTATTTGACTAGTGTTAAATTATAAAGATAAAACCTACTAAAAAGATAAAACATTTATGTTGTTGTGACTGCATATTTGAGAAAAATTTTATGAAAATAATATTTTAAAACAGAAGTACAATAAGATATATGTAACTATAATCACAATTAAGAAAATGTGTTCTAAAGTATAACAAGATTGCAATATTATTTGACCTGAGAACCATGTTTGATCTTGCTCTGAGTCAAGGATGTTAAATTGTGCTAACGTTTTGTTTTCTCTGTTTTTATGGAAACCCTATAGTGAGGCAAGTGGTGCACGCTGAATTCATCTATTTTTATGTTTTTCCTGACAAAATTTATGTTTTCATCCTGAAAGCAGAAGCTTCAAATTTATTTTCTGATATTTAAATTCCCTAGTTAAGGGCAGAGACAGGATTTAAAATGTCTAATCTCTTAGGGTTTAAAAATACAAGCAGTTATGGTATGTTGGATTTATTACTTTTGTAAATTAAAATCAATGGGATTTTAGCAATTAATGACAGAATTGCATATAATGGTCTTAGGGTATTAATAGTCTTAGTAAGCCATCTGTAGCAGTTTTTAATTCTCAACATAATTGCATAGAGTAGTTTATGTTTTCTAGGAAAAAGTCTCTAGACAAGCTATGCCTTATTTTATTTCTGTTTTAGGCTTATCCCCTGAATGAGTTTGGTATCTATGAGTTATTCCTCTTTGGAGATTTGGGAGTTTGCAGAAGTAGAGAGATAATAAAATCATGATTTGAAAAATTGCGTACTATTTAGCGATGGCAGCTTTTTTCTAAGCCACTATCAGTTCTTCCTTTGCATGTGGTGGGTGGGGCGGAAGGGAGAAATAACATTCTCCCCTTCTGTTTGGATGTGCAAGTTTATCATTTGGACCTAAGAAATCAGTTGGGTGGAATGTAATCTGTCAGTTGGCATTTAGTTACAGGACACAGATGGTCTTTCTTTTCTAATATGTGATGATATTGAGGATGAGGCCCATAGACCATTTTGTTTTTCTTAGTGTGAACTTCAAGTGTAAGAATTGAGTTAATCTTAATCAGTTCATGGCCGTCTCCTCACTGCTTAATATCTTTTGTCTTCTTTTTGATTCCTCCCCTTTGTCTTCATTACTTACAGTCATTTCACTGTGTTTATAAGCACCCATTTTTCTGAATTTAACATTTGCCTTTCTTATGTTCACATTCCTTAGCAAACCCGCTATTTGTGTATGTGTGTTTCTAGTTTATATAGATGGTGTTATGCTATACAACGCATTGCTAATTTTCCCTTTCACCAATTCAAAAATATTTTGTTACTACAGTATATATATATATTTTTTAAGATTTTATTTATTTGACAGAGAGAGATCACAAGTAGATGGAGAGGCAGGCAGAGAGAGAGAGAGAGGGAAGCAGGCACCCCGCCGAGCAGAGAGCCCGATGTGGGACTCGATCCCAGGACCCTGAGATCATGACCCGAGCCGAAGGCAGTGGCTCAATCCACTGAGCCACCCAGGCGCCCCTGTTACTACAGTATATTATTTGATTTTTTTTTTTTTTGTTTGTTTCTATCACACACATTTACCCATTCTTTTACTGATGGGAACCTTAGAGGCCTCTGTCATCTTGGTATGAGAGATAATGCTTCAACAATTATCTCTGTAGGTGTCCCCTTGATGACAACTGTTCGGTGTCAGGATGTATTCATACTTAACGTTCTTCCACCAGCAGTTCATGAGGCTTTTACCAATTGGTATTATCTGATCTTTCAAATTTTGCTATTTTAATGTAGCTAAAATGTCATCTCGTCCTTTTAATTTGCATTTCTCTGATTATTAATGAGGTCAAGCATCGTACGCTTATTAGCCATTAAAGGTTTTCGTTTTTATAGATTGTCTATTCATAGTCTTGCCCATTTTACCTATAGATTTCCGGTTTTGGGGAGGATGATTTGTATAGGGATTCCATGTACCTTATTATGATTAATCTTGACTCTCTTTATTTTGAATCCCTTCCTCAATCTGTCATTCATAATTTGTGAAATTCTTCATTGAACAGGAACATTTTATGAAATTTACATGAAAATTAATTTTTTCTTATGGTATATACTCTTGATTATTTTAAAAAATGATTTCCTTTTCTACCCTCAAGGTCTCAAGTATCTTCTTCTACATATTCTTTCTTTAGCTTTATGTTTTTGCATTATTGTTTTTTCTTTATGTTGAGGCACTGTCCCATACAATTACCCCCAGAATGCACCCCAAACCTACTGATTTATGATATCTTTTACAACGCTCCTCAGTTCTTTTCCTCTGACCTAATTGTCTGTTCTTGAACTCATTAATTACTGTCTGTCTGTCTGCTTATCTGTCTAATCTCTCTGCCACTTATCTTTATTTTTTGGCTTTATAATATTTGCTAGAGCAAGTCCTCCATTTTTTTCTTATTTTTCTAAATTGTCTACCTACTTAACGATTCTGTTTTCATTATAAATTATAGAGAGCTCCTATTAAATTGCAATCGATTTTATTCATTATTTCTTGGAATGACATGAAATTTGAATAGTAGTCTGGGAGACAATTGGTATCTTAACTATTTGTTTCATCCATGAACATAATATGACTTTTTACTCAGTTCTAAACATTTTTTTTTTTTAAGATTTTATTCATTTGTTTGACAGAGATCACAAGTAGGCAGAGAGGCAAGCGAGGGTGCTGGTGGGGGAAGCAGGTTCCCTGCTGAGGGGCTCAATCCCAGGACCTTGAGATCATGACCTGAGCCAAAAGCAGAGGCTTAACCCACTGAGCCACCCAGAAGCCCCTGTTCTAAACATTTTTAATAGAGTTTTTTCCCCTGCAAATGGCCTTTTACTGTAGGGTAATTCCTAGATACTTGATAGGTACTTTGTAAGGGCTTTGTTAATATCTTGTTTTCTTTACATTTATTTAGTTTGTTATTGTTACAGATCTATCTATGTATTTTCATGGTAATATTTTATTTGCAACTCTTTCTCAACTCTTAGTTAAAAAAGTATTTTGTTGATTTTCTTGGGTTGGCTGTGCAAGAGATAATATCATTTGTAAAAATAAGATTTTGGTTTTCTTTAAAATCCTTGTACTTATGTTTCTTTTCTTTGGCTTATGACATTGGCTTATTGCTTTTTTTTTAATGGCTTATGGCCTTTAATACATGTTTAAGAGTGGCAGTGTTTCTGATATTATAGGGAATATGTCTGAATTTATGCCATTGATTATGTGTTTGCTGTGGAATTTGGGCAGATAATTATCAAATTCAGAAAGTCCTCTTCTGTTTCTGGTTTTCTAACTTTTTTTTTCTTTGTAATAATCTATAAACTGTTGAGATTTGTGTAATGCCTCTTCTGCATCTATTGGAATGACCAGGTCTTTTTTTCGGCTTAGTTCATTAATGTGGTACATTATGGTGATTAGATTTTCTGATGTTACAGTTGCTACATTCCTGTGATAAATCCTCTTTGGACATGATATAGACTTAGAGTAGTTAGTTTATATCTTATTTAGGATTTTAGGATCTATGTTTATATGTTGAAATAATCCTATAATGTCATTTCTTGTATCCAGATTGGGTTTAAAGTAAATACTTAGCTTTGCAGTATAATCAGGGAGTTTACATTCTTTTTATACTCTCTAGAATTTCTTTTTTTTTAAATAAGTTTTTTATTTTGATTCCAGTATAGTTAAGTATTCTATTAGTTTCAGCCACTGTGGAAGACCGTATGGAGGTTCTTCAGAAGTTTAAAAATAGAACTACTTTATGATATCATGATCTCGCTGCAGGGTATTTACTTCGTAGAATTTCTTGAATAAGATCATCATTGCTTTCAAAGCATCAGACAGTGGGCCCAGGGGTTACTCTTGATTAGCAGGAAACCCATTGACACTTTTCTATCTGTTACAGTGTTGTGCTGAAAATATTTAACAACAGGCTGGAGCAAAGGAGGGGGGAGCTTACTGATTTAAGTATTTGCCAATTTCGTTGGTGTAAATATTGCCACCATGTTTGATTTAAAGCTACCAATGTGAAGTCTTCATATTTGAAGTTGTGAAGAAATATGCATAATCAGCTCCTGTGAACTGGCACAGGCTGTTTCCAGCATACCACTAGTCTGTCACCACATCTGACTATGACAACCTTCAGAGAGTAATGGCAGCTGCTTCATTTCTGCCTTCCAAATCTTTTACACATTTCTCTTTTGGCCAGCTTTAACTCAACTATTCAGGGAAGAGGATTCTGGGAATCTTATTTCTAGCTTAACACATAATTTTTAGCTTAACTTAAAATAAACTGTCATAGGGGTGCCTGCCTAGCTCAGTCAGTTGAGTGTTGCAACTCCTGATCTCATGGTTGTGACTCCTACTTAAAAAACAAACAAATAAATAAATAAACTGCCATAATTACCACTTTTAAGTTTTATGATGGCTGTTGGCCTGCTCAGCTTTCCTATTTTGATATTTTATATATTTCCAAAATATATTTTTGTCTAGGTTTCAGTTTGTTACCTTATAGTTTTCCATAGCATTAAAAAATTTTTAAATACTGTCATTTTGTAATAATTTACCCACTTTAATTCTGATACATATATGTTTAATTCTTTTTCTTGATTTGTCTTTCCGAAGGTTTGTTAACTTACTAGCTTTTGGTTTTGCTAGTCATCTCCGTTACATTGAATTTTAAATTTTTTTTTAAGACTTATTTTTAAGTAACCTCTATACCCAGTGTGGGGCTTGAACTCACAACCCTGAGATGAAGAGCTGCATGCTCTCCCAGCTGAGCCAGCCAGGCACCCCTCTATTTCATTGATTTTTGTCCTTATCTTTATTGTTCCTTTTTTTTGTTCTTCTTTTATGACTTTTTTCTTGTTTCTCTATTTTATTCCTTTAGCCTGTTTATACTATCCCTTTTTTGTCTGTTTAGAATATTTTTTCCGCTTAAGGTATGTGGTCAGGGTGTGTTATCTTACATAAATTTGTTTCCCTGATTTTATTTAGTTTTATATAGTTAGTTTATATAACATATATAGTTATAAGTTTTATAGCTAGTTTATAGTTACTTGGCATATCCAACTTTATTCTTTTTTTTTTTTAAGGATTTTATTTATTTATTTGACAGAGAGATCACAAGCAGGCAGAGAGGCAGGCAGAGAGAGAGGAGGAAGCAGGCTTCCCGCTGAGCAGAGAGCCCGACGTGGGGCTCGATCCCAGGACTCTGAGATCATGACCTGAGCCGAAGGCAGCGGCCTAACCCACCGAGCCACCCAGGCGCCCCTCCAACTTTATTCTTTTTGTTTCTTTTTATCACAGTTCATTTACATTTATTATGAATAACAAGAGGCTGGATTTATTTCTGCCATTTAACTTAAATAAGTTTGTCATTTTACAAACATTATAAAGACTTTTTTTTTTAAAGATTTATTTATTTATTTATTTGACAGACTGAGAGAGATCACAAGTTGGCAGAGAGGCAGGCAGAGAGAGAGAGAGAGAGAGGGAAGCAGGCTCACCGCTGAGCAGAGAACCTGATGCGGAACTTGATCCCAGGACCCTGAGATCATGACCCGAGCTGAAGGCAGAGGTTTAACCCACTGAGCCACCCAGGCACCCCAGAATTATAAAGACTTAAAGATACTTCAACATGTACTGCCCATTCTTAATTAATATATTATTTATCAAATATTTTACTTCTGTGTTGTTTTTCCAGCCACACAAGTAGATGACATCATCATCATCATCACTGCCTCTTAGAGTAAATTTTTATCCATAATTATCCCCCCCTTTTTAATATTTCTTCTTGGATTTTAGACTTTTCTTTTCTTTCTTTGTTGTATTAAGCAATCTTAAATGTTCTTATCTAAATGTTTTCTCTCCTTTGCTTTTCCCATTATTTCTGGAATACCAAATTTGTGTTGGAATTTACACCTTATCTTCTCTCTTCTAACTTCTTTTTTATTTTGTTTCTCTTTGACTCTGTGTACTTCATTCTGAGTTAGTTCTTCAGTTCTGTCTTTTTTAGTTCATAGGGGTGAGCTGATCCAATATATTTTAAATTTTACTTATCTTTTCTATTTCTGATACTTCTTGTTGATTCTTTTTCAAGTGTTCTTGTTATTTTTTTTTTTGTTCTTGATATTTTAATAGTATTTTTTTCCTCTGTGCTCCCAGTTCCCTTTATTCATTTCCTTAAACACATTGTTCTTTTATTTTTGAAGATTTATTTATCTGAGAGAGAGAGAAAGAGAGTGTGTGAGTGAACATGATGGGGAAGGGCAGAGAGAGAATCCCAAGCAGACTCCCTGATGAGCATGGAGTCCGATGTGGGCTTGATCCCATAACCCTGAATCATGACCTCAACCAAAATCAAGAGTCTGATGCTCAACCAACTGAGCCACCCAGGTGCCTCTAAATAGTCTTAATTTACATTTTAGATCATATAATTCTAGTCTTGATAGTCTTCAAATGTATGCTTTCATTTAAACCTCACCATGATTATGTCACTCTGTAATAGTATTCTTATTTCTAGATAAGGAAACTGGGACCGGGAATACTAAGTAATTCATCCAAATCATAAATTTAATAAATGTTTAGGCTGAGATTTTAATGCTGGTCTGTTTAACCTCAGAAATGCCATTGATGTGATCAAATTTCATTTTACCATTCACTATTTATTGGGCAACTAATTTATGTTTCATTAGATAGCGTACTGTACTCTGAGTGCATTGAGGATGGGAATAATGTAAGCTAGTATTCAGTACTGTATCACAGACATTTATTGCAGAGCAGAAAAAACTGGACAAACTCAGTTAATATTTGTGGAATTACATAGTCAGTTATTGCCATAAGATCTTATTACTGCATCTCTTATTAATGCAGACTCAGTAAGTTTAGAGGGTCAATATATTTGCCTCAGTAACCCCAGACTGCCTCTATAGTAGAATGTGAGGGCCAGGTCTATTTTATCTTTGTTGTCTATACTTATATTTATTTCCATTCTACCACTTTAGATGGTAGTGTTGGATTGTGGGTATCTTCCTATACCTTTGCTTACTTGTCTTAATTTATTCACTAATGCTAGTCTCTTTTTTCTAGTCCATCCTGAATACCACCAACACATTCTTTCTGAAGTAGGCTCTTACTATAAAATTGCTTGACTCAAAAACTTTCAGTATTACTTCTCTCTTTCCTTTAATACATATTTAAACTCTTCTCTGTGGCTTTCACACCAGTCTTCAGTATAGGCCCAACCTTTATTTTCAGGCTTATCTCCCACTACTTCCCCACATAATAACAATAGTTACTAATAATAGTTAATGCACTTTTTATGTGCTTGGTGTCATCTTAAGAGCTTGACATATGTCATGTAATCTCTGAAACAAATCTAGGGATATGTACCATTATCCTTATTTTATAGATGAGGACACTGAAGTTTGGAGGGCTTAAATAATTTGCACAAGTTCAGACAGCTAACAAGGGGTGAAGCTGTAATAATTTGAATTCAGATAGTCTCTCTCTAGAGCTGATACTGCAGATCACCACTTTGCATTGTAAATCAAGTGTGTTGCTTACCTATATCCTACTCTGAAGCCAAAATCAAGCTTTTCTTGTATCCCAAATCTACATTATACAATTTTGTTTCTGTTCTTTTGTTTCCACTCTTTCTTCTGTAATGCTTCATGAGTCTCATGTTACAGTCTACCATGCGCCCAACTTAAATTTAATTTCTTGCAAATCTTCCCTTATTTCTCAACTCCTAGTGTGCTACATGTACTCTTCCTTATAGCAGCACTGTCGCTGATGTATTTATTACCGTTGTCTTTATCTGTGCTCTTTCTCTTTGGTTCAGGGATCAATTTTTGGAGGGTAGATGATATCTTTATTTCTTCTGCAAGAACTTATGTGGCGATTTGTATCAGCAGAAGTTTTAGATGCTGCTTCTGTCACTTTGTAGTTATGTGATCTCGAGCAACCTGATTAATGCTCTGTGCAGTGTCTGTTTCTCTCTTGTAAAATGAAGATGACAACCTACTTCACAGGGCTATAAGGGGAGGGAAATAAGGTAACACATGTAAAGCTGCTGGCACTTAAGTGGTATTCATCCATTGCTACATTCTGTTTTCTTCCCACTTCCAATGCGTGCAGGACTTTGAATATATTGCATATTTTGTAGAAGATGTTGAAAGAATGAATGAAGGCCCATTGTGTCTGTCATTGGTAGACTTTACCAATGTGTTCTGCAGTTATTTTCTTTGGGATTTTCTTAATGTTGCCCCCTTCTCCTCTCAAATAAAATCTAGCAGCCTTGTGGTACATTTTTTCAGGTTACCTTTTTTAGGTGATAGTGGCTTTAATTGGTTCAAGAGATAAACTAATCCTTTCTATTGAATTAGTTGTCTTATGTTTCTTTCTTTGAGGACAAGTAAATCTTAACCCATTTCAGTGCAGAGAGTCCTATAAATAATGAATCCTTTGTGGGGGTTTCTTGTCAGTTTTAAAGGGAGTTACTTTGGATATAAGCACTTTTTTTTTTTTTTTTTTTTTTTTTTTTTTTTTTTTTAAATAAAGGATCCACCATGGCTGCTGTTCTTACTCATGGGACTAAGCCTACTTCCATTTTTCCTCTTGTTCCTATGAGCAAATGGAATAGGGTTTGTCGTTAAGATAACTGGGGAATTTGAAAAAGAATTTCTTCATTGCTGAGACCACTTTCAACATAACAAATGAGAAGTGAAAGCCTCTTTTATTTGTAGGTGTCATATGGAATTAGTATGATCAGCGGATCATAATGGGTCCTGCCACACTGGATATAGGTTTCCATCTTCCCACTCCGTATCATTGTCTGCCTGCTGTCTGAGCAAAATTCAAGGAAGTTCTTCTTTTGCTTCTTTTTTTTTTTTTTTTAAAGATTTTATTTATTTATTTGACAGACAGAGATCACAAGTAGGCAGAGAGGCAGGCAGAGAGAGAGAGGAAGGGAAGCAGGCTTCCCGCTGAGCAGAGAGCCCGATGCGGGGCTCGATCCCAGGACCCTGGGATCATGACCTGAGCCAAAGGCAGTGGCTTTAACCCACTGAGCCACCCAGGCGCCCCTTTTGCTTCATTTTTGAAGGAAGTTTTCTTGATCTTGTTAGCCTTTGAAGTAAATCCAGGGTTCTACAGGATATTCTTCACAGACATTATACCATGTCTTTTTTGTTTAGAAGATGGAATGAAAAAAAATTTTTTTTTTTTGGAGTGTACATATGGGCTCCAAAAAAAAAAGTGTCTTAAAAGGTATTGGAAGTATATAGTCTCTAAAGACATAATTTTGGGGGCACCTGGGTGGTTCTGAGTTCCTGCCTTCGGCTCAGGTCATGGTCATGATCCCAGAGTCCTGGGATTGAGCCCTGCATCGGGCTTCCTTTTCAGTTGAGAGTCTGCTTCTCTCTCTCCCTCTGTGATCTATTTCACTTTGCTTTCTCAAATAAATAAATAAAAGCTTAAAAAAAAAAAAGACCTAATTTTATATACCTATTAGTTTTCTTACACTCTATTTATTTGACCCAGGTTTAATAAAAAGAACAGCTTCTATGAATGAATACCTTAGCTCAATAGCTACACAATGGATACTTCTTCTACAAATGTTATCAAGTGAAGCAGTCTTTTATACAAAGTAAAATAAAGCTGTTGTTGTAATTATGTAATTAGTATGAACATGCCAAACAAAACAAGGCTAATTACTGGATGGACAAAAAAAAAGTGAATTTTGTAAAATAGGCCATCTTCCTTACAGGTAGGTTTTTTTTCTTTCTTTCTGTTCCTTCAACTCTGGAGGATAGGAATTTTGATGACATTAACACAGCTTATTAATAATCATTGTAACTCACTCCACACACCTAATTAAATCATCAGTTACAATTGGTTACAAGGGAGTATGATTTAAATGGAACTGTTCTGACAAACTAGGTGGCACTTCACTCCTAAATATTTAATATTCCCTAAGGCTAGCTTAACCAGAAGGTTTAAGGAACCATTTAGCCAGGTCTTTCAAAGGTGAGTGACAGACATTTTCTATGCCTTTTTGAAAAAGTACAAATTAATTATAAATAAATTTCTGCTTAAACTCTTATGTCATTGGGCATAATGTAGACTGAGAAATTATAATTAAAACAGTTTTTTAATTTCATTAGTAAGATAGCTGAGCCCCTGAAGGAAAATTGATTTAAGTACTTTATTAAGATCAAGAAGTAGAGTTAAAAAAAAATACATCTGGTTGCATTTAAATAGTTCAGAAACTAGATAAGAGGCATAAATGTTTTATCACTCAAGAGGTCTGTTAACTGAGCATTTACTGTGTAACAACACTAAGGTATTTTGTTGTGGGGTTGTGGGGATTTAGTTAACAAAATGGAATGATCCTTGCAATATTATAGCAGGAAACAGATCTTAATAATTACAGGAGTAATGAGTGCTACAAAGAAGAAAAGGGAATTGACAAAATTAAAAAAAAAAGATTTATTTATTTCAGTGAGAGAGAGAGAGTGAGCGTGTGCACAAGCACGTGCACAGGGGGGAGGGGTAGAGGAAGGGGGGAGAGAAACCCAAGCAAAGCCAGACATGGAGCTCAATCTCAGAATTCTGCAATCAGACCTGAGCTGAAACCAAGAGTGAGATGCTTAACTGACTGCCCCACGCAGGTGCCCCAACAAAAATTTTAATTTGACACTTACCTATTCCAGGTCCTAAAAGGGAGAAAAGCCATCTAAAATTATGCCTACCTTTCTTCTACTACTTTCCTTGTTTTTGTTTGTTTGTTTGTTTGTTTTTTAGTAAGTCCTGATTTGCCAAGTGGCTAGGTATAATTTTAGAATTTTTTTTTCTTGATTTTATCCCTTTCGACAAGTTTGAATTATGTTTCCTTTATGCACTTGTGGGCAAAAAAAGTATTGGTGTCTACCACCTGGCACTTAAACAAGAAAAGGTCATTGAGATTTTGCCGTGCATGCTGCCAGTAACAGTCCTTACTTGTAGTTAGTTGTTAGGGTCAATTTAGTAGTTTCAGCAGCCTGGAAGCTTCCACCTCAAATGGCCCCTAGCCTCTTAATTTGTTATTTCCATTGCTTCTTTAGCTGCAAACTGGAGCAAAGGAACTTCTGAGCTCTAGGTAGGGGGAAAACCTTGTTGGCATCAAAAGTGAAACTGCGGAGGGAATTGGGAGTTAGCATTTCATAACATTAGTACCTCTTCTTTACCTCTTGTTGAATTTCTCACTACCTGTTTGCAATATGAATGGGGGCTATTTTTCTGCTATTTCCTACCAAATTCAAAGAAAGATTACATATGCCACTCTGCTCTTTCTGGATAGCTTTTGTGTATGAGATAGGTCATGTGGATTGCTTCAGACAGAAAAGAAAGTATCAGATAAGTGAAAATTGGGGAGTTTTCTGGCAGTAGAATAGCATGTCCAGAATTTTAGAAAATGTCATCCTTGAAGATTGAAAAGAAGTCCAAAATGGTTAGGAGAAATAATTGTTTGAGATGAGCTTGGGGAATTAAGTAAGATAAGCTTTATTTTTTCTTGCTTTAGACAAGTATAGAGATTATAGGTTCATGGTTGCCAAAAAATATCCCTTTTAATAAGATTTTCAAAAAAGTTTTAAATTTTAGAGTAGCTTTAGATTTGTAGAAGTTTGCAAAGATTATACTGAGTTCTGCTTCATATACCCACTTTCCCCTATTATTACCGTATTATACATTGGTATGGTAAATTTGTCACAATTAATAAATCAATATTGATACATTATTATTCATTAAATCCATACTTTATTCAGATTTTCTCAGTTTTTACGTAATACTTTTTTTTCTCATTCCAGTATCCTGTCAAGGATACCATATTATATTTAATTGTTATGTATCTTTAATTTCTTCTAGTTTAGACAGTTTCTCAGACTTTTTTTGTTTTGATGATCGTGACAGTTTTGAGGAGCACTGATTAGGTACTTTGTAGATTGTCCCTCAAGTGGAATTTATCTGGTGTTTTTCTCATGATTGGACTAGAGTTATGGGTTCTGGGGAGGAAGAGTGCAGAGAATGTCCAGTGCCATTCTCATCACATTATGAAAAGGCACATGTTTTGAATATAACTTTTCGCTGCTGCTATTACCTCTTATCTTCTATCTGAAATAGTGTTTGTCAGGTTTCTCCATTGTGTGGTTACTCTTTATCCCCCTTTACATACCATCCTTTTTGGAAAGAAGTCATTATAAGTAGCCTACACTTAAGAATTGGGAATTATACTTTACTTTCTTGAGGGTAGAATATTATACGTAAGGTGTTTAGAATTCTGCATGGAAGATTTATTTCTTTCCCCCCATTTATTTGACTTTATTTTATTGCTCAAACCGTTCCAGCTTCGACCATTGGAGCCCTTTCAGTTGGCTTCTTTTTTTTTTTTTTAAACAAGACAAATTTATTCTTTTACAGTTTCTGTAGGTCAGAAGTCCATGTGCACTTTGCTGGGGTCTCTGCTCAGGGTCTCACCAGGCTGAAATCAGCTGATGGGCTGGGGTCTCCCCTGAGGTTTGGGGTCTTCTTTCCCACTTCAGTTGGCTTCTGTCCTTTGACTTGCCCTTATTATTATGTTCTCTTTGTTTTTTATTTTGTTTGTTCATTTGGTTTCAGCACTTTACCTTTTGGCACTGTAAGATTCTTCAGGCTTGTCTTGTATATTCCCTACTTTGTCTCTTGAGGCTGTCATTTCTTCAAGGATAGCTTGTTCCTTTTTTTTGAAGAATGTCATTAGAAAGAAAGACATGAACCTTAGATTTACTCATTGCTACAGGGATGTTCTTGCTTCTAGGCCTTCTTAGCTGATAGAGTGAGAAAATAATATTGTTTATACTGACCATATATGCATACATATCTGTAAATATTTATACATATATATCTATTAATATTAAGATAAACATGTTACTACTGATGTCTCCAACTATAATCCATTACTATATGATCATTCTAGTCTCTTTTTGTTTGTAATCTCCCATTTGTACAGTGACAGACTTGGCTTCTACCATGTGCCATCTATTTACTGAATTATTCAATTCTAGTATACATGCATGGTGGTTTAATAATCATCCCTGCTGTTTCCCCCTCTCCTGTTTTCTTGACATAGAGCACATGTATTGGAAGGTGGTTTGAGTTGAATCTCTAAATGCCTGCCTCCCTTCTTTCCTTCCTTTTCTTCGTCCATTCAGCCATCCATTCATTTACCCATTTATCCAGTAAATACATATTTGTAGAGCTAAGTGAAGCACATTGACTCTAAGAGGCAGTGTTGCAAATGGTAGATTTGGATAAACTGGTGCTATTTATTATAATAGACTGTTTCTTAACCTGATTCTATTAGCTGACTTGCCAGATTAATCTGACTTCCATTCTTGTAAAATTCACTGTAAGTTTCTTTTGCTTCCTGAAGGCTCACAGGAAGCTGGTAGTTCTTAATTATACTTATGTCTGTTTACTCCCACCATTAGAGTTTTGTATAATAAAAGACAGTTTTTAAATTTTTTAAATTTATTTTTAGTTTTTTATTTTATTAACATATAATGTATTATTTGCTTCAGGAATACAGGTCTGTGAATCATCAGAAAGGCAGTTGTTTTTATTTTTGTATCTCTTTGATGTTCTTTGCTTTATTATAATTATAATCATATAACTTATGTTTATTATAACTTTATGTTATAAAGTTATGATTTATATATAATTATACATTATAGTTATAATATAAATTATAACATATTAATATAATTATCACTTAAGTAAATATTATACAAATTAATGAAATTAGACAGTAAGTTAAAAACTACATTGGCTATTTTATAAAATCTCAAGAGAGTATCAAAAGATGTCTATTAAATTGGGGCATGCAAGATAACTACAGAATATTGGGAAAATTTATTAAAAATCTGTAAGTGTTCTATGCCAGCAATATTAAACAATTGTTTTTAAGTTCTCATACAACTTTTAAGAAATAAATACAAGGAAATGAAGGGGATGTGCTATGAGAGCCATATGAATTAAAGACCATGTGTAATTTCAGTTGTTCATAGACTCACACCAAAAAAAAAGGCCTTGGCCCTTTACCAAAGATTCACAATTAATGTATGTTTATAAGTTAACATAATCCTTTACTTTATCTGACTTTTTGTGATTTATTTATCAACCATTTATCCCAACTGCTTTGGAGGGGAGGGTTACCACTACAGTTTTATTCTTGAGGTATGTTTGAATTTAACAGACTTTTGTGGCTTAGTTACAAAAAACAGTCACCACTAAAAATTTGTATTCAGAGTTGTAAACAATAGTGGTGAACATTTGAATTAATACCTTTGGAATTTGTGCTGGACATCTTGCATTTGTTTCTTTAAATCCATTCTTCAAGTTCTCTCCTCTGTGTCTGGGAGACTATTCTATAGAGAAGTAGTGATCCCTTGCTCTCTGGCCTCCAGCTGGATTAAGCTAATACAGTCTTCTTAGAGAGCTGGAGAAGAGTGAGGCCGAGGAATGGTTCTGGTTTTCTTCTTGCAAGGTTACTTTTAGCTAGATATGTCCCCCAAATACAGGTCACTCAAGGAGGATTCTGCTGTTCACCTCTTTTCTTCCAGGTTTTGGTAATTGCTTCCAATCCTTCTTTGACCTAAGAGTGGTAATATCTCCACTGCTATTAGATTCAGATTACTACTTTTCTCCTTCTGTATACCCATATCTTTCTGCATCAACCCTTATAAATAAATACTCTTCAAATTATTCTGAGCTCATTCATAATGCATATACTGTAGTCTGAAATGTAATGAAAAATAGGTTAGTATTGGTGGGGGTAGACCTTAGAAAAACTAGGCTCTTTATTCAGTGATGTCTTTATTTACTGACTGATCTCTGATTAATCATTTAGCTTTTCTCATTTTTTGTTTCTTCTTAACCTACCAAAGGATCTAAGAGAAGTATTATACATTTGGAAGGGGAAATGCAACTCTTACTTTCCTAAGACTTCATTCAGGTAGGGAAATTAAAGAGAACTAGCATTTGTTGAGCACATACCAGGCATTATATTAAGCATCCTGTTTCAGTCTCACAATTAATGTATGTTTTATAAGTTAACATAATAAGCCTTTACTTTATCTGACTTTTTGTGATTTATTTATCAACCATCTTGTGGTGTTATTCCTATCTCACCAGTGGTGAAACTGAGACTCAAAGCTAGAAGGCTAGTCATACAACTAAACTATCAGTTGTCTTAATTTATAGCTATATCTCCAGTGCTCAGCACAATATTTAGCAGAGATTGGTGCTTATTAATGTTTGCAAGAAGAATGGGTATGGGGAAGGGTAGAGGAGGGAGTCAGGTTTTGAATCCAGGTCTCAATGACTTCAAAACACCCTATAGTATAGTTAACAAAACAGTAATTTTTATTCATAACATTAAGTAAATGATCTAAAATCCTTTTTTATGGGTTTATCAAGGTATACTTAACATAAATTAATTTCAGGTATATAGCACATTGATTCAATATTTGAATACATTGTGCATAATCACCAGTAAGTCTAGTTATATCTCTTGTCATACAGTTAAGAATATTTTTCTTATGATGAGAAGTTTTAAGATTACTCTCTTACAACTTTCAAATATGCAGTACAGTGTTATTAACTATAGTTGTCATGCTGTACCTTATGTCCTCATGACGTATTTATTTTATAACTGGAATTTTGTACCTTGTGGATCACATTATCTATTTCTCCCATCCCAGTTCCCTACTTGTAACAACCACCAATCTGTTCTGTGTCAGATTATAATCCTCACAGGCTAGAGTGGTGTTGCTAATAGAGCCCAAGGAATGGTTGGATCTACTCAGTGTTCTTGACTTAAATGGACCTTTTTTGTTTTTGTTTTTAAGATTTTTTATTTATTTGAAAGAGAGAGAGAGCACGAGCAGAGGGAGGGAGAGAGAGAATCTCAAGTGAATCCCCTGCTGAGCACAGAACCGTCATTGCAGGGCTGATCCCAGAACCTGGAGATTATGACCTGAGCCAAAACCAAGAGTTGGACACTTAAACAATTAGGCACCCCTCAACCTTGAATAATAGACATCATATTTTCCTTAATATATATTTCTTGATTGGGGCCCCTGGGTGGCTCAGTGGGTTAGAGCCTCTGCTTTCGGCTCGGGTCATGATCCCGGGGTCCTGGGATCGAGCCCCGCATCGGGCTCTCTGCTCAGCAAGGAGCCTGCTTTCCTTCCTCTCTCTCTGCCTGCCTCTCTGCCTACCTGTGATCTCTGTCAAATAAATTAAAAAAAAAATTAAAAAAATATATTTCTTGATCTGTTTTTCTTAATGAGATTTCCCCCCCCCCCCCGGTTGAGGAGGAGCTAGTGGTTTTCCTATTATTACATCCTATGTGAAGTAATGCTTTTATTTGGCAGGCACTTAAGCCATTTATATTTCAATGTTGGGTTTTTTTTGCGTTAGCATTTTGAAATTTAAATGCATCTGTTACCTTGTACATGCCTTCAATTTAAAAAGTTTTGGTAATGTCCTTTTAGAGCATTCCACAGCAGGTCAGGTTGTGCAGGCAGTGCTTTCATGGTAATCCTTTCTTCTGTCTAGATGGCTACAATCATTGTTTGCTGCTGAGGACAGGCACATGAAGTGGATGACTTCTAGGATTTGGCTTGTTGCTTATGTAGACAAAATTACTATCATGTAGAGGTTAGTCATTTTCTTTAACACCATGTATGTATAAAACACACGTGTGAGTAGACCTGTGTATATATGCATGTGTATGTATGTATTTGTATTACATCCTGTTATTTTTTTTAAAGATTTTATTTATTTATTTGACAGACAGAGATCACAAGTAGGCAGAGAGGCAGGCAGAGAGAGAGGGGGGGAAGAAGGCTCCCCGCTGAGCAGAGAGCCCAATGTGGGGCTTGATTCCAGGACCCTGAGGTCATGACCTGAGCCGAAGGCAGAGGCTTTAACCCACTGAGCCACCCAGATGCCCCCATCCTGTTTTTAAGTCACTTGCTGCCAAGTAATTTCATCTCTCCTGTGCAGGTACTGTGATAGTTTTGGTAAAGATAAACCAAGGAGGGTTCAAAGGACCTTTGCTGGTGATTGTGAAAATCTGATGGATCAACTGTAATGACTACACTTTTTGTTCTGAACTTTACTTGGGCTAAGGACTTAGGAGCTTGATAGCTGTTAGAAACTTCAGACCGCTCTTTTAAGTGTTGGTCTGTAGGGAAGTTCCAAGCCAAACACCATAAACATTGATAATTTGTGTTTTGGTTCTGTTGCATTTACATGATGGATTGTGAAATAAAACGGTATGAATGTGATAATTTAGTTTCACATTAATCAGATCCCATTTTATTGCCATTACAAAAACTTCTGGGGTCATGCTCCTGAAGGTCTGTGATTCTGTCTCATAAATATGGTCTTATAATGTCCATATGAAATTATTAATATTAATTGCTTGTGTTTTTCCCTTGGTGTTAAATTCTTCATTGCTGTTTGTGGTTTATTCTGAATTCTGTGGTTAGATTTCATGGTGTTCCTGAGATTGTGTACTGAGGTGGATTTTTGAGTTGCTCTATACCATAATGAGAGGCATACTGGCTTTTTAGCCTCTGACCAAACAGAAACTTCTGTTCAGAAATTTCTGTCCAGAAACAGAAATGCTTAGTATATAATTTTTCCCCCTTGTGCCTATAAATTTTCCTTTGTGGGGATTTGTTGGGCCACTTTCTTAATCTAAGGCTCAGTTTCTTTCTGTAAAGCAATGATAATAGCATACCTACTATGTAGTGTTGTTGTGAAGATTAAATATGCTAATGTACTTAAGGGGATGAGCCTGATGTGTGGCATTTAGTAAGTGCTAAATAAATGTCATCACAGAAGCCATTGGGTACTCTCAGAATTAGATAATAGGCTATAGCAAAAGTCATAGTCATTTTAATTTGCCAATGTGAGTATTTGTGTTTCTATACCTTTTTTTTTTTTTCACTCAAAAATGCTTAGCCCAAGACCTCAGCATCAGGTAATAAATAGCAACCCCTGAAAGGTCTATTAATTTTTAGAGGCGATGGATACATCATTGAGTAAACTAGCTCTCTTAGCTCTCTGAATGATACCCTAGAAGAGTTAACACTTTTTTTCAAAAGGAAAAAATGGTTTATTTCTTTCTCACTACAGGCTTCCATGCTTGCTTTGAGGAATACAAGATATTTTCTGTTTTCCCTCCAAAGTGACTATTACAGCTTTATCACTGTGTTGTTTGTTCTTTGATTTCATCAAAGAGACTAATTCCAGTGAGGCTAACGAAGTCCTCTTTCTGTCTCTCATATTGCCTTTCTATTATCTCACTTAACATTTTCAGGTTATGGAAAAGGTAAATCACAAGTGTTTAATAAAATAGTTAAATAAAAGAATTGGGTAAGATGAAAAGCATAGCATCTGTCAGAGGCTTAGAGGGCATGTTGGATTGTGTGTGTGTGTGTGTTTTTCCCCAGTGTATACAGCTAAAAGAAATACCAGTTTTCAGGGTAATTCCTGAACTGTACTTAGAAAGGGGGAAGGGAGAAAGGAAAGTTCATCCTTCAGGTAGAATGAACTTTCAGTATATCTACTCTGCCATATTGCTGGCAATGAAATGTAGGAAAACAGAAAGGAACATTGCTTATGAATTTTAGTAACTTTTGAAGATTAAATTCTAAACATGGGCTGTAGTCTGTCTGCCTGTTTATTTTAATGGGTAATATTTCTTTCTTTCTTCACCTGTGAAATGATGGGGGAAACTTTTCACAACTTTACAGTTCTTTAAAAGGATGGGTGTGGGCACCTGGGTGGCTCAGTGGGTTAAGCTTCTGCCTTCAGTTCCGGTCATGGTCTCGGGGTCCTGGGGTCGAGCCCCACATCAGGCTCTCTGCCCCACATCAGGCTCTCTGCTTCCCCCTTTCTCTCTGCTTGCCTCTCTGCCTACTTGTGATCTCTCTGTCAAATAAGTAAATAAATAAAATCTTTAAAAAAAATAAATTATAGGTTAAAAAAAAAAAAGGATGGATGTGATGACCACAGCTAGTAAAGGCCTAGCACTTAGTAGTTCACCTTGCCCCCATGTGTGTTGGTCACTGATTTTCGACAAGTGGTCAATTGTCTGGGAAGTAATGAATTTACACTCAGATTCCTAGGTAGAGTTTTACCAATGACCTTCATCTTAGAGCTCTTTTGTATGAAAACTTCAGGATTAATATGATGCTTACTGAACCTTGGGTGGAAGAGGGACTTACTTTGGGTCTACTAGGACTTCTGAATGATATTGAGGGAGGTCACTTGTCAATGCTGATTATGATTTTACGTACAAAAAGTTTGATTTACAGTAAAACATGCTACATCATGGAGAACCCAACCCCTTGAAGACTGCTACAAGCAGAGGATATTGTGACGTGTCTGCAAAAGGTTTTGTTCAAGGTCCTCCATTACTCTGGAAATGCTCCTTTTATTTCATGTTGGTCTTTTCTAGTTACACCTGATCTTGGTGAGGTTTCTTTTACTCTGCTCCTGGCCAGGCTGCCATGCTCTACATCATTAACCCTAAACTCTGGGGAACTGATCCCCTGACAGCCTCTTTGATATTAGATTAGATCCCTTCCAGGCTGCATTTAATTGACTGAGTTCCTAGAGGGAATAGCTGGTTCCTGTTTCCTCGCTCTGTTTTACTTGGCCACTCTTCTTTAGGAGCTGGCTTGCAAATTCACTGTGCCTCTGTGAAAAAGGAAGTGTGACAGATGAAACAAATACCTATGATTCTGAATTCTCCTCCCTCCCCCTCTAATAACATGTCTACAGTTAGACCTGTCAGTGAGCATCTTTGTTCTTTTTGAATCCTTTTCCTCCAAGTAATAAGAAAGTGACTTTTTTCTTTTCTCTTATGTCCTTTGCATTGCACCTTATCTATTTTTCTGAAAATGAAAGATGAGAATACTGGTAATTAGAACACTAGTTCTTTTTCCTTAGCTCAAATACCTTCACTTCTGTTTTTAAACTTTTAAAATCTTTTCCTTTTTTAATGACTCTAATACTGTTATCATTTTTGCTGATCTTTCATTTTCTTGCAATGATCAAAAAATTAAAACCGCCTTGCTTTCTCCCAAATTTAAAAATAATATGTGCTCAATCTCAAACACTGAAACATTATGGAAATACAAGGAAAATGAAAGATACCTATAATAATAACCCTCTTTTCTTCCCCCAAAGCTTAATCTTTATTTTTTGATGTCTAATTCTTTTGATTTATGTGTGTACATACATATCATTATGTATTATAAAATGTATATTTTATTTTAGATATATGTGCGCATGCGCGCACACACAGACACACAGACACACACACACATATAGTTGATTTTTAATGGTAATACTGTCACCTTCCAACAAATTAAAATAAGTTTGGGGGAGTGGCAGTTAAAATTTATGCTTCCTTCTTCTCTAAGACTTATCTAGAGGCCCTTAAGCAAACACCCTGGAGTCTAGTGTGAATTGAAGATTTATTATTGGTTGAAATATTGAAAATCTGGTTGACTCACTGAAACCACTCTTTCTAAGTCCCTTCCATCACTGAGTAGAGCTCTGAAATATTATGCATGTTCCCTGATGTCACCAGCTGCTGATGTCAGCCTCTTTGTTCTCTGGGCTTGGCCTTTATTATGTCTGCTGTGTCTCCCTTTGATATGATAATTCATGGTTAAGACCGAACTGATTGTTAAGTTTGGACTTTGCTATTTATTGCCTCTGTGGCCCTGAGAACATGTCTTGATCTACAAAATGGGAAGAATGCCAGTTATTGTGATTAATTTTTGAATTTCTCATTGTGTCTGAATAGTCACAGTTGAGAGTTTATGAGAGACCCATTTGCAAAGCACTAGTTCACTTTCTCTTTCAGTGAGAAACAGAACTTTGAGGTAGAGATAAGCTGGGCAGTGATTAGGTGTACCTCTAAACTGGTTTACCCTGAAACCAAACTGTTTAAGCTCACTTTGCCTCCCCACCATGCCCAATGTTATGATAAATTTCTTTTATAATTTATTTTTTCTCCTGATATAAGAAAACGAATTAGTCATACTTTAGGCCCAGGGCTTTTGATGGTGATTTTGCAGATATACCAATGAATTAAAAATAGTTTTGCGTCAGTCAGTAGACTACTGCCAGATAGATGCTTTAAGTTGTTTTTCCTGAATCTCTAAATAAGATAAAGTAGCTGAGCCAGTAGCATCAGCTTCTCTTTTCTCTTGGGTCTTAGCATGAAATAACCCCATGAGGAATGTTCCTTACCCTTCATTTTGGTGTATAATCCTTGGAAGAAAGGCACAGGGAGAAGCTGGTCCTGCTCAAGTGAACATAAATTGTGAGAGGATCTTTAATTTCTCTGAACTCTAGATACAGACTAGAGCTGTTGAAATTCACCTGTGACGTCAAGAAAAAACCCTAAGACCAAGTAGGATCTTGATATCATTTGGAACCTACATCTACTCAAGTCCTGTAACTCCTCCAGAGATGTGAAAGATGTTTCTAGAGGAATCATATCATCAAGCCCACTATAAACCACATCTATCCCAAAGCATGACATACATGATTCTTGAAACCACGGATAGACAAATAGGTTAAGGGGGCTTGGAAATTGGTGATATTACCATCTTTTTTTCTTTGTTCTAACATAGCAAAATAAATGAGATATGTGTATGTGTGTGTCCCTTTTAAAAACTTCATAATTTGCATAAACCTTGTGAGGTAGGTAAGAAAAATTAAGAGAGGTGGGAAATGAATGAAATTAACCTATACAAGTCATTCTATAACACCAGTAGTACCCTGTACCTGCAGACTTAGAAAATGATTGGTGTCATTGTGGTGGGTGGTTCTGGCACCTTTCAGAGGCTTCCTGTTTCTTTATTCATATCCTTTTCTTGATTCTTAATGGATCCCTGTCACTCCATTATACTATAAGTTAACACTGTCTTCATCTCTGGTGACCTCTTTATTCCCAAAGCCAATGATACTGAGTCCCTGAAGGGGGAGGAGAAGAATGCTATATTCATAAAAATTAACCCTTTTAGTTTGGTTCTTTGGAAGTTGCAACTTTTCATTTGCTTTTTAAACTTCTAATTGCCCCTTCAATAACCTTCAAAAAAATTGAGAATAAATCTTTTTAGGGACTCTGTTGAGGATAACTCAATTAACATTCACCCCATTTCATATTTAAAATTCTTTCCCTCTTTATGCTAATCAGAGACTCAGGAATGGGTTAAACACCTTAGTTCTTTTTACTTTAAGGTAACTTTACAACTTATTAAAGTATATGTCGTGTCTATTTTATGCCATGTATTCTTTTAACATTGAGAAAATATAATTTCTATGCACTAATGAAGTTCTTATATCTGTGGGAGAAATAGGAAATAGAGTTTCAAGTGGAGGACACAAAGTACAGGATCAAGCCAGGAATAAGCCTAGAAGGCCAGGGAAACTGGTGAAGAGTGAGTAGCAAGCAGGGTGGCCCAGAAGATACCAGATTGTATAGAACACTGTAGACCATGGCAAAGGATATGGATCCTAATCCTACTGAGGACCATTCCTATATAAGAACTCTTATCCCAAAGTTATCAGAACTTGTCTCATTATCACTTCTCCCTGGAGATCTTTCAGGGCTTCCATAGATACCACACTGCATTCATTGTCAGATGAAATTTTAAGAATATTTTTACATCTCTGAACTTGGGATATGACCAGCAATTGAGAATGTCTTAGTGTAGTGTCATAATTTATTTGATATCATTTTTCTTTCCTGGTGGTAAATAAAATGATGGAACATCTTAAAATTGGTGATGTCTTTGATTTGGTGAAATATGCTATGTCTAGGTTTCTAAAATGATTTACAGTTGACCTCCCTTTCATCTCCCTAGCTTCGTGGTGATCTGATAGAATAGAGCTACCGTCAGAAGCTTTTAAATATTAAGGCATTTTCTTATAGTGAGAATGGATGCCTTTTAACCATATACACTTGAGAATCAGCCTTTCTTTTCTTTTTCTTTTTTTTTTTAAAGATTTTATTTATTTATTTGACAGAGAGAGATCACAAGCAGGCAGAGAGGCAGGCAGAGAGAGAGAGAGGAGGAAGCAGGCTCCCCGCCAAGCAGAGAGCCCGATGCGGGGCTCGATCCCAGGACCCTGAGATCATGACCCGAGCCGAAGGCAGCGGCTTAACCCACTGAGCCACCCAGGTGCCCCAAGAATCAGCCTTTCTTATTGTGCATTTTCATAATGATTGACTGGAAATAGGAATGTAGCTTATAGCTCTGGGATAGACCTTGTCACATGCAGAGATAACTGGCTCACAAAATAAATGAATCCACCATCCTGACTTTGTTGCTAGTTTGCACTAATTGAGCTAAGCAGATAATAATAAATGATCTGTGGATTTGGCATATTTTCTGAATTTGTGTTTAACTTTGGTGATTCTTACATTCCCTCTTGAGGTTTTTAAACCATGTACAGGATCTCTTTTTTTTGGTGACTGAACCTATGGAGTTCCCCTATTAAAATAATTGGTTGCTTTCTTTCTGTGCTACAGATTCGGAGCTCCCTGAGGGCAGGGACTATACCATTCATTTCTGTATTTTTAGTGCCTATACTAGAATGCCTTGGTCATGGTAGGTACTCAATAAAAAATGATTAAGTGGGTGAAAGGACTCACAGTTCATGACTTCATGTAGCTTATGGTCTGAAGAATAGCTTGCTTCTTAGCATATTGAAAACTTAAAGAGATTCCTAGTTTAGTAGGGCCACACATATATGTGCTAAAACTCACACATAAAAATAAAGTGGCTCTCTTTATGATATATATAATTGATCTCATCTTATTTTTGTTTATGATTTTGTTTATTTGAATCTCTTTGAGTTTAAAATGTTTAAATGTTTGGGGCACCTGGGTGGCTCAGTGGGTTAAAGCCTCTGCCTTTGGCTCAGGTCATGATCTCAGGGTCCTGGGATCGAGCCCAGGGTCAGGCTCTCTGCTCAGCGGGGAGCCTGCTCCCCTCCCTCTCTCTCTGCCTGCCTCTCTGCCTACTTGTGATCTCCGTCTGTCAAATAAATAAATAAAATCTTTAAAAAAATATTTAAATGTTTAAAACGAATCTCTTCCAGTATAAAACAGTCTTTCGGTAAGTAGCTCAAATTTCAGGAACTTACCAAGTCTATTTCTTCTTCTTTTTTTTTAAAGATTTTTTATTTATTCATTTTGAGAGAGACAGCGAGAGCACGAGGAGGGGAGAGGGGCAGAGGAAGAGGGAAGTTCCCTGGAACCTGACACAGGGACTCTACCCCAGGACCCCGAGATTATGACCAGAGCAGAAGGAAGACACTTAATTGACTGAGCCTTCCAGGTGCCACTGTTTTTTTCTTTTTAAGCAGCCTTTTTTCTATTTTCCCAAGATTGATGTCATGGGGGAAGTGACCTTGGCTCAAATGATTTACTCTGTTTTCTAGCTCGTCTCCAATTAGATGTTAGTCCATCAATTCACCAGGTGTCTGGGCAAGTGATATTACGGCATGGTGTGCTTTGTTTTTTGGGCGACAGACGTCATATTGTCTGTCATGTCATAAACTGCCATGGTGTGAGGAATACCAAGCCAAACAAAGAGGCCATGCTTATGTGTTCCCAGTCACATGAACTACTGCTGACTTCTCTAGTTGATAGCTACCATCGACACGCAGACATCTGAGTGAGTCTTCAGATGCTTTCTAGACCTCATCTCTTAAGTCTTCCAGCAGAGACTTTAGCCACCAGGGAGAGGAGCCACACTGACCATGTTGTGTCCTAAGTTTCTGACCCACAGAATACCTGAACATAACAAATGGTTGTTTTAGACCATTAAGTTTTAGAATAATTTGTTGTGTAATTCTAGTTATGCAACCCTTCTCCTCCCCCTTTCTTCTACCTCCCTCTCTTTCTTCAAAATACAAATTTCTTCAAAGATTTAGAATATTTGAAAGATAGTCTTAAAAATAAGGAGTGTTACGGGTGCCTGGGCGGCTCAGTGGATTAAAGCCTCTGCCTTCGGCTCAGGTCATGATCTTAGGGTCCTGGGATCTTGCCCCGCATCGGGCTCTCTGCTCAGCAGGGAGCCTGCTTCCCTTCCTCTCTCTCTCTACCTGCCTCTCTGCCTACTTGTGATCTCTGTCAAATAAATAAATAAAATCTTAAAAAAAAATAAGGAGTGTTACTTCAAGACCATAAATAATGAGTATTTTAATCATGGAGTATTTTAAAAATGTGTTATGAAAAAGGATTCACTTTTTTTTTTTTTTAAAGACTTTTGTTAGAGCCAAATTATATAAAGTTTTTGTTTTTGTTTTTGTTTTTAAAGCTCAGGACAATATCACCAGCCTCATCCCAGGCCAAAAGCTATTTTCATTAGAGAATAAAATGTTTTTCATTTCCTTAAATGGTAATATGTGCACCCAAGTAAGTACAAAGTTGAAAGTCAAAAGTTGTGATACAGCTGGCTGCATTACTTGATCTCTATCTGAATGTTAGTCGCATGATTATTGGAGTTTGTTGTCACAGCAGGGCAGGGAGAGGACATGGCAGCATCAAAAGGAAATTACATTTGCTAAAAAATATGGGTGAAAATGTCTTCAGCAATTACCACAGGTCATCTGTGCTGCACACAGCAAATGGCAGAGAAAAAGGGCTTCCTGTGGGAAGGAGCAGAGGAGGAGGATTAGAATTGGGCTATTGTGCCTTGCAAAATCAAAAGGGACCCCCCATGATGCAGGCTTGGAGTAAACAGTGATATTAGTATAATGGGCTGTAATAAATTACTAGTGGTTTTAAGATTTCTGTTTCATTCTTTCAGGTCAGCAAAAATGCCATCGTCTTTCCTTGCTTTGTGTCATCTACACTACCTTTTAGACCCAGATGATTCTCATTTTATTCCAGTTGGCTGCCTTTAGATTTTTGAATTAGCACTCAGTATATTTTAATTCAATTTGGAAACTAATGGATGCCTGAACTTATTTAGCCCATCCATTCAAGCATCTTGAAGTGCAATTCTGATTGAGGCAATTTGTCTAATTACAATTTTAATTCTTCATTTTTCTGTCTCTCAAAAAATTAAACTCTTCTCTATTGGTGACTGCAAAACTCTAGGTAAGCAGTATGGGGAAGTAGAAACTAAGTGGTTCTTCCACATTTTTTTCTGGTGAAGTGGGAAGATAAGTATTAAATAATGTTAAATTTATGTCAATTCCAACAGTCTTGTGTATAACTCAACTTCTTTTTTCCCAGATTTTAGGGGTAGTCTGGAGGTCAAATTGTGATTCTCTACCAGAAAAAATGAAATAAAGACCTAAATTGATATGGTTAGCCAATCAGAGAGGTGTTTCTCTTGTATTCTAGTTTCCAGGGGTTTTAAAAGGGTTCAGATATTGCATTTTAAGGACAAATTCAGCATCTTTGTGCTTCGGTAAGCTAAGTATATATTCTCCATGTCCCTTTGTTTTGCTTTTCGAAAAGCTCTTTCTTCACAGTGGGCGAAAATGCTGGAAGCCAGAACAGAAAGTGAGTTACCTCTCTATACGACAACAACAAGAACAACAACAACAAAATATTATTTTCCTGTATTAACAATGATAAAGTACCTGGACAGCTTTTTAGTTGAGCCATGTTTAATCAGCTAGCTCTTTTCTGATCTGTTCATCAAGCTTTTCCATCTTTCCTTTTTGGGTAGTTTACCAGCTTGGCACTTGAATAAAGGAGTGGCTGGAATTATGGTCAGGCCTTGGTTCTTTTATCTATCTCCCTTGCAACAGAAATTATCTATCTCCCTAAGCATGGGCTCAGGAGCCATGCAAATACCAGCAGAGTTCTTAAATGGTATTGGTACAGAGACTGGGACAAAGAGGTTCACATTTTCTGAAAAGGGTACTTACTTTGGTTGTGGTTCCCATGTTTTCTGCCATCCTAATTTTAGAAGAAATGACACATAAATGCAAAGAGAAACAGCATTGCAGTGATAGAAGATGGACACAGAGAGAACATGTGTTTTACTCAATAGCATGGAGTTGCTCATTTTTTTCTCCAGGTCCTACATTTCTGCAGCTTTTCCATTAATTTTGCAGTGTACCCTAGTATTCAGCTACATTACCAACATGTTTCTCTTGTGCAAAGGTTAGCCTGAGTTGGGTTTCTGTGACCTACAACTCAGTCATTTTTAAATGGGCTTGCACAGGAAGGGGGATGTATGCAGGTGTGCATTACCTTTTGTCGTGAGAGATACATGGGGACTGGCCATTCCTATTACCATTTTTTAGTACTCTTACCTTCTTTCTATAAATTAATTTGGAGGATTTTTAAAAAAATTAAATTAAATTTTTTTGTGTGTGTTCCAAAATTCATTATTCATTATTTATGATTATTCAAATTCATTATTTATGCACCACACCTAGTGCTCCATGCAATATGTGCCCTTCTTAATACCCACCACCAGGTGCACCCAACTCCCCCAGCCCCCTTCCCTCCAAAACCCTCAGTTTCTTTTTCAGAGTCCACAGTCTCTCATGGTTTGTCTCCCCCTCCGATTTCCCCCAACTCACTTATCCACTCCATCTTCCAATGTCCTTTGTGTTATTCTTTATGCTCCACAAGTAAGTGAAACTTTGTGATAATTGACTCTCTCTGCTTGACTTATTTCACTCAGCATAATCTCTTCCAATCCCATCCATGTTGATACAAAAGTTGGGTATTCATCCTTGTATATATGGACCATATCTTCTTTATCCATTCGTCTATTGAAGGGCATCTTGGTTCTTTCCACAGTTTGGCGACTGTGGCCATTGCTGCTATGAACATTGGGATATAGATGGCCCTTCTTTTCACTTCATCTGTATCTTTGGGGTAAATACCCAGTAGTGCAATTGCAGGGTCATAGGGTAGCTCTATTTTTAATTTCTTAAGGAATCTCCACACTGTTTTCCAAAGTGGCTGCACCAACTTGCATTCCCACCAACAGTGTAAGAGGGTTCCCCTTTCTCCACATCCTCTCCAACACTTGTTGTTTACTGTCTTGTTGATTTTGGCCATTCTAACTGGTGTAAGGTGGCATCTCAATGTGGTTTTGATTTGAATCTCCCTGATGGCTAATGATGATGAACATTTTTTCATGTGTCTGTTAGCCATTTGTATGTCTTCTTTGGAGAATTGTCTGTTCATGTCTTCTGCCCATTTTTTTATGTGATTATCTGTTTTGTATGTGTTGAGTTTGAGGAGTTCTTTATAGATCTTGGATATTAGCCCTTTGTCTGTAGTGTCATTTGCGAATATCTTCTCCCATTCCATGGGTTTCCTCTTTGTTTTGTTGACTATTTCTTTGCTATGCAGAAGCTTTTGATCTTGATGAAGTCCCAAAAGTTCATTTTCGCATTTGTTTCCTTTGCCTTTGGAGACATGTCTTGAAAGAAGTTGCTGTGGCCGATGTTGAAGAGGTTACTGCCTATGTTCTCCTCTATGATTTTGATAGATTCCTGCTTCATGTTGAGGTCTTTCATCCATTTCGAGTTTATCTTTGTGTATGGTGTAAGAAAATAGTCGAGTTTCATTCTTCTGTACATAGCTGTCCAGTTTTCCCAGCACCATTTTTTTTTTAAAGATTTTATTTATTTATTTGACAGAGAGAGATCACAAGTAGACGGAGAGGCAGGCAGAGAGAGAGAGAGAGAGAGGGAAGCAGGTACCCTGCCGAGCAGAGAGCCCGATGTGGGACTCGATCCCAGGACCCTGAGATCATGACCTGAGCCGAAGGCAGCGACTTAATCCACTGAGCCACCCAGGCACCCCCCAGCACCATTTATTGAAGAGACTGTCTTTTTTTTCCACTGTGTATTTTTTCCTGCTTTGTCAAAGATTATTTGACCATAGAGTTGAGGGTCCATATCTGGGCTCTCTACTCTCTTCCACTGGTCTATGTGTCTGTTTTTGTGCCAGTACCATGCTGTCTTGGTGATCATAGCTTTGTAGTAAAGCTTGAAATCAGGCAATGTGATGCCCCCAGTTTTTTCTTTATCATCATTTCCTTAGCAATTCGGGGTTCCATACAAATTTTAGGGTTGTTTGCAGACAATTTTTTTAACATCTGACTGTGTATTATTTATTGAGATTATGAAGACCATAAGGAAAGATTTCTACTCTTAATGAGCCCACAGACTCTTCGGGGAGACTGACATGTAGATTATCACAAAATAGGCCATATTACCTAAAATATTCTGCAGATCACTGGCCCTACAAATTATTTTGTGAAGAATGGGATTCCTGGCTTCAAGACTTTCATGACTATACAAATTTGGAAAATATATTACACTGTAATCTCTTTTTAAGTTTCACAGTACATATAAGACCTCAGAAATATTACAGAAATGCTATCTCTCTAGCTAAATATTTCACAACTTAATGAAAATGAAAACCCTTGGTCCCTAAATGACCTATTGATATTCCATGTGCCTGGGACTCCTCAGAAAGTATTTGAATAGAGATAGCTATGGGAGAGTGGAGATGGGAGAATTAATTCGCCTTTGGAGGGGATAGAAATGGCTTCAGAGAGGAGGTAAGAATTTGAATTGGGAATTAATGAGTGAGTTCACTAGCTCAGTAAAGGGAAAGGGTATTCAGAAAAAAAGTTACAAGATGTGAAGAGTTATAAAAATAAATGTGAGGAGATATAAAAATAAAACTATGGTTTACTAGGAATATATAACATCTCATGGGACTCTAAAGGGTACAGAACAGAATAATATCCAGAAAGAGAATACAAAGGGAAAGAAGACTGAGAAATGTAAAGTGTCAAGTTAAGACAGTTTGAGCTCATGCTGTATAGAAGAGCTACTGAACATTCTTCTGTGGGGCATGCATTTTATTTCAGTTACAGCACTTAAAATTTTGGAAAAAAAAGTGTTTTTAATTATCTAGGGCATTTTTTTCCTACTGAAGTGTTTAAAATTTTGCTTATTGGCAGAGTGAACAGACTAAAATGGAGGGATCTAGTGTAGAGAAAGTGGGGCTTTTTGTTTTTATTTTTTTTTAAAGATTTATTAATTTATTTGAGAGAGGGAGAGAGTGGTGGGGAGGGGCAAAGGGAGACCAAGAGCCAGAATTTTCAAGCAGACTCCCCACCATGAGCAGAGCCCTACCAGAGCCTTGAGCTCAATCCTCTGAGATCATGTCCTGAGTCCAAATTAAGCGTCAGACACTTAACCAACTGAGCCACCCAGGCACCCCTGAGTTTTGTTTTCTTGTAGTCTCTAAAAGTTTATTCCCTCCAGTATTCTATCTTATTTATATAAAGCCTGATTTTAAATTGAAACATCCTTGGTGATAAACAATTAATACCTTCTGGTATGAATCATTAAGGATATTTGCATTTTAATAAGCTCTATTTAAGATAAAAATTATTAGAAAGTCCCCTCCATTCCACTATACCAGTTTAAATTCCTCTGAAACTGATTTAGAATTCCATCTCCTCCCTAACATCTTTCTCATCAAATCTACCCACTCATTCATTTAATAACTATTGTCTGAGTGCTTGATGTCTGTTAGAATCTGTTGGGCCCTGAAAATCTACAGTGGGGGAGTCCCAGTCTCAGTGATACCTGAGTCTAATGGAGAGACAGAGAAGCAGACAGAATTCCAATATGATACTCTGATTAGGGTAGACATAATACTCAGAGGAGTAATTAGATGGAATACCTACTAGGTTGTGGTATACATCTCTTCCTTTCTGTTTGTGTGAAGGGTCAGAGAGGGCTTCATGGAAGTGATGACTTCTAAAGCTGAATGCAGAAGGATGAACAGGAATAACCCAGGCATAAGAAAATGAATGAGTGTGAGGTCATTCTGGGCAGAGAGAAGAGAATGTATTAAAGACTAGACAGGAGACTTAAGTGTTCAGTTTGGCCTTGGATACAGGGAGGATTTGTAAGAGATTAGGACTGAAGAGGCAGGCAAAGAACAAAGTACTCTCATATTATTTAAAGTCATTTGGTTTGTATCCTGAAGTCTATGGGGTATCATCAAAGTGGTTTAAGCACTGAATCAATTTGTATTAAAAAACACGAATCCAGGTTAAATATGGAGGGGGGCAAGGAAGGAAGCTTCATGGCTCCTGAAATAGTCAAGGCTAGAGATATTGGTGCCCCCACCCAGGGGAGAGGCAGTGGTGATGGAAGGAATGAGTTGAAGAGAAATACAGAAGGGGGAGAAGATGGGATTTGGTGTTTGGATATAGATATGAAGGGCAGGAAGTGTGGAGATCTGAGAGGATTTTTTATCTTGTTAATAGTCTCTGAATTTACTGTCTGATAAGTAAACATATTTGTCTCATGGTTATTCATAGTTATTCATCTCTCTTTTTGTCTTCTTTTACCATCTTACCAAGTGTAACCTTCATAGGGGACAAGTTTGGGTTATATGTAGCATCACAAAAAGTACAAAAAGTAGATGCTAAAAAGAAAAATAGTGAATACTTACATTTTTTTCTGAAGAAAGAATTACATTTGCTTTCATCTTTTTTGTTGGAGTGAAAGCATTAAGTGTTATTTGCTACACTGGGCTTTGGGAAGATATTTTTTTTTCTACTTAAGTACAAACTAATAGCATTTAACCAGATTATTGAATTTCTTTATTACTTTATCTGGATGTTTTAAAAGTATTTTTGGTTATTCCCATTTGTCTTCCAGTTGCCCTCTACTGTCAGCTGACAAAGTGCTTTTTCTCTCCTCTCACTAATCATTGCCATCATCTCTGGCACTTAGCACTGATATTCTCACTTTTCACTTCTGTGTTAACTCTGTTTTGTGGGAACAGACTAGGTGTGGAATGTGGGCTTTCTAAAATATAAATGACCAAAGGGAGGAATGCTTTTGGTATATAAAAACACCCTAGCCACAGTGCCACTGAACTTTGCACAGCCCTCACTAATCAGAACAGGGAGTCTTGAAACCTTCCTTGATAGCTGCTTCCGAAATATATGCCTTGTTCTGGAAGTCTAGCTAAGCAGAGATCCCGGGGTGTGGGCAGAAGTGGGAAAGAAAGACCTGCCATTTGTTTGGTACTTGCTATGTGGCAGTCAATGTGTCAACCACCTGCTGGGCTAAATATCTATTTCTGCTTTATAGATGAGCAGACTGATGCTTAGAAATTTATCCATCATGCTCAAAGCCAGACAAATAGCAAAAGAAACAGCTAGGATTAAAACCCAGGTCTGTCCGTCACTAGTTGCTGCCTTTATTCTGTGCAGATGTTAAAGAAATCAGATTAAGCCCAAGACAGGTTTGGGTATGCTAAGTCCCATGCTAGCAAACCACAATTTAACGAAATTTCTGTGCTCTGCTCTCCCGGGAAAGGAAGGCCTAGATTAACCAATGAATACTTGCTTGGTCAGTTCAAGTTACCTGACCCTGTTCCAAGACTTCCCTTTGCTCCATATAAGGAAAGTACCCCAGCACAAATGCCCAGTATAACTTCCTTGTTCCATGTCACCTTGATCTATAAAGCTCCTTTCTGTCTGCTAAATTTGATGCTGCCTGATTCATGAATTGCTGAATAAAGCCAGTAAGATGTTTGAAATTTACTCAGTTGAATTTTGTTCTTTAACACAGTGGATGGGTAAAACATGGTGCAGGTATTTATGATACTGTGAGTTTGTGAGCAACCCTCTGTTAAGGAAAAGGACCCAGGAAAAGATTGAATTGTCCCTTTTTTTGTTTTGGACATTTGGAGACTGATTGTGGTTCTATCTCTATTGCTTTCCACATCTCTTGATTTTGAGCAGTTTGTTAAACTAACTTGGGCTTTCCTCAGGGCTGCTGTTTCAGGTTGTATAGTTGTTGCACTGTACAGAAACACTGGGCTGAGAGGATGACTATGATTATCAGTTCTGAAACAAGGCTGCATTTGCCCAGAGGTGCATACAGGCTAACAGACTAGGTAAAATGCTCAGTGAGGAACACTTACCTTTTAGACTAAGTTTAACAACGAGTTGTATTCCCAGTAACATCTTTTTAAAGATTATTTATTTATTTATTTGATAGAAATCACAAGTAGGCAGAGAGGCAGTCAGAGAGAGAAGGAGGAAGCAGGCTCCCCGCCAAGCAGAGAGCCCGATGCGGGGCTCCATCCCAGGACCCTGAGATCATGACCTGAGCCGAAGGCAGAGGCTTTAACCCACTGAGCCAACCAGGCGCCCCATATTCCCAGTAACATCTTATAGCACTCTCTTGCCCCTTTCTTGGACCAGCGTCCTCAGTGACGAAATGTTTTTCAAGGTTGTATGACAACAAGAATGAGTACTACATCTTTGAATTTTATAGAATGAAGATTTGATTCCTAGCTCAACCACTTCCTAATTTTATGACTTTGGGCAGATTACCTCTATAGACCTGAAATCCTCTGTCTCAGTGAAATGGAGGTGATGATAATGCCTACCTCACAGGCTTGTGAAGTTTAAATGATTTAATAGATGTAAAGTTTTGGGGGCAGCATCTGACAGAACTCACATTTACTGTGTACTACCACTGTGACTGTTATTTATCTTTTGTACCTCTCTGTCTGCCTCCCCAAAAAAGAGCTTCACTCGCAAACAATAAATAAGTTGTCAGTTTTGACTTTTCACCATTGGGTATGGTATTTGATTTCCCTGTAATATTTTTTTCTGTAAGCAAGACTTTTTATCACCCAGCCCAAATTGATTTAAGCAAGGGAAAAAAACAAACAAACTGGGAGTGGTGGCGTAGATTTCTGTTACGTACAACTAAGCCAAAGCTTCAAATAATGTTAGAGGGACTTTCTTCCCATCAGGTAATTCTGTTTTCCTCTTTATTGGCATCATGATTAGGCGGGCTTTTTCTACTCTATAGGCCCATTAGCTCCTAGCTCACATTCTCTTGTTAATCTTCAAATCCAGCAGAAATCTTGTTTTTCTTCCCAAGCAAGCTAACAGAAGTTCCCGAATTGAAGTCTTTTTGCCTTCTTGGACATGTGTTTATCCCTGAATCAGACTCTGTGGCCACAGTAGGAATGCATTGATTGGCGAGGTCTGCTGGGACATCTGCTTTGTCTTGGAGCTGGGATAGGGGACGGAGTCATACAACATTCAGAATGGGGGACAGGTAGTTTCTCAAAGGAAAATCAGAGTGCTGTTGTCAGAAGAGAGAAAGGTTATTTTGGGAAGTCAGAAAAATGACACATGTCCATCACATTCCCCCTGCCCTTTTATTTTACTTTTGGCTTTTGAAGTCTATGAAAAAATGAACCATTTTACAATATCAATCCTTTAAGCTAGGTGGTGAAGTGATTTACATTGTAGTTTGGATAATATATAAAGTAGTAAAGGAATAGTGATTTGGGATTTTTCGAAATTGCACATCTGCCTTAAATGAGTTGTATGACCACTGACAAACATTTGTCTTGAAATTGAGGAGACTGGGATAAATCTTTAAGAATGCTTTCAGCTCGGGACGCCTGGGTGGCTCAGTTGGTTAAGCAGCTGCCTTCGGCTCAGGTCATGATCCCAGTGTCCTGGGATCCAGTTCCACATCCGGCTCCTAGCTTGGCGGGAAGCCTGCTTCTCCCTCTGCCTCTGCCTGCCGCTCTCTCTGCCTGTGCTCGCTCTCTCTCCCTCTCTCTCTCTGACAAATAAATAAATAAAATCTTTAAAAGAAAAAAAAGAATGTTTTCAGCTCTAACGTTCTATGATGTTCATGAAATAATACCCATTATTGCCAGTCACTGTTAACTTTCTTTTTTTCCACCTGAAAGTTGGAGAATAGTGTATGTATGTTTGGCAAACTTTCAAATGTCATACAGTCTTTGATCTGTCACTTAAAAAACCAAAACACTGATAAAAGATGCCAGAACACTGATAAAAGATGCCAGCTTTTCTGAAAATTCTCCTAGAATAAAATCCCCAGGTCCTTAATAGAACATGTTATGTTAGAAGAAAGTCAGGTTTTCTCTTTTGCTCCCATCTTTCACCTCTGTTCCCCCTTGCCTTCATGTACAAGAAACAGAAAAAAGAAGCTAATACTTGACTAGGATGGAGTTACTGTCAGGTTGACCTTGGAAGTTACATACTGAAGATGCAGAGCCATGCACCTTGGCTTTCTGAATGATTGTATTATATGTGACCTCTCTTGACTCTCCACATATCCTCAATCCCCACCCATGATTTGGATTTGCCATGGACAGTTACATGAGCATGAAGTAATCTTCTGTTGTGTTGAGCCACGAGGCATTTGGTTTAATTTCCTACTGTAGCCCAATACAGCCTAATACAAAGTGTTTTGAATTTTGGAAGGGGTTAATACTGGTTCGACATCATACACTATGGCTGTATGTGTTGGCATACACTGTGTTTGTTTTATTTTTATTGAATTTCTTGCAAATTAATTTTATATAAAATGCAAATTTCTAGCTTTTCTTAAAGAATTAGAATTTGACATTTCTTTGTCAAAATTAGAAAAACTGACAATGCTAAGACTTCATTTCCCTATGAAGGTATTTTCTGAAGCAAAGTAGCAGTTGCCCCTATGGATGCCCCTACGTGCCTGAGCTCTCAAGTTTTCTACACTCTTCACCATTGCTTTATACTCCCTGACCTGGCTCGCTTCACTCATTATTGAGTTTTTTGACCTCTGTACGTATCCCTAATCTAATGGGTGAGCCACCACACCAAATGCTCAGAGATTGACACTAAAACATAGTGACCGTGAATACAAAAACTTAGGAACCTGCCTCACTTAGAAATAAATTCTGTGGTATTTTAAAAGTTATACATGTAAAACATGGTAGTTGGGGAAAAAACAGTCCTAATGCTCCGAAGCAGCTGCGTTATAGTATTTTGTGTGTGTCCTTCCCCAGAATTTTTGGTTGGAGAATTTGAAAATGGGAAATGTGAGTGAGTGATAAAGAAATTTGTAGTCCCAGCCAAGCTAAACCTGAGCAATCTGCCTCATGCTGTAGGCAGGACAAAAGTCAAGGTGTGTGGTGGGCCTTCACTGTGAGGGAATTTCTATTGCATGATTATATAGCAGGGACAAGTGCCAAGCAGCATGTGTTAACTTCTGTATTTTTCCTGTGTGAAGGAAAATAATGCCCTGCCCTGCTGCTCCTGGCACAATGAGCTTCAGTTCTTCTTGATTTAAATTCTCTTAAATGTTTGGAGAAAAGACTGTGAAAACCTTCAGTCATTTGCCATCAAGAGTATCACGATGGTAGGGAAGCACTGGGAGAAGAGCCCCTTGGGTATACCACCTTTCTACCCAGCTGCCTGCAAGAAACATTTCCTTTTTCTTAAACGGAGGGAGCATCTAAAAAGTAGTGGAAGGGACAGTGGAGATTATTCAGCAGAGGCAGCAAGAAGTCAGTAATCTTATATATGTTCTATTGTTATTTAGATACAATCTTCTGGTCAGAAAATACTCAGAATTCTGCCTTCCCTGTCTTGTCTCTTTGTCACCTAGACTGCTGTACAGCACAATTCCCAGTCTCCCTGTTCAGCCTGGCTGTGGGGCTGCTCCCTTGGGTTCTACCACAGAATATCCTGCCAAGCCCACAGTATATGCTCGTTTGTGTTTGTGTGTACTACTTCTCACTTACTACTCTCTTAAGTTCAGTCAGTGCCCTCATGGCAAGGGCAGCCAGCAGGCTCTCTGAGAGCAAGAAAGAAACAGCTCCTGAGCTTGTCCGTGGTTCTGTCTTGGCATATTCACCGAGTCCTCATCTCCTTCCCAATTTAAATTCAGTCCACAGCGAGGGTCACAAATCAGCAGTTGTTAGAATGTATTATGAAGAAATAAACATTTATCAAATTGCTTTTCGAGAAGGTGAATAATTTAGCAAAAGAAAAAAATACCACCACCATCACAACAAAATTGTGCTGCTGCTGACTGACAATTTATTTTATTCCTCTGAGATGCTAGTAGCTGAAGCATGCTGAGTGAATATTGATTAGCTGGATGCAGATAAATGAATTCTTTATAATTCTTGGTTTACTAACTTGTTGCCAATTAAGAGCCAAAAATACCATTTAAATGCTCCCACAGCAGTAGTACAGACCCCAGGATTTGCTGATGACCGGTGTTGCTGGCTTGTTATTGCCAGCTTACTCTTTAATCACCATAGAACCATGAGTTTTTGCAGGAGTACTCAAGAGAGGCTTTTCTCTTTAGTCTGTTTGTGTGAAGTTGGATTCCTTCCTGGGGAATGTTTTTCTGTATATGTATTATTATTATCTTTCCTAATCTTTATTGAGTGTTTTTAACTGGGTAGGCATGATAGTATCTCTTTTGTATAACTGATCTGATTTGGTTCTCTTAACAACCATGCATGGTAGATTTTATTATTTTCCTTTTACTCATTGAGAAGCTGATGTTCAGAGAGGGAAATTCACCTGCCCAGTCACTCAGCCTGTGGGTGGTAAAGCAGAGGCTTGTATACAGCTCATTCTAATTGTAAAGTTGCTCATACAACTGTATTATTTTTTAAAACATGAGTCACTCATGACTGGCTCTAAAAGTATCTTCAGTGAAAGTTCATGATTTAGGAGTTCGTAATAGCATCTCTCTTTTCCACAAATGGGAAATAAGTAGGACTTTTTCTAAACCTAAACAGAATCAGTAACCTCTGGAAATTCACATAGGGAGACCTTCACATATGAACAGAACCAAACTGCTTATTTAACATTACGTTTAACTCATTGGTTGCACACTAAGCACTAGTATGAATTCATGTGTGAATTCATAGTATTCACACGTGGGTGTATATGTACTATGAAGTATTTGTAGTATTCACACCCATGGGTGTGGTGAGAGGGTGAAGGCAGAACATTCAGAGGTTTATGGGCATTGGCATCAGTTGCACAGTGTGAAAGTTGGAATATAGAATCCATTGCTTATTAGATACCTAACGTTGGATAAGTATCTTTAGTTGCCAGCCTAAGTCTCCTGAAGTTAAGTGGGATTGACTTAATATCTGACTTAATATCTGACTGTGCCAGATATTTGCCTGTTTGTTCTCAGAGGCATTCTTCAGCCTTCTACCGCTCTGCCCAGAATCATAGTGAGAACTGACCTCTGCAAGCTCCCTTGTTAGTTGGCTTGGTCTGAGGTTGGCCCGTAGGAAGCCCTGGTGGGAGAGCAGAGGTTTGGAGGAAGGGAGAAGTGGGAGTGTTTCTACCTCTCTCTGCTTTTTAGAGTCCCTGTAGCAGCTGCTAGTTTTCTTCCAGGGCTCCATTTACCCCAACAAGTCACTTCAGCTTCAGCTTCCATCATAGGTGTTGACCTATGGATTCTAGAGACATGCCTTCTTCTTTGTCCCTCTGGCCCTAAGGGAATAGTTTCCTGTTTTGGCTAAATTCTTGGTAGTCTTAACCTCCCTGTTAGACTTTGCAACTCTCTAGCACCTTTGTAATTGATTTTCTATGTCAAATACACTTGGTTTGAAACACCTAGAGTGATTTCAGTTTTCCTGACTAGACTGTGCCTAATAAATCCATTTTTTAACACTTCTAGGAGTAAGTAAAGAATGAATTTAAAGCACCTAGCATATAACAGATGCTTAGTAAGCCTCAAAATGCTTAGGGATACAGGGATAGTAAGGGAGGTAAAAAAATAAAAGAATTAAGACAAAGGAGATTTGTAACTGAGATAGTAGAAAGTGCTTTAGGTGAGAGCCTGAACACTGGCTTTAATTTCTGCCTCTGGGTTTAGCCATCTCTGAGAGATTAGGTGACCTTAAGTCCTAAGGCCTTAGCTTACTTACCTCTTTAGTAAGACATCTGCAAAGTAAAGGATTTCTCAGCAACAAAAAGATAGTCAGATGAGGATAAATGGTAAAGCTCAGGGAGAACTTCATGAAAGAGGGACAGCTTGTCTGAGTCCTGAAGGATGACTAACCCAGAGGCACAGCCGAACTTGAAAGTTGGTTGGGGTATAAACGTTCTAGATAAGGGCGTTGAAAAATACCACATTAGAAGGCCATACGGCTCTTGACAGGAGCCAAGGAGGAGCAAGTCCATTGCAGATGTTCAAAAATCATCAATCAGGAGACAAGGAATAAGATGTGATAACATTCCCAGTTCTTCTCATACCCTTTCCTTACGCTTTGCTGGTTGCAAGCCCTAAGCTTCAGAGCGCTAGCAAGAAATAACCATGAGGGTGGGACGCCTGGGTGGCTCAGTTGGTTAAGCAGCTGCCTTCAGCTCAGGTCATGATCCCAGTGTCCTGGGATCCAGTTCCACATCCGGCTCCTAGCTTGGCGGGAAGCCTGCTTCTCCCTCTGCCTCTGCCTGCCGCTCTCTCTGCCTGTGCTCGCCAGCGCTCTCTCTCTCTGACAAATAAAGAAAATCTTAAAAAAAAAAAAAGAAAAGAAAAAGAAATAACCATGAGAATTTCCAGCAAGTTGAGTTCTTTCATTTCTTTGTGAAGAAACTTGTCCTGTACTTCTGCTACTTATTGGATAATTTGACATTCCAGAAGGATTCTCAAGAGAGATCATTCTTTGTATCCTGAATCAAATGGGAGTCTTGGTGGATCATTGGATATTCAGACTTTTAGGTTGTGTTTGCAACCTGAAGGTGACCCATGATAATAGCCTTTGCAGATACTCACAGAACCTTTCTGGTTAAGTAAAATACTGTAGTTGTTCCTCCTCATCTGTGGTTTCTTTCTGTGGTTTCAGTTATCCATGGTCAGCTGTAGTCTGGTCTGGAAGTAGATGATCCTCCTTCTGATGTATTGTCACAAGTTCAGTAGTAGTCTAATGCTGTGTCACAATGCTCACGTCATTCACCTCACTTCATTTCATCATGTGGGCATTTTGTCATCTTATATCACAAGAAGGGTAAGTACAGTAGAATAAGATGTTTTGAGGAAGTGAGGGACTATCTTCACATAACTTTTATTACAGTACATTATTATAATTGTTGTGTTATTATTGTTAATCTCTTATTGTTCCTTAATTTATAAATTAAACTTTATGATAGGTATATATGTATAGGAAAATATTTATAGTGGCCTGTATTATTTGGCGTTTTGGGGCATTCAACAGGGGTCTTAGGACATATCTTCCATGGATTGGGGGGACTCTTGGATACAGACATGTTTGGATTCCTGGGATAAGAAAATCTTACTTTGGTGTTTTGAATTATTTTAATGTCCTGAGATGTATTCGAATAAAAAACTCTGAACAACTCACAAGTTGAGAGACTGGCCTAGGATTGTTGTTTGGAAAACTCTGCCTGTGTTATCTTGGATGAACTAAAAATTTTGGTATTTGCAGTGGCCATGGGCTAAGAAATCTATTTATGTGGGTGCAGAACATTTTTGCATCTGCAAGTGAAACCTTTCGGGTGTCATGCCCATGTTTTGCCCTGAGGACTTTCTCTCATGGTGTTAATGAGGAATAATTATGTTAGAATGAGTGGGACTGAAGAAATGAGAACACAAATTTCTAAAGAGCTGCTCTACTTTTCGATTTGAGCTTCTACTGCCAGATAACTTGGCAGGCACCATCAACAGCTACTACAGGACTAGAAAGTTACATGAATACCGGAGGGAAAAAACTGATTTGCTCACTAGGAGGCTCTATTAAGTGAACATCTGTTAACTGTAAAAATCCCATGCACCAAATGGGAAAATATAATGTAATTCAGAGCTTTTGAGCAAATTAAAATCATAAAATACCAGTGTATAGAAATCACTGTGTGTTTCACTATTCTGAAATTTACATGGAAACTTGGAACAAGGCAAAACAAAGCGGAAACACTTAAGATTATTTACTGTGGGTATAGAATAGAGCTATCCTTTGCTTTGGAAGAAAGCTGGCAGTTGGGGGAAATGACTCCATGAGGAAGTACATATGTAAAGCTCCCCAGCTGATAACTGTTGACACAATAAAAGATTGTGGCTCTGCAGTAGGAGGGTTCTTGTCAGAACAAGGAAAGTCTGGGACTTGGCTCTATCCTTTGCAGAGTTGGGGACTGTTAGAGATTTGTGCTGTCCAGATGCTACTGAAGTCCTAAAGGAGGGACGGGAAGGAGCAGGGAATGTATGGTTCTTCCATATGGTGTGTGCCCAAGAAAAATGCATTAGTAATGTGGTGTATGGAGGGAATTATGTTTAAAATGCTCATATCCTTTGGTGCATTGAATACAAAGAATAATGCCAGGGCAACCTTCAGGTTGAGATTTTTGTGCATGCTCACAGTTGTGGAAATTCCATTAGCTGTTTCCTTGGTTATTTTGAATTGTAACCATTCTAGACTAGGTAACAAGAGAAAAACACAGGTTAACTAGAAAGAACAGATCTATGTCGAAGATAGTGATGAGGTCATTTTAATTTCAATACTACATAAATCCCTGTGGCCACTTGGGCATTTGTTATATTAATGGCTTTGAACATTTTAGCAGTGGCATTGGAGTTATTTAATCTTGTGATTATCTTTACTGATTTCCTATGGGAGCAAAGGAGGGGCAGGGAGTTAACAAGGGGATGTGAAGCATAGCAAAGGGGTCAAAGGTACGTAGTACAAGAGAAAAATTTTGATTATTGTCAGGTGCATATAAATGGAATGGGCTTCTGGAAGGATGTGCTTTGCCCCACGTTATGCTGAGCTCTAATTGGAGACCTTGCTTCCCTAATTGTGTGGTGAGGTCTAGTTACTGTAGTTAAGAGGGAAGCTGTATATCAGAGGGCAGAGGGTAACGTTTTTAAATAAGCCTTCTTTCCCAAATGCCTAAGCAAGAAATTGGAACAGAAATATACTGTAGAGCTAAAAAGTCTTAAGTGCCTCTTAAATCTTTACTACAATTACCATAATATAGAATAATAGAGCCAATACTATTTTTAAAAGCTTTTGAAGGTTGCAAGTAGCAGCCATAAATTGTGGGTTGCAGAAAATCTGTAACTGTAGTTTTTCAGAGGCTTTTTATTTTAATGAAAGAGAAAGGGTTTTAATAAAAGCAGAGAGAACTAATAGGAGACATTCGGAGGTAATGGGAATGTCTACTTAGCTCTAGAAGTGCAAAGGAGTCTAAGTGATTGGTGAGTGTGTGCTTATTAAAAAAAAAAATCAGATTCTCTTTCATGGCCATATCTGGGGACATTCAGGTAAGTTTGATTTATTAAGTCAACAACATAGAGGTAGCCAAGCATGAGACCAGGAAATAATCTGACACTAGCTGAGATGTAAGTAGTTTGGAGAAAATGAGGCAGATATTCTGGCTCCTTTTGTGAAGTAAAGCATAAAATGCCATTTAGGATACTTCTCTGTAAAGAGAAACTGAGTACTAGTGACCTGATTGGCCTGGAGAAAATTGTTTCCAAGTCTGTTGAGATTTGTTATGGGTGGGAGTTCTGAAAGGAAAACTTTTAGTCTTGATAGGATGTTTACAGATGCCTTCCCTCCCCTACACATTTCTACAAGGGAGGGAGGGAATAAAGAAACCTCACATAGTACAGTGTTCGCCTCTACATTTTTTGCTGTCATCACAGCAAGTTGAATTGATAAGATACCATTTGAGACTCCATGTACCAAATTTCCTTAACAAACACATTTGCTATTAATAACATTGTTCTCTCAACTGTCAACTTATCATTGACTTTTAGTTGATATTATGGATACATCAAGCATTAATCATTGATATCAGAAGGGAATGCTGTTCTTAATTAGTATCTAATTGTGATACATACTGAAAGTGGTGGTGCTGGTGGTCCTACTAGTGCTGGTTATGATGAGGGTGGTGTTGGGGGGGGGTGGCACCCATCCAGAGCATCTCAGGTAGCAGGAGATACTAATTTACCTGAAAAAAGTGACTTCTAAGTGGAGTTTTATTAGGTAAATTGGATAGGGATGAAAGGGAGATGAGGAAAGGGTGATAGTGAGGAAGGAAGAAGGTAGAGGGCTAAGACATGACATGTGTGGTTAGGGAAAGAAATATTTGAGGTGGAAAGGTGAGGAGAAGTCGGACCATAATGGTGGTGAACTGATGCCCAGGAAGGTGCCCGATGCCCAAGATCTTTTAATAAATATTTTCTGGAAGAGATAGTAACTGACCAGTTGTTGGCTTTTAGTTACTAAATATAGTAATCAGAAACATCTCAGTTTTATCCAAGTTCTGCCTTTTTCATTCTTACTGGTAATGTTAAAGTATGCATATATTTCTCTCTTTTAATCATGCTATTCTCTATCCATATATATATTTTTTCCCCAACTATCTTTTTATAGACAGTATCAGTACTATTTTCTCCACAGAACTTTCCCTGGTATTCCCTATAGGATGTAAATATTCTCTCCTTTTCTATGATGGACTCTTGGTACCATTCATGCATCTCTTCTCTTGTCAGTGCAGTTACTTATGATTCTCTCTTTTCCCTTATGTGATTTTAATATCTGTGAGAGAAGATAATTGGATTTTTTTTATTTCTCCAACTACCTAGCACAAGATTGAAACTTAATATTATTTATTTAAATGAATAAAAATGGTTAGTAGATCTCATCAAAGGATCTCGTGGTAAAAGGAGGGTCCCTGGTTTTTTTTTTTTTTTTTTTTTGGTGTTTTCTCGTGTTTCTGTTAATTTCATGCTATTATTTTGAAGTAGCAACTCATTCATCTTCTATGTATTTATTGAACATCTTCTGTGTGTCTGTGCTGAGATAACAAAGATGAGTAAGAGTAAAATGTGGTCTGTGGTCTCTAAGGTCCCACATTTAAACAAGAGAAGAAAGAGGGGCACTTAATAATTATAATGAGAAGCACTAAAAAAAGAGACATGTGCAGTGTGTTTTCAGAAGACAGAAGGGACTAAACCTGCATGGAGAAGACATAGCAGTTACGCAAGTATTTGTGACTATTTCTGTATTATCCCTTTATTCATGAACTCCAAAGTTAATGGGCAGACAGTATTTTTAATCAAATTCTTTTTTTTTTTAAAGATTTTATTTATTTATTTGACAGACAGAGATCACAAGTAGGCAGAGAGGCAGGCAGAGAGAGAGGAAGGGAAGCAGGCTTCCCGCTGAGCAGAGAGCCCGATGTGGGGCTCGATCCAAAGACCCTGGGATCATGACCTGAGCCGAAGGCAGAGGCTTTAACCCACTGAGCCACCCAGGTGCCCCTTTTAATCAGATTCTTAATATGACTTTGATTTTGGATATATTTGTTTTGATCTCTTTCAAATCTATACTTTCTTTAATTATGATAATAAGTTACAAAGAAAATTTGGAAAACAAAATTTTAAAGGAATAAATCAGTTCTAACATTTTGACTTCCTCTCTTTCTCTTTCCTCCCTCTCATTTATAGGCCTATGTAAATAGTCCTATATAATTAAAAATTAAATTTCAGTCATACTGCATACATTTTTTATATCCTTATCCTCACCCCATTTCAGTTCTATGACACTATATCATATCTGTAGCTGTAGAGAATATCAGTTTTATTCCAAAAGCTTAGATACATGAAAAACAATGCATTTCTTTTATTTAATTTTCTTAATTTTTTTATTCTGCAAATTTGTAAAAGTAGAGAACAATGAATTCTTATGTATTGTTCCATCTAGGTGCAGCAAATGTCAACTAATGGCCACTGTAGTTTAATTTATACTTATATATCCTATATATTGCATATACCATGGATATTTTAGTGTTGATCTCTTATTCTTTAATATATTAAATATGTAGTGTAAATTTTTTGATTATAGTTAATCTGTTAAACTCAGAATATAAATAAAATCCATACATTTGGTTGATATGTCTTTTAAGTCTCTATTTTCTTGAAGTTTATTCAGATAAGGAAATGCATTGTTTTGTAGGATTTTCTTCATTCTGGATTTTTCTGATTGCCAACAGTAAGTTTCATTTAATATGCTCCTCTGTCCCTTGTATTTCTTATAAACTTATTTTGCATTTAGAGGTTTGATCTGATTCAGGTTCTTATTTTATTTTTTGGCAATAATACATATTAGGTGGTTTGTGTACTTTTGTCAGGAGACAGATAATACAAGTTGTTTGTCTTTTGTGATGTTAGCAACTTAGATAATCATTGCCTACATCTATTATTAAGGATTTGCCAAATGGTGATATTCTTTATTTCTCTCTGAAGTTGTATTTCCATTGTCTTTCTGCTTGCATAGTTTCTGATGAGAAGTCTTTTATATTTATTAATTTCTTTCTCCTGTGTATATATCTCCTTATTTTTCTGTGTCTGGCTGCTTTTTAGATTTTTTATCATTTTTTTTTTACAAAAAACAATTCAATTATTATATATATTGATGGGGTATTCTTTGTATTTATCCTGCTTAAATTTGGTTGATCTTTTTGGATTTGTGGGTTGAAAGTTTTCACAAAATTTGAAAAATTGTGGCCATTATTCTTCAAATGCTTTTTCTATCTCTGCTGTTATTCTTCTGCTTGTTATTTTCCTGCAGTTTACTATGGCTCAGGTTTTTTTTTTTTTTTTTTTTTTTGGTGGTGGTTGTGTGTGCTTTTTTTTTTTTTTTTCCCTTTTTGTGCTTTGTTTTGACACATTTTTATTGCAATGTTTTCAGGTTCTCTGATCTTTTCTTTTGCAAAATGATGTCTGCTATTAGACTTCCCAGGGAATTTTTCATTTCAGATACTGTATTTTTCATGTTTAGAAGTTCCATTTAGATTTCATATCATCTGTTTTCTCATTTTGTTTGTGTTTTCCCATAAATACTTGAACATAGTTACATTAGCTGATTTAATGTATTAGTCTAATAGTTACATCATCTATGTCATTGCTGAGGGTTTAAAGAAAAATTTTATTTTGACTAATTTTTCTTCTGGTTTTGGGTAACCTTATTGCCAGAGTAGAATGAGTTACTTATTTTGTTTTGTCTTCCATGGGGATAGGGCTTGTTTGTCTTGTTCACAGCCTTTATTTCCAGCACCTCGAACAGGGTTTAACTAAGATGACTCATCATGTCAGTGGCAGAGCTGAGTTGAAAATCCAGTCTGAGTTCCTTCGGTGGATAAAAACTGAGATGTGTATGTAGTGTACAAAGACTTACAGTACTCACTTCTTACTTTGGTATGAGAAGACTTCTCTTACTTCTTTGTCCTTTAATTTTCTTTTCTCCTTCCCTTCTTAAAACTAAAATTATGTCTTTTGTGAATCTATCATCCATAGAAAGAACTTCAGACTTGGGCTTCTTTTGCTTTTTACCCTGAAAAATACATGAGGTAAAGAAGCAAACAACAGCCTGGCCATTACTTGAAACTTGGGAAAGGTGGTGGAAATATAGAAAGACCAAATTGAATGAATATTTGTAGAAATTATTCTGACACACTCTACCCCACCCCCACCCTGGGTTCTTCAGTATAAAGTACTAGAAATGGGATTACAAGGTCAGAGGGTATATACTTTGAAATGCTCTTGTAGCATCTTGCTGAACTACTTGCATATGGAGAAAATTTTTGAGTTGAACACTACCCAAATTTTCCAGCCAAAAAATAAAATGGAGAGTTCTATAGCACAGTGACTGTTCTGTTTAGTTCTTTATGCATTCAACAGCAAGTTCTCTGTCAGCATCTAAAAACTCTGTGTGTTGCCCTGTTATCTAATTCAAAATTGCACTTACTTTTTGGGTTCCAGTAGCATCCATTCTTGGCTCATCTTCCAGTCAATCAAGCAGTTCAACGAGTAGCTCAGGGGGCATGACATAAAAAGCAGAAAAGAGGCATCTGTTTGTACATTTACTAGATTAACCCATTTCAACCTTCTAAATAATTTCTTGTTCCTATTCCAAAGCAATATTATGATGTGAGTGCATTAAATTTAGGTGCAAAAGTATCTTGTTATGTATAGGAATACAACACATTAAAGGCAGGAGGAAAAAGAAGCCAAAGACAAGAACAATGAAAAGATATTAGTATTGTTTTCTTTTTCTTGATACTGAGATTGTATTTAGGATAGGTTTCTATATAGGGTAACATTTAATCACTGGTCAAGCAGATGCTTTCTTTATTTTACATCTTTCCCAATTTCAGTAATTAAATGTCTAATTATAAAAGCTTAATATGACATTGGTTAATGAAAATTTCACTGAATTGGGGGATGGTTTCTTTGTTATAACTCATTTGTATGTATTAAGGATGAAATATAAAACTAGAACCCTAGATGGCTTTATAAGAGTACTTTTAGGTTACTCCCTATCTCTGTTTTTTTCTCCGTTTATCTTTGATTTTTTAATTATAAACTTCACCCTTGGAGTCTCCTGAACTTTAAACATCCGACTCATCTTCAACTTTTTGGTTTTTCTTCTAATTACTATGCATTATGTTTCTTCCGTAATACCTATATTAGTTTCCTGTTATTGCTGTAACAAATTACTATGGACTTGGTGGCTTAAAACAACACATATTTATTATGGTTCTAGAGGCAGTGGGCTGAAATTGGTCTCACTGGGATAAAATCACGATGTTTGCAGTGCTGCATTTTGCATTCCTTCTTGAGGCTCTAAAGGTAAATTCATTGTCTTGCTTTTCCATCTCTTAGAGAGAGGCTTCCTCCATTTCTTGATTCACAGCCCCTTCCATCTTCAGAGCCAGCAGTGCATGTTGTGTTTTTCTCACATTGTATCATATTGCCACAGACTCTTCTTCCTCTCTCTTTCACATTTAAGAACTGCTATGATTATATTGGGGCCACAAAGATAATCCATATTAAGTTCTTTGTTTTAAAGTCATATGGCTAACAACTTTTTTTTTTTTTTGGTTAGCAACTTTAATTCCTCTGCCATGTTAATTTGCTCCGATAATTTAATATAATGTATTCACAGGTACTAGAAATTAGGATATAGATATTTGTTTGGTGGGTATTATTCTGACTATCACAATACCTTTAATACCCATTTTTCCCTTTATGGTCACAATGTAACTCTTTTATTTCAGGCCCATTTATTAGGATTGTTGCAATAGTCTTTGACATTTTTTTTTTTTTTTCTACCACTGGTTTCTCATCTCTAATCTTTGTTAGCATACTAATCTCCACAGAGTCTGGTGTAGAGTATTTATATCTCTCTTCAAAAAGGTTCATTGGCAGCCTTTTCAGTAAAACATGTTTTAATTATGCAACCTATCAGTACAAATTTGTGTACACATTAATATGTTTTTATTTATTTTTGTTCATATGCTATTTTACTAATATTTTATATACTTATAAGAAAATAAAAACATTTAAAATTATGTGCAAAAGATGAAATAAACAAGATTTCAGGATATTGTAAAATACTGTTTATGGTACAAATTTTCTATTTCTCAGTAAAAGTTGTTAGTACTATCTATGATAGAAATGTAATGAAATCATGTACCATTAGTTTATGAACATTTTGGTTTAACACTTTTTTAACACTTTTTTTAAAAAAAAGATTTTATTTATTGGAGACAGAGACTGAAAAAACACAAGCAGGGGGAGGGGCAGAGAGAGAGGAAGAAGCAGACTCCCTGCTGAGAGGGAGCCCTGCATGGGGCTCACTCCTGGGACCCTGGGATCATGACCTGAGCCAAAGGTAGACATTTAACCAACTGAGCCATCCAGGAGCCCCTAACACTTTGATTTAATATTCAGTATCTCAGACTACATTCAGATTATTTTGATACTTGTTATAGATGTTACAACTAAAAAAGTTTGCCTCATAATTGGGACGCCTGGGTAGCTCAGTTGGTTGGACGACTGCCTTCGGCTCAGGTCATGATCCTGGAGTCCCGGGATCGAGTCCCGCATCGGGCTCCCGGCTCCACGGGGAGTCTGCTTCTCTCTCTGACCTTCTCCTCGCTCATGCTCTCTCTCACTGTCTCTCTCTCAAATTAAAAAAAAAAAATCTATAAAAAAAATAATATACATATAAGAGATTATATTGTTTACTGCACTGTCATGATATTCATTTTTCAGTCTGCTCTGTTAATTGTGTGAAAGTGTTTTTTACTGAAATTTGACAGGTACATTTTTACCTTCTTTAACATTAATCACTTTTTCTTACAGATTAATTAATCTTGTATATTAATCCTCAGGCATTTTTGTATTATTAACAAATGTCTATAAACCATCTGAAACTCATTTGGAAGATTCATATACAAATGAGAAAATTCAATTTCCAAATTTAAATGTGTTGATATATATTTGTTTAAATACATGATGACATACTTATGTATTTGATAATAGAAAATTTAAAAATGGGAATATTCCCAAACAGTGATATTCTAAACGTTCTCTCCGTATCTTTTTTTTCTCCTAAAAGAAGTTACTTTCTTTAAAATTAAAAAAAATTATTTATTTATTTATTTATTTGAGAGAGAAAAGGTGAGAGTTGGGGGAGGGGAAGAAGGAGACGGAAAGAGAGTCCATGCTGAGCCCAGACCCACCGCAGGGCTCCATCTCACAACCCTGAGATCACGACCTGAGCCAAAACAAGAGCTGAATGCTTAAACAACTGTGTCACCCAGGTGCCTGAAGGTTCTTTCTTAGTTATAAAAATATTTACATTTGTCTTGAAGACAGATAAAGCATGTATGTATGACATTTTAGATCTCTTGTCATCATAGAATAGGCCTGGAAATTTGGAATAAATTTCTCTGAAAGAAAAATGTATAATTAATCTTTATTTTGATAACTCTGTAACTTGTTTAAATACTTTCCCTTGAGATAATGAACAACTGAGTGATATATAAGATGTTCCTTGAGTCCTCTTCTTATCATAAAGTATTATAAGAATTCTACTAAGTTAAATTATCCATATCCATAGCATCTTAGGGAAGCTTATATGAGCACTGCAAGTGAGGGCAAGATTGACCCTCTCTGTCAAGGTTTCTTTCATGATTTGTGTCCATATGGGTCAAATAAAAAAGCCATACTGATCTTTGTATTTTAAAAATTAGATAAGAAGTGTAAATAGCTTTCTTAAAAAGATTTTTTGAATTTATTTATTTGAGAGAGAGAGAGAGAGAAAGCAGGGAGAGGAGCAGAGGGAGAGGGACAGACAGACTCTGCTGAGCATGGAGTCTACCTGGGGCCAAATCCCACAACCCTGAGATCATGACCTGAGCGATATCAAGAGTTGGATGCTTACCTGATTGAACCGCCTACATACCACATTACTCAGGTTTTAAAAAGGAAGAAGCCAAGAGAGAAAATTTGTGATTTATTTATTTATTTACGGTATTCATTGTTAAAAGATAAACTGAGCCACCCAGGCATCCCATGGGTGTACCTTTCTTGACTTGTAATTACATATCCATTTATTTGTTGACCTGTTTGTTTGTATTTATGACTAGACCAAGACCCACAAATGGGGACTGCCACCATTAAATAAATGTTTGTACCTAGGTCAATGACTAGCATAAAATAAATGCTTTATAACCATTTATCAGATGATTCATGATCCCATCTAGCTGTAATTAATATTTCCTTTTCTGTTCTCAGAATCTGTATTCCTATACAGTAAGACCTTAGTAACTATTGAATTAGAATAAGATTCAGTAAGTGGCTCAGACTTTTTGATGTTTATTTTGTTTTTTTTTTTTTCTTTGTAGTTAGATCTGACCCAGTGGTAAAAGCGCAAGTGGAATTTTGATTGCTGGAGTGTTGTATAGTTGAGATGGAAAGTTATTTGGAAGTGTGCCTGATGCTGAACATCAAATCTTTAGTTGTTCACTTACCACAGTCATGTCTGTATATGTTATTTCACAGCAATGTGCAAATTGCTTATGACTGTACCCAGTAGAATGGTACTCTATCTGAGCTCATTTGCAGCAGTTTAAAAACAACTCCAGAGCCCAATATCACAACTGTTTTCTTCCTTTTTGATCTTACCTCATTAGGGGGACAGGGTAAGGGTTGTGTAATGTGCTGAAATCTGTCAATACTTTGTGTTTCTTATTCATTAAAACCTTCAGATGCTGTTTTCCTAGTGGCTCCATTTACCAGGGAGGGCGAGGAGAAAAACACTAAACAGGTGTTCTTGACTTGAAAAACATCAATTTCAAGCAACTCACAAGGGGAAAAGTTGGAAATTTTCAGATTCTGAAGTTGTCACTGGGAGATAAATTTGGGTTACACATTCGCCTCTCATAAACAGACCTTCTTTAACATAAATTTCTGCAGTGAATGAGGCACCTGATTTCTCTGGAGGTAGACATGCTTCACTGAGCAATTGTGCTGCAAAGAGATAGTGTATATTTTCCCAGCCTTCTTCCAAATGCACAAAAATGAGCTGGAGGAGTAGTATGCTGAGCTGCTAATATGGAATTCTAGCTTCCCTTAGCAGGGCGTAAAATACCTATGGTAAATATTTGGCCTGATTGATGGGAGAGTGTCTGAATTTTAAGTTCAAGCTTAAATGTTTCTGTAATACCGTAAGAAGATTATTTGTCAAATAAACAATGAGGTACATTAGGTATCTTATACAAAAGATTGCATAGTACTGTGTTTGCTTCTGAGGTAGCAGCTATCTGAAGCAAGGGGGAAAGTTGAAAGAGATAATTCTTACAGCACTGCAACTTAAAATGTGGTCCCCAGGCCAGTTGCATTAGCATTACATGGTAGCTCGAAAAGCATGTTCCTGGGCCACATTCTAGAAATACTGAATCAGAAATTCTGGGAGTGGAGCCTAGCAGTCTGTGTTACAGCAAGTGCTCAAGATGATTTTGATATATGCAAAAGTTGGAGAACCATTGTTTTGCTGGCATTTGATTCATTAATTCGTTCAACAAATATTTATTGGGTATATAATAAATTCTAGACTTTCTTTTTAGGCACTGATAGTACAGAAGCATGAACAAATAGTCAAACTCTTCTTTTCTTGCAGCTTATTTTCTAGTGAGCAATCTGGGTAAGTCAAAGGAAGTGAGGAATTCATTAGTTTGTGTAAGTCATGTTGGGCCCTGAGAGATGCCCTTTTTAGTGACCATGATGTTTGAGGCAGGCTTGGCAGAATTTGCAGTGTAAGCTTTGGGAACTGAACTGAACTTCATTTGATAGGTTAAGTACTTCCTTTTCATGGCCAGCTCTACTGGGACTGGTTTAAAAATCTCTGTCTAGATTCTCAGGATCCATGACTTACCTGAATGGGTAACTGATCTGCATATATTTGTTCCCCCATATAATTTGTTAATCATCTCTCTGCTTGGCATTCTAGTATGGGCAGTGGAAATGAATTGACTGGCATGATTTCCAACATCTGGGCTCTTACTTTTCAAAGGATTATCTTTGAACCAAATGGCATAAAGGACATATAACAGACATATAGTAGTTAATAGAGAGATGCCTTAGATTACTAAATAAGTATGAATAAATATTCTTATCTGAAAAATTGGAGGAATAGTGGGTCCTGAGCATTTGGTATTAGGTAGGCTAAAATCAGTAGAAATTTATTACCTTTCATCAAATATTTTTTCCCAACTTCGAAAATTTTCAAAATAAAACATACAAATAAGTGAGAAGACAAGTACAATAAGCACCTATATAAGATCCTTCAAGATATACCATCTATACTTCCTCTTTCTTGCTCTCCCTATACACACACACACACACACACACACAACCTGTTTTGCCATTCCATTTGAAAGTTCAAGTTGCACATATTTAAAAATTTTCATCCATTAATAATTTAATCTGGATCTCTTAAGAATAAGAACATTTTTCTAAGTTACCACAATGTCATTATCATTCCTAAGAAAATAACAGTTCCATAAATCAAAATCCCCCCTCTTTGTTTTCTCCACAACATTGACTTACTGAAGAGTTTAAGATATTTACTATGTGTTATCTCCTAGATTCTTGATTTGCCCGTTTCCTCTTGGTGTTATTTAATGTTTACCTCTATTTCCTGAATTTACTATGCACCAAAATTTAGGTCTAGAGGCTTGATTGAATTTCATCCAATGGTTGTTTGAATGTCTAATGTACCAGTCACAGTTCACTAATCCAAACAAAGTATTGCTCATGAAGCTCAAATTCTTTTTAGGGAAGACATATATTAAACAGACATATTAGAAACCTATGTAAAGATAATTTCCCCCAGTGACAAAAGCTGTGATGAAAATTAAATATGATGATGTGACTGACTTAGTGACAGTTGATGGCAGGGGATAACCAAGCAAGATCTCATTGTGGAGATGGTATTTGAGCTGTGATCTGAATGGAAATAACAGGAAGTAGGGGAGAGGGGCAAAGAACATCAATTTGCTAAACCCACTGACTGAAACAGAAACTTCTTGGAGAGTGTTGAATTTCATGAGTTTGTTGAATGAAGGAAGGGAAATCTTTGGAAATACTTGAGAATTTTAGGAGGATAATCATGTGAGTCTTTGGACATGGTTTGTGAGAAGTCCTGATCAATCAAATGATTCCAGTGAATTGTGGAGCTATTCCCTTTTGTTAGTAACTGTACATATATCCCTGGCTCTTAGCAGTGACTTCAACACAATGGACACAAAGGGAAAGTAAAAAAAAAAATCATCAGGAAGCGTAATTCAGATTTGTTGAGTACTGTTGATAGTCTGTGTCCTTGCAAGGTCCTGAAATGCCATTCAGAACTTCACTGGGAATTGTATGACAGAAAAATCCAGTATTCCACTGTGGAAAGTAGAGAAGGTTGGAATTATTCTTAGTTCTTCTTCCTATCCCTTCAAAATGTGTGTCCTTCTATTATTCACATCTGTTTTTAAGACTTGCTGGAGTCTACTCTGGATGCATTTAGGAATATAACTGTATTAAACATATACAGATCAATATGAGTAATGACATTTATAGTGAATACAGGGGAACTGGAGAAGATGCTTTTTTGAACAGTTTTCATTTCATTTCTTGGCAGAAAAGCAGTATGAAACGGTATTTATTATGCCATAATAGTACAGTGGATAATTTTCTCAGATGAAATATCCACCTACCTACATAGTACACATGTAGTAGGAGGTATCTGGTCCATGGTTGATTTCTCAGCTAGCATTTGACATAGCCCATGGGTGAGATTTTTATACATGTCAGAAAGGTTAAAGGAAGTGCTGTCTCTGGAAGTACATGAAAAGGGAGCTGACTAAGCTCTGGCTGTTGAAAGAGAATCCTCAGAGAGAGAAACACTGGAGCAACTGACATGGCTCATAGCTGTTCCCATTAACTGTTCCTCATGATAAGCCTCAGTCTGCCCATCTGTGAAACCCATCTGTGAATTGTATTTATTGAAAATGCTTGATGAATTGATGTGTCAGGAAAAACAACTAAAAAAGAAGACATTCACCAGTCACGTAGTATTTCTGGGGATTCATAATCAACTAATGGTTCGTGCAAGTTGAATTCTATTTTTGATTTATGACTTTCTCAGTAAAGTGCTGTATGTGTGCATGCATTAGGTGCTTGTGCTTACCCTCGAGAAGGACCAAAGAGGATGAATACATTGTTCCATTAAATTCAAGCACATTTCAGAAATGTTTGGAGTTAATTTACATACTTTCAAAAGGCCGTGGCATGAAGCATTGCTGTCCACTAAAAGTTTCAGGGATTATGGAAATATATGCATTGTCCCGTATAATAACCATTATCCACGTGTGGCTGTGGAGCACTTGAAATGTGGCTGGGGTGAAGTGGGAACTGAATTTTTAACTTAAATTAATTAATTTAAATGGCCACATATAGTTGGTGCCTACCATTTTAGACAGAGCAGGTCTAAAGAGCTATTGAGGAAATGCTTTTATTTTTTTTTTAGATTTATTATTTTTAAAGATTTTATTTATTTATTTGACAGAGAGAGAGAGATCACAAGTAAGCAGAGAGACAGGCAGGGGGGAGGGGGAAGCAGGCTCCCCGCTGAGCAGAGAGCCCAATGTGGGGCTCAATCCCAGGACCCTGAGACCATGACATGAGCCAAAGGTAGCAGCTTAACCCACTGAGCCACCAAGGCGCCCCGAGGAAATGCTTTTAAAAGTCAACAACTAGGGGTGCCTGGGTGGCTCAGTGGGGTAAGCCGCTGCCTTCGGCTCAGGTCATGATCTCAGGGTCCTGGGATCGAGTCCCACATCGGGCTCTCTGCTCAGCAGGGAGCCTGCTTCCCTCTCTCTCTCTGCCTGCCTCTCTGTCTGCTTGTGATCTCTGTCTGTCAGATAAATAAATAAAATCTTAAAAAAAAAAAAAGTCAACAACTAGTTATTCAGTCTGCCAGCTTGATTATTTTAGTCCTGGATTCTGATTATTAGTATATTTTCTTGTGTTAAATGTTCCCACTCCCTGCCCTTCCTTCCCCCTCCTGGTTTTACACACACACACACACACACACACACACACACACACACAGACACACACACACTTCCTTATTGCTAAGCATTAAAATTTTTTTTATATCCGCACTTCTTGAAGTAGTACTATGTACATATTATGTAAATTATGTCAAAGTTTTCAGCATTGTTCTCCTTTAAAATTGAGAACCTGATTTAGATTCTCAAAGGTAATTGGTGTCTTCCATGGTGGTCAAATCCTTCTCCTTAATCTTCTGGTAGTATCTCCATTATTATCAGCCCTTGAGTTAAGATTGCTATTTAGCTCATTTGGTGCTGTATTTTCTTGAGTGTCTTTTTCCATTGGTCTTTTCCTCTTTTTTCCAGTGTGCTTCAACATTAACGGTTATCTGGGTGCCTGGGTCACTCAGTCATTAAGCGCCTGCCTTCAGCTTAGGTCATGATCCCAGGGTCCTAGGTTCGAGCCCCGCCTTGGGCTCCCTGCTTGGGGGGAGGCCTGCTTCTCCCTCTCCCATTCCCCCTGCTTGTGTTCCCTTTCTTGCTGTGTCTCTCTCTCTGTCAAATAAATAAATACAATCTTAAAAAAAAAATTAACTCGTATCTCCTACAGCTCAGATTTACTCTCCTGGATTCAGCCAAAAGCTCTGTGTTTTTTTAAAGGAAATATATCCAATCTGGATCTCTCCAATGGTCTGTCTGAAAATCTCATACTTTCTCCTTGAAATTTATTGTTAGATGGGTAAAAATCTGAGTTTAATATTAAAACAACTTATAATTTGATTAATAATCAAAATTAACCCCCCATCCTGTGTTGAAAATGCACCACTATGTTTCCTGTTACCCAAAGTTGAAGGCTTGGTCATCCTTACTTTCCACACTTTTTTATTCTCTCTCTAACAATTTTTTTTTAATAAACTATGTAATGTTTCATGAATTTGCATGTCATCCTTGCTGAGCAGCCATGCTAATCTCTGTATCATTCTAATTTTAGTGTGTACTACTGAAGCAAGTACAATTTTTCCTTCTAATAGGTGTTGGGTTATAAGTAGTTTCCTTTTCCACTACCCATATCTTGGCTTAGGTCTTCTTTGGCTTATTTCAGTCCCCTAACTGGACTTAACTTTTCAGTCTCAGTTGAGGTTGTACTAACTATTCCATTTCTATCTTATCTGCTTTTTCTTCATGATCCTACCCTCTGGGTATGTTGGCTTAACCTAGTGTTGTAGAATCATTCTTACTTTTCTACCCATATGCTTTGCTTAATACTACTAGCTCTGCCAAAAATTGAATTTTCTTATTTTTGTATTTAGATCCTCCTTGCCTAAGTTTTTTAAGTTTTGTTCTGTTTTTTTTTTTTTTTTTAAATATATGTTATTTACCATCTGTGTATTGTGTGCATACCTTTGCAGGCATTAGCTTGGTGCTTAACTCATACAATAAGAGGATCTCTGCTTTCAAGGAGCTTAACATTGTAACGGGGAATCTGATAGGTAAATAAACAGTTGTGGTATAGTATGATAAACTTTCATCTCATCATCATCTAGAAACCATTCCAAACCACGTGCTTCTTTAAACTCATAAATACTACTCCTTGGTCACTTAATTACATTACTCATTTTTGTCTTATCACCTGTTGATTTTACTATTTTGTGTTAATCTTATTTCCTCTGTTAGATTATAAACTCCTTGAGGGCAGAGAATACATTATACCACTGAATATACCTTATACCCCATAGCCCACAATATTTCATATAAAAAGTACATATTAAGTATCTGGAAATTTATAAGAGAGATGAATTTTACTTTTGGGAATCTTTGCACTGCATAACCATTTTTCTGTCTATATAAAATACAGAAATGTGGTGAGAGACTGTGAGGTTTGTTTGTACTCACTTTATATTGAATGATGGTTTTAACCCTGGAAATTGAATTCTTAATGCAATTTAAAACATAATCTGTTGTCAAATGAATAAATAAAATCTTAAAAAAACCTCAATCTGTATTATGAAATGTTAGGTGCTTATATTTAAGATTTCCCCTGATACAAAATACTTACTAAAAATGAAATATATGGGTTGGAATTGTATTTCCAAACTAGTATGAAATTTATGAAATACATGTTAATACTCAGAAGCCAAGAGTAAAGTATTGTAATTGTTAGGCTATAAAACTAGATATTGATTTTGTGAAAATAACTAGTTTTGTATAATTGTAGTTGGATTTTTGAAGCCCTAATTGGATGGAGCAGATTTTTCTAATAGAATAATCTTGAAAGTAAATATAAGTGAACTATATAGCCTTTTAACATTTTCATCAATTAAAAAAAATATAGTGGGTGCCTGGGTGGCTTAGTGGGTTGAGCCTCTGCCTTTGGCTCAGGTCATGATCTCAGGGTCCTGGGATCAAGCCCTGCATTGGGCTCTCTGCTCAGCGGAGAGCCTGCTTCCCCATCTCCCTTTGCCTGCCTCTCTGCCTACTTGTGATCCCTCTCTATCAAATAAATAATTAAAATCTCAAAAAAAATTGTATTTTAATCTAATTCTGGCTTATTTCCAGATGTTGGTTATAATACTTTCTGGTAAATTCACTTTCATAGAAACTTTTGTCTCTTTTTAAAAAAAAGATTTTAATTAATTAATTAATTTATTTGACAGAGATCACAAGTAGTCAGAGAGGCAGGCAGAGAGAGTGAGGATGGGCGGGGGAAGCAGGCTCCCTGCTGAGAAGAGAGCCCAATGTGGGGCTCTATCCCAGTACCCTGGGATCATGACCTGAGCTGAAGGCAGAGGCTTTTACCCACTGAGCCACCCAGGCGCCCCCACATCTGATTTTTATATATCAGTTGTGTATCCTGCAACTTTACAGAATTTGTCAATTAGGTCTACCAGTTTTTTTTTTGGCTTTGGTTTTAATTCTTTTTTTTTAAATTTTATTTTTTAAAAACATATAATATATTTTTATCCCTAGGGGTACAGGTCTGTGAATCACCAGGTTTACACACTTCACAGCACTCACCATAGCATATACCCTCCCCAGTGTCCATAATCCCACCCCCCTCCTAACCCCCCCTCCCCCCATCAACCCTCAGTTTGTTTTGTGAGATTAAGAGTCACTTATGGTTTGTCTCCCTCCCAATTCCATCTTGTTTCATTTACTCTTCTCCTACCCCCTTAACCCCACATGTTGCATCTCCTCTCCCTCATATCAGGGAGATCATATGATAGTTGTCTTTCTCCAATTGACTTATTTCGCTAAGCATGATACCCTCTAGTTCCATCCACGTCATTGCAAATGGCAAGTTTCATTTCTTTTGATGGCTGCATAGTATTCCATTGTGTATATATACCACATCTTCTTTATCCATTCATCTGTTGATGGACATCTAGGTTCTTTCCATAGTTTGGCTATTGTAGACATTGCTGCTATAAACATTTGGGTGCACGTGCCCCTTTGGATCACTACGTTTGTATCTTTAGGGTAAATACCCAGCAGTGCAATTGCTGGGTCATAGCTACCAGTTTTTTTGATGGAATCTTTAGGGTTATATATATATGTATCTATGATGTATATAATTTCATATTTCCAAATAGAGACAGTTTTACTTCTTCCTTTCCAATTTGGATTCTTTTTTTTTTTTTTTTTTTTCTTATGTAATTGTTCTGGCTGGGACTTAAGTACTATGTTGAATTGCTTAGTTTTCAGTGTATAGACCTTTTTACATGTGAAGTCAGATTTACCCTTAAATATTCCATACTTTTTATGATATTATAAATGGTATTTTTAAAATTTCAGATTCTGATCATTTATTGATAGTAAATAAATACAATTTATCAACAAGTTGATAGTAAATAAAATATAGTTGGTTTTTACATATTGATCTTTTTTTTTTTTTAAAGATTTTATTTATTTATTTGACAGACAGAGATCACAAGTAGGCAGAGAGGCAGGCAGAGAGAGAGGAAGGGAAGCAGGCTCTCTGCTGAGCAGAGAGCCCGATGCGGGGCTCGATCCCAGGACCCTGGGATCATGACCTGAGCCGAAGGCAGCGGCTTTAACCCACTGAGCCACCCAGGCGCCCCTACATATTGATCTTTAACCTGCACTTCAATAAACTCACTTATTCTAGTAGCTTTCTGTAGATTTCATTAGATATTTTTTATACATGATAATGTTGACTGAATAAAGGGCTTTATGTTTTTTTTTCCCCTAATCTTGATGCTTTTATTTCTTTCCTTTCTCTGATTGCACTGCCTAGAACCCCTAGTACACTGTTGAAGACAAATAATGAGAATGGACATCCTTACTCCTCATCTGAGTAGGAGACCATTTGGTCTTTCACTATCAAGTGTAGTGTTAGCTTCAGGTTATTTGTAGTTGCTCTTGAGAAACATGGAGGAAGTTGTCTGTTTCTAGTTCTGAGAGTTTTTGTTCGGAGTGGGTTTTGTGTTTTGTCAAATGATTTTTCTGCATCAGTGGTTAAGATCATGTGTTCTTACTGTTGTTCCTTATTTTTTTTTTAATGTCTTTTTTTTTTTTTAATTTATTTGACAGAGAGAGATCACAAGTAGATGGAGAGGCAGGCACAGAGAGAGAGAGAGGAGCAAGCAGGCTCCCTGCTGAGCAGAGAGCCCGATGGGGGACTCGGTCCCAGGACCCTGAGATCATGACCTGAGCCGAAGGCAGCAGCTTAACCCACTGAGCCACCCAGGCGCCCTGTTGTTCCTTATAATGTTAATATGGTAGAGTATGTTGATTGACTTGTGAACCTTAAGACAGTAGGGTATTTGGTCATGTCTGTTACTCTTCTTATATATTCTGGGAAATGTTAATGATCGTACTGTGTTGAAGATTTTTGCATCTATTATCATGAGAGATATTGGTCTATAATGTCTTTCAGTTTTTAGTATCAGGGAGTTCTGACCTCATAATGTGAGCTGCAAAGTATTCCTTCTTGTTTAATTTTTTGAAGATTTTATGTAGAATTTTTATTGTTCCTTAATTGGTACAATTTACCAAAGAAGCTATCTGTGACTAGTGTTTAATTTCTGTGTAGATTTTTAGCTATAGATTAAATTTCTTTAACAGATTATTGAAGTCATCTATTTCTTCTTGAGTGAGTTTTGTTAGTTTTGTTAGATACTTTCATCACTTATGTACAATACCCAGTGCGCATCCCAAGTGCCCTCCTTAATCCCCTTCACCCATTTAACCCATCCCTCCACCCACCTCCTCTCTTGGTAACCATCAGTTTGTTCTCTACAGTTACAAGTCGGTTTTGTGGTTTATCCTTTTTTCTTTGCTCATTTGTTTTGTCTCTTAAATTCCATAATGAGTGAAATCATACGGTATTTGTCTTTCTCTGATTAACTTATTTCACTTAGCATAATACTGTCTAGGTCCATCCATGTTGTTTCAAATGGCAAGATTTCATTCTTTCTTATGGCTGAATTCCATTGTATGTATATGTATATTTGTATGTGAGTATATATGTGTGTATCTCACCTCTTCTTTATTCATTCTTCTATCAGTGGATACTTGGGCTGCTTCTATAACTTGGCTTTTGTCAGTTATGCTGACATAGGAGTGCATATATCCTTTAGAATTAGTGTTTTTGTATTCTTTGGCTAAATATCCAGTAGTGTGATCGTAGGGTAGTTCTATTTTTAATTTTTTCAGGAGCCTCCATCCTGTCTTCCTGACTGGCTGCACCAGGGTGTCCTGTCAAGAGTGTACAATTGTTCCTTTTTTTCCACATCCTTGCCACACTCATTGTTTCTTATGTTTTTTATTTTAGCCATTCTGACAGGTATGATGTGATAGCTCATTTTGCTTTTGATTTGCATTTCCCTAGTGATGAATAATGTTGAGCATCTTTTCATGTGCCTGTGGGCCATCTGCATGTCTTCTTGGAGAAATATCTGTTCATCTCTTCTGCCCATTTTTAATGGGATTATTTGTTTTGGGTGTTGAGTTTTATAAATTCTTTATTTTGGAGACTAACCCTTTATCGGCTATGTCATTTGCAAATACTTCCTCCTATTAAGCAGGTTGTCTTAGTTTTGTTGATTGTTTCCTTTGCTGTGCAAAACCTTCTTATTTTGGTGTAGTCCCAGTAGATTATTTTTGCTTTTGTTTCCCTTGCCTCAGGAGACCCATCTAGAAAAATGTTGCTGTGGCTGATGTCAGAAAAATTACTGTCTGTATTCTCATCTCAGATTTTTGTGATTTCAGGTCTCACATTTATGTCTTTAATCTATTTTGGCCTCATTTTTGTGTATGGTGTAAGAAAGTGGTCCAGTTTCATTCTTTTGCATGTATCTGTCCAGTTTTCCCAGCACTATTTGTTGAAGAGACTTTCTTTTTCCCATTGCATATTCTTATCTCCTTGTTGGAGGTTAATTGATCATATAATTGTAGGTTTATTTCTGGGTTCTCTGTTCTGTTCTTTTGATCTTTGTGTCTATTTTTGCGTGAGTCCATTATTGTTTTGATTATTACAGCTTTGTAATGTAACTCGAAGGTCAGTATTGAGATGCCCTCAGCTTTACTTTTCTTTTTCAAGATTGCTTTAGCTATCCAGGGTCTTCTGTGGTTCCATACAAATTCTACAATTGTTTATTCTAATTCTGTGAAAAATGCTGTTGGTATTTTGATAGGGATTGCATTAAATCTGTAGATTGCTTTGGGCAGTAGGGACATTTTGTTTTATTTTTTAAATTTTATTTTATTTTTTCAGTGTTCCGAGATTCATTGTTTATGCACCACACCCAGTGCTCCATGCAACATGTACCCTTCTTAATACCGACCACCAGGCTCACCCATCCTCTCACCTCCTCCCGCCAAACCCTTTGTTTCTTAGAGTCCACAGTCTCTCATGCTTTGTCTCCCCCTCTGATTTACCTCAATTCACTTTTTCTTTCCTTCTCTTAATGTCTTCCATGTTATTCCTTATGCTCCACAAGTAAGTGAAACCATATGATAATTGACTTTCTCTGCTTGACTTATTTTACTCAGCATGATTTCCTCCAGTCCCGTTCATGTTGGTACAAAAGTTGGGTATTCATCCTTTCTGATGGCTGTGTAATATTCCATTGTATATGTGGACCATATCTTCTTTATCTATTTGTCTGTTAAAGGGCATCTTGGCTCTTTCTGCAGTTTGGCAATAGTTGCCATTGCTGCTATGAACATTGGAATACAGATGGCCCTTCTTTTCACTACATCTGTATCTTTGGGGTAAATACCCAGTAGTGCAATTGCAGGGTCATAGGGTAGCTCTATTTTTAATTTCTTAAGGAATCTCCACACTGTTTTCCAAGGTGGCTGCACCAACTTGCATTCCCACCAACAATATAAGAGGGACATTTTAATAATATTTGTTCTTTCAGTCTATGAGCATGGAATATCATTCCATTTGTTTGTGTTGTTTTCAGTTTCTTTCATCAGCATTTTATAGTTCCCAGAATATAGGTCTTTCACCTCTTTGGTTAAGTTTATTCCTAGATATTTTATTATTTTTGTTATAATTGTAAATGGGATTGTTTTCTTAATTTCTCCTTTTGCCACTTCATTATTAGTATATAGAAGTGCAGTGGATTTTGTATATTGGTTTTATATCTGGTGCTTTTAACTTATTAATGTCTTTTTATTTTATTTTATTTTTATTTATTTTTTTTTTTAAGATTTTATTTATTCATTTGACAGAGAGAGATCACAAGTAGGCAGAGAGGCAGGCAGAGAGAGAGGAAGAAGCAGGCTCCCCACTGAGCAGAGAGCCCGATGCGGGGCTCGATCCCAGGACCCTGAGATCACGACCTGAGCCGAAGGCAGAGGCTTAACCTGCTGAGCCACCCAGGCGCCCCTATTTTATTTTTTTTTAAGATTTTATTTATTTATTTGACAGAGAGAGATCACAAGTAGACGGAGAGGCAGGCACAGAGAGAGAGAGAGAGAGAGGGAAGCAGGCTCCCTGCTGAGCAGAGAGCCCGATGCGGGACTTGATCCCAGGACCCTGAGATCATGACCTGAGCCGAAGGCAGCGGCTTAACCCACTGAGCCACCCAGGCGCCCCTTTATTAATGTCTTTTTAAAAATATTTATTTATTTGAGAGAGAGAGAGAGGGAGAGAGAGGAAGAGTGCTCACAGGGGGAGAGGCAGAAGGAGAGAGAGAATCTCAAGCAGACTCTGCTCTAAGCATAGAGCCTGATGTGGGGCGGGGCTTGATCATATGACCATGAGATCCAGATCTCAGTCAAAATCAAGAGTTGGTTGCTTAATCAACTGAGCCACCCAGGTGCCCCTAACTTATTAGTATCTTTATATTTGAAGTGTTTTTCCTATAAGAAGGACATAATTGAGTTTTGCTTTGGTCTCCAATCTGACGAAATTTGACTTTTAATTGGAGTATTTAAGATATTTATATCCTTATGTTATTGTTGATAAAGTTTAAATGTACAATCTTTTTTTTTTTTTTTTAAGATTTTATTTATTTATTTGACAGAGAGAAGGCGCAAGCAGGGGGAGCAGCAGCAGGAGTAGGAGAAACAGACTCCCTGCTGAGCAAGTTGCCCAAACTGGGGCTCAATCCCAGGACCCTAGGATCATGACCTGAGCTGAATGCAGATGCTTAACTGACTGAGCCACCCAGGTGCCCCCAAATGTACTATCTTCCCCTTGTCCCACCTATTCTTTCTTTCTCTAGTTAGATAGCATGTATGATTCTCACTTGTCTCCTTGGTTGATGTATTAGCTATGATTCTTTGCTTTGTTCTTTTAATGGTTACTTTAGGATTTATGATATCCATATTTAATCACAGTCTACCTTCAAATGATATTATACTTCTTCACATATAATATAGGAATCTTATAATAGTATATTTCCATTTTTGACTCCCAGCCTTTGTGATATTTTTGGTCATATCTTTTACTTTTTTAGTGTGTTATAAATCCCATGCTACATTGGTAAATATTATTTTGTCAGGCAGTCATTTATTCTCTATATAGATAAATAATAGGAGATGGCCTGTTTATCCATGTAGCTGTCATTTCTGGTATTTCTCATTCATTTATGTAGTAGGTTCTCCTTCCATCTGGTATCATTTACCAGTATATCTGCTGGAAAGATTTTCTGTAACATTTCTTACAGTACAGTTTTGTTGGTGATAGATTCTTTCAACTCTCGTATGTCTGAAAACGTCTTTATTTCCTTTTTAAAAAAATTAAATAGATTTTACTCTTTAGAACAGTTTTAGGTTCACAGTAAAACTGAGAGGAAGGTACAAGATTTCTCATATACTTCCTGCACTAAGCATGTAGACTTCTTCCCCCTGTGTAGAACATTCCCCACCAGAGGTATACATGTCCAACAAGTGATGAACCTATACTGAAACATCATTATCACCCAGAATCCTTAGTCTACATTAGGGCTCACTCTTGATGTAGCAAATTCTGGGGGTTTAGACAAATGTGTAATGGCATGTATCCGCAATTTGCAGTATGATACAGATTAGTTTCACTCTCTAAAAGCCTTTGTCCTGCCAATTTACCCCTCTCTTCCCCCACCCCGGCGTACCACTGATTTTTTTACTGTCGCCATAGTTTTGCCTTTTTCAAAATGTCATGTTGTTGGAATCTTGCAGTATGTAGGCTTTTCAGATTGGCTTCTTTCACTTGGTAAGATGCATTTAAGGTCTTCTATTGGTTGATAGCTCATTTCTTTCTTTTTTTTCTTTTTCTTTCTTTCTTCCTTCCTCTTTCTTTCTTTCAAGATATTATTTATTTATTTGAGAGAGAGAGCACAAGCAGGGGGAGCAGCAGTCAAAGGGAAAAGCAGGCTCTCTGTAGAGCAAGGAACCTGATGTTGGACTCGATCCCAGCACGTTGGGATCATGACCTGAGCTAAAGGCAGATGCTTAACCAACTGAACCATTCAGGCATCTCAGCTCATTTCTTTTTAGCACTGAATAATATTCCATTATTTATTTATAAATATTTATAAATACCATAGTTTATTTATCCTGTTTATCCAACTTATCTCTACTGAGGGACATTATGATTGCTTCCAAGTTTTGAGTAAGACTGTTACAAATATACATGTGCAGGTTTTTGTGTAGACATAAGATTTTACCTTCTTTGAGTATGATTTTTCTTCATATTCAGAGGCTATGGCCATGATAGTAGGTGCCCCAACTTGTACCTTTGGTCCACCTTTTCTACTCCTGGCCTCCTGCTACTCCTAGCCTCTTGCTACTGGGGTCTAATCTCTTGATTATTCTATCTCTTATCCAGTGTTGACTTTTATTAAATACTCTTTAATATGATTTTATGGTTGATTCATCTTATCTTTGGATTATGGATTCAAAGTTTTAAACTAGAATGTATATAATTTTCTAAAAGCCTATAACTTCTTAACTATAATTACCAAGTGTTTTTAGCCATTTGTTTTATTCCTTTATTTCAGACTTAGGGACTCTCACAGCTCACCAGCATAATGGAAGTGAGGAATAATTTTGGTTAAATATATTTTAATTATAATTTTCTTTTTGTGTCCTTAAGAAATAATACTATGACTATACATTTATTACTTTAATGTCTTAAAGTCTCTTAAAATATATTTGCTTATATTTGCCTACTTTGCTATATTTGCTTAATAAGGCTCTCTTAATTCTAAAAACTAAATATAAATGTATCAAGTATCAACCAGCAAGTAGCAGAAAGCTCACTTTTATTGAACTGGATTTCTTAAACATGAGGAATTTTAAGGCTGAGTTATATGGATTTAGTTATTACATATAATAAAATGTGGTTATCATGTGGACTAACTTGACTAGCCATTATAAATATATGAGAAATTACATGGCAACAAGGGTCAGGAAGTTTTGAGAATATTTTCAATTTGCCAATATAGGAAAAATTCTTAAGGCTGACCTGATGCCAGAATGTCCAGTTGGATAGGATGACTTTGGAAAATGCTGCCTTGAGCAGAACTGTGGTAATCATGCCATATGAAGTTGATAATCATCTTACCTTCCGTATTATAAATCTTTGGTTGTCTGAAAGGTGCCTTGTGAAATCCAAATTTCACCACCTCTTATCCCTGATGGCTAAGATTATTAATTATTTTTATCCTCCCCCACAACCCTGGCCCTGCATTACTATATTTGTGTATAATGCACATTGGAGTTTTTCCGTAGGTTTTTAAAAAAATAGTTAAAAATTATTTAAATATTTAATTAAATATTTAAAAAATAGTTTAAAAAACCCTTTGGCTTACAGAACTTTTTAAATTTGTAATTGATATATTAATAGAGTCCAACTAACTATAGACTTTTGCTTTAGAAGATTTTAAATACAGTTGTTTCATTAATCAAAGGATTATTTGGGTAAGTTTATCATTGGTTTGAATGGAGAAATAGCAAAGAAATATAAATATGGCATACTTTTTAATTACTAGCAATGGCCCCATCCTTGTCTTTCCTATCACAGTAGTTAATGTACATTAACTATAGCACTGTGGATTGCCATATCTTTAAAGAGAATTAACTTCTACAGGGCCTGATTTCAAGCACTTGGTGACAGTAGTTTATTTTGCTGTCAGCAAAATAAGTAAGTATCTCCACATTCCAGACCCCATAGAATTCCTATAGCCATTCTTGGGAGCTGACTATATTGACATCTGGTCACTTGGCAATTACAGCCTTTGCATGAGAAGCTGCTGTTCTTTCTCGTGCATTTTTTTCTCATGCATTCTAAATACTAGGAATACCAGGGCTGATTCAGAGCTCCTGTCAAATTCTCTAGACTCCTGACATATGAGCATTGGTTAGTAGTTTCAACTTAGCATTTTCAGTGTACCTCCAGACTTCAGTTTTTTGTAGGGCTTCTAGAGCTGGAAAGGTGGCCTGGAGGTGAGCTGGTGGGGAGAAAGCAACAATTTCTGTTAGTAAATCTGAAAGTAATTAGGATTGGTTTAAAAATTATTTTCGTGGGGCTCCTGGGTGGCTCAGTGGGTTAAAGCCTCTGCCTTCGGCTCAGGTCATGATCTTAGGGTCCTGGGATCGAGCCCCAAATCGGGCTCTCTGCTCAGTGGGGAGCCTGCTTCCTCCTGTTCCTCTTCTCTCTCTCTCTCTCTGCCTGCCTTTCTGCCTGCTTGTGATCTCTGTCTGTCAAGTAAAAGGAAAAAAAAATTATTTTCATTATTTTATATTTATATTTATATTCATATTTTCATAAGCAAAATTGCTCATTCATCTGATTCTGTGATCCTTGGGCCTAAGAAAAGTGGACAAAGAACCCTTGTTAAATTTGCAGAGGAGTATAGTATTCTCCTTTTTCTAGTAAACATTGGGAGGGATTTTTGGGGGTTTTCACATCATATCTCACAAAGTCAAAAAGCCAAAGGAGGGCTGATTGTTTATAAGCTAAGAATATAATCATCTCATGGCATAAAAATTTCCTTGGGCTGTTTTTTGACAGCAGTAAGATGAATGGTTTAATGATGTATCTTAATGGTAATTTATAATTATGCCTTTGAATGCTGTCATAGAAATTATTTCATGTATTGGGAGTCACAGTGATGTGTTCATATAAATGAAAGACAGTTGATACAGGATTAGATTTTTTTTACAAGATTTTATTTATTTGAGGGAGAGGGAGAGTCCATCAGGAGAAGGAGCAGAGGGAGAGGGAGAGGAAGGGGGAAAAATCTCAAGCAGACTCTGAGCTGAGCACGGAGCTGGACATGGGACTCTCGTGACCCTGAGATCATGATCTGAGACAAAACCAAGAACCAATGGCTTAGTTGACTGAGCCACCCAGGTGTCCCTGCAGGATTAGATTTATTTAATGTTGTTTTAGGAGTAAAAACTAAGGTCATTGACTAAAACTTACAGAAATGAAAGGAAGAATTTACTAGGAAATGGAATTATTTAAGAAAAAAACCAACAACCATGGAATTAGCTCTTCCTCTAGGTAGTGAATTGCTTTTTGCTAGATTGGATGGTCAGTATCGAGGCAGGTAGCCTCTGATGCCATTTTCATTTATTGAGTATTTAATATATATCTACATTACAGTAACAAACCCATAGGCTTCCCAGGATAGATAAACTCAGCTAAGGCAGTGGAATGGTGGTGCTAGTGGCAAACTAAAAATGCCTTCTGTGCTTAAAGTTATTTAAATTGAAGTAAAAATGAAGTCCATTGTGCTAGCCAAACAAAACTTGTCATTTGGCTAACCGCTGTATCTATTGTAGTAGGCATATTCATATGCAGGATTTTTATTTTATCATTAAAATCAATACAGCATTATTCTTGTTTTAAAAATAAAGGACCCGAGATTAAGGGAAGTTGGGTAATTCATCTGTTTGATAGCTGCCATTCAGTGGAAGAGTTTAGGATCAAACTCCCAAGTATACTGTATCATGGTTAATTCATTTAATCTTCCTGGTAACACAGACAATAAGAAGTTACATCATTTACCTGATGGTCAGGTAGTTTTTGAAAAACCCAAGCTGGTACAATGACCACTGTATTTATTCCAGGTCAATTTGGACTCTTTCATTGACATCTGTTGATGCCAGTGCCATTGTAAAGATGAGACAGTGGTTCCTTGGGGAGGGTTAGTTATATATAATTACAGGTTTTGTGTCACAAGGGAAAGAGAGAGGGAGACACAAGCTTATTTAAATAAAATAGTTGACCACAAATAAAGTATGGTGAGTATAGTGGGTCAGTATCTCCCCAAAATTCACATCAACTCAGAACCTCAGAATGTGGGACGCCTGGGTGGCTCAGTTGGTTAAGCGGCTGCCTTCGGCTCAGGTCATGATCCCAGCGTCCTAGGATCGAGTCCCACATCGGGCTCCTTGCTTGGCGGGGAGCCTGCTTCTCCCTCTGCCTCTGCCTGCCATTCTGTCTGCCTGTGCTCGCTCGCTCTCCTCTCTCTCTGACAAATAAATAAAATCTTTAAAAAAAAAAAAAAAAAAAAGAACCTCAGAATGTGACCTTATTTGGAAATAGGGACTTTGCAGCTATAATTAGTTAAGAATCTAGAAATATAGATACAATGAATTATGCATCTAAGGATGAAATTATCCTAAAATTAGGGTGGGCCCTAAATTCAATGACTGGTGCGCTTAAAAGAGCAGCGGACACAGAGACAGAGGACAGGCACAAAGGAGGTAGAGATACAGAGAAGACCATGTAAAGCTGGAGGTAGATACTGGAGTTAAGTGTAGCTACAAGACAGGTAATGCCAAATGGTGCCAAGGATTGTGACAGCCACCAGAAGCTAGGATAGAGGTAAAGGACAAATTGTTCCTCAGGGCCTTTGGAAAGAACCAGCCTCGCCGATTCCTTGATTTCAGACTTCTAGCCTTCATAAATGTGAAAGACTAGATTTCTGTTGTTTTAAGCCACACAGTTTTGTGGTATTTGGTTATAACAGCCTCAAGAAACTAAATGGTGAGATACTCTAAAAACATCTGCCTTTCCCTTCCCTTCCCCTCCACTCACCCATATAGTGTATGCTTTATAGCTTTGGGTCCCTGAAAATAACTCCACTAGAATTCTACTGAAGCATATAATTAATAGATTCCTATCAAAATAAAAATATGTTACCTGGGAAAAGTAACATATCAAGTATTAACAATAGAATTCTCTAAAAAAATGATGATTACTTTTAATATCTTAGTATGGAAGCTTTTATGCTGATTCAGACAGTATTTTAACTGGATATGAGAGAGGATATTTGAAGGTAAAAGTCAAATGCTTCTGGCTATTAGTTTCTGAGAGTTGCAATTATTATAAATCATGGATATATCTTTAAAGCATATTTTATATCATATTAATGTACTGAAACTCATGGTGATATAGAATACTTGATTATAGTTTGCAGCCCGAAGGAAGGTATTTTAAGAGCAGTAGATTTAAATTTGGTATTGAATGTGTTCTCTATTTTTCAAGTATAGTAGGACTGCAAATTCATGTGCTAACTGAAAATCCGAGAAGATAATTAAGCCTATATTTCTTACCACTTTAGGTTACTTGGAAGGGTAAATATTTTAATGGGTACAATTGCTATCTACTTTCTCTTCAGGTGCTTGTGTGTAGGCTTTATTAAGCATAAAGAAATGAACGCAGTCTAAATTTATGACAAATCTTTTTATTCATAATAGGATAAAGCATAATTTTTACTTCCTCTGCATAAAATGTGCATATATCTCCAATATAAATTTGAATTATTTTTCTCATTTTCTTAGGGATGGTGATTTCTTAAGAAGAATTCTAGCAAAACTTCAGAAGTGATATTGAGAGAGGAGGACCAGGGATGAATGATGAATTTAGGTGTTATTTCTTTCTTTCTTTTTTTTTTTTTAAGCCTAAGATTGTACTATTGGTACAGGACTTCAAAATTTCTTACATTTTCTTATTCTACCTTACTGGTTTCTGTGAAAATTATTTATATATTACTCTAGATTACGATTTCTTAACATTGCATCATCAACATTTTACCCCAGGTAATTCTTTGTTTTGGGGTACTGTCTTGTGCATTGTAGGATGTTTAGCAGCATTTCTGGTTTTACCCACTAGATGCCAGTAGCACTCCCTAAGAGTGACAACCTGGAACCTCTCCAGATAATGCTAACCCTGAGTAATAATCACCCCTGATTGAGAAACACTTAAGTTTGTATATATATTTTCTCCTTGATGTTAAATCTCTCAAAGGATTTCCTGAGGATTTGGGAATAGTTGGTTGTATCCTTTGATTTTCCTCATATCACTGATATTATAGACTATTGGAATTTTAGGTTAATTCCAAAGCTTCATTATACAAATTCAAAATTTGAGATTCAAAAAGCTATGAGTTGCCTTATTCAGCCACAGAATGGTAGCAATTTTTCTAGACTCTGTCACCCTATATCTTATAATATCTTAAAATTCTCGTTACTTTCCCCTGATTTAGAATTCACTAATGCTATTATCCATTTTAATTTTTCTTTACTTTCATGTGTAAAAATGTCTTCTACTTTGTTTCTGCATTTCCTTCTTCATTATTTAGAGTTCCAGTGTCTCCACTCTGCTTCATGGGTATTTCTAGTTTAGTGCAGTAGAAAAATTAATATACTTCTTTTTCTTTTTTGCATTTGCATCATAATTTAGGTGCATTAGATATTTTTTTTTCATATTTAATCATTTAATTCATTCTTTAATTTAGCAAGTATTTATTGAGTGTTTTCCAGAGTCAGGCCTTGTGTAAGATTCTGAGCATCTAGTAATGAATGAGACTGCTTGTAGCTATTGAACTGAAGAAATTTTTTTTTTAAAGATTTTATTTATTTATTTGACAGAGGGAAAGAGATCACAAGTAGGCAGAGCAGCAGGCAGAGAGAGAAGGGGGAAGCAGGCTCCCTGCTGAGCAGAGAGCCTGATGCGGGGCTCGATCCCAGGACCCTGAGATCATGACCTGGGCCGAAGGCAGAGGCTTAACCCACTGAGCCACCCAGGCACCCCAAGAAATTTTTTTAAAAAGATATATTTATTCATTTGAGAAAGAGAGGGAGCACAAGCAGGAGGGCAGAGGGAGAGGGAGAGAGAATCCACAGCAGACTTCATGCTGTGTGCAGAGCCTAACATAGGGCTCAATACCAGGACACTGAGATCACAACTTAAATGAGTCAGACACTTAATCAGCTAAGCCACACAGGCGCCCCAAACCAAAGATAACTTTTGATGTAAACTTAAAGTATCTTCGTAGGGCATTAATCAAAATTTTCTTGGCTTATTCTTTCTTATACCCCTCATTTGTTAAAATCTGGTTATGTCACCATTAGCAGGTCTGCTATTTCTCTTCTTTCAGGTTCTTTAGTTTTGTTTGACAGCAGTTTAAATATTACTGTATGGCCTGTGGGGACCAATCTTCCCACTCATGAACATCCAATTATTGTCTTCTCCCACTTCTTTAGAGGAACTACCTACTGTTGTCTTTTAAAAAGTGGAGTCTTATTTTGTCATTCCCTTACTTAATTATCTAGTTCTCTGAGGATTTGCTGGTGCATTGTTGGCTGACCATGATAAAAATTTTCAGTCTGTCACCTGAGCCACTTTACTGTGCAGAATAGTGCTGTATGATAGAAATAGTTATGTGAACCACATAAGTGCTTTTAAATTTTCTAGTAGCCACATAAAACAGATAAAGAATTGAAATTAATTTTATTTTGTACTAAGTCTTTGAAATCCAGTGTTTTTGTTAAATACTTTGTTTTTTTTTTTTTTTTAGAGAGAGAGAGTGCATGCACGGGAGGAGTGGGAGGGGTAGAGGAGAGGGAAAGAATCTTAAGCAGTCTCCATTCTCAGTGCAGTTGGGCATCATTCCATGACCCTGAGATCATGACCTGAGCCATAATCAAGTTGGATGCTTAATGGGCTGAGCCACCCAGGTACCTCAGAATCCAGTGTTTATTTATACTTATATCACATGTCAATTTAGACTAGCCATATCACAAGAATTCAAAAATTGCTCCTGACTAATGGATGCTATTGGATGGCAAGATTTAGAAAATTAACTATTTAGGTCCACCACACCCAAAGTGCAGAAAGTGTTCCCAAGACTGGTATACCCTCCCTACTACAGAGATATGTTACTGTTATGTTGTTTTTTAAGTTTTTTTCATTTTGTCATTGAAAAACCCAGTTGAGTTTATGTCCCATGGAAAAGAAAGGGTTATTTCTGTTGGATTCCTCACTCTAGTGAATGTAATAGTCTGGGGTTTACACTATTATGTCCCTATAAAGCATGCTGTACATCTCCTAACAAGACTGCCATTCATTTTTTCAATAAATCCTGCACAGGGGTATTTGGGTCTGTGAACTGACAATTGATTTACTGCCTGGAAAATTATTCTTTATTGATTTATATTACATGGAGGTGACTGCAAATCTATAGTGTCTTTAATCAGAGAGAAAATGCTAAAGTTAGTGTCATTCTTATTGAGACAGGCAATTCCAAGTAGGCGAATAGGAGGTTTAGCACCTCCTGGTGACATCTACATATTATTCAATTATGAATTCTAGTAATCTGTAACATATAAAGCAGTGAGAGCAGGATAATTAATTGAAAAAAACCCCAAAGTGTCCTTTGTACAAACAGGTATTTTAGATGTCAATTTGGCATTCTCTTTCTGTGTAGAATTGGCTTGATTTTTTCCTGAAGATTCTACATCATATCTAGATTGTTATCCATATGTTGAAAATGCAGAAGTGCCTTAAATGAGTAAAACCTCTGAAATGGAAAGTGTTCTAAGTTGATTAATCAAGTTAGGGAAGGTTTCTAAAAACTGTATTAAAATGATTTATGTAATTTCTATGAGTTATTTCAGGAAGCTCGCTAAGGTTGGGAAGGGGCTGAGATTACCTGCCATCTTGCCCTGGCTTTGGGAGCTTCGTTTTGCAATCAGTTCTAATCAAGAGGCTTCTGTCTAGAACATAACCTGACTTTAATTAATTAATTGATTAAAAAAAAGATTTATATAGTTTATAGAGAGAGAGAATGGAGAGGTGGCAGAGGGAGAGAATGAGAGAGTTGTAAGCAGACTGTGCACTAAGCACAGAGCCCAGCATGGGGCTTGATTAGAGGATCGTGAGGCCATGACCTGAGCCAAAACCAAGTCAGACGCTGAACGGACTGTGCCACTCACGTGCCTCTAACCTACCTGAATTTAATTTAAATTAAAAAAAAAAATACAGCTGCATGTTAGATTATTGCTTGGGCAGAGGGCAATGGAATCTGTAGGACTGCTACATATATAAACCCTCGGTATGTGAATTGGCTTTGGAGGATCTACAGCTTTCCTGAAATTGTATGCAGAACATGTGCATGTACATGGTTTGAATATGCTTTCCCCACTACCCATCCCTCTGGGAGAGGGTCTATATATCAGATTCTTAAATTTATCCAGGACCTTAAAAAAAAATCTCAGATATGCATAGCAGATTCACTGTTGAATCCATATGTGGCACCTTGTACAGCGCTTATCAGTTAGCAGTTCAATAAATATTTGTTGGATAAATGAACACTCTTAGCTTGTTTCAGCATGTCAGGTGAGTTTCCTGGAATACTGGTAGCTTGTCTAAGGGAAATTTTTTTACTTTGCTTAGTTTCTTATAGTGCCAACAAAATGTAGTCATAGCTTAACAGTATTTATGTCTATAGGGAAGCAAAGATTACCATTTGGGATTTGGAGTTCCAGCTTTTGATATGATTATGCCAAGTGACATTTTTTGATTCCTTATAGCTTGTCTTTCTCCTTCTCCTATTTTTCTGCCCTGCTCCCAAATCTCTTTCTCTTCTTTTGATGCACTCTAAATATGGAAGATCAAGTGGGAGGTTGGGAAGACTTCTGCTGTGAAATTTAATGGTAAAAGATACTGTTTAGTCATCCACTCAAAGACATTTTTATTCAATGGAAAATTAAAATTCATTTATTTATTCAAAAGGCATATATTAGTTGTGAGCTACATTCTGTATGTGGCCCTGGGGGACACAGCACAGACACATACAGACCTTGTCCTTATGGTGCTTACAATTTAATATGGCAATAACAAAATACAGATTTTTAGCCAAAGGCTCAGTGTCTTGGTTATATGTCAAGTAATTTCACTAGTGCAGTTTATTACCTTGATCTCTTTTGAACCAAGTGTATTTTAAGTGCTAAAAGCTTTTTGTTGGTGCTTGCAGACTCATTGTGGGGCCTAGAATGACTTACAGAATCCCTGGAAGCAGAATCTGAACAGTTGAACTTGCTCTTTGGCCGCTGGCCCCTTCTCTGAGGCTCAGGGAATGGGTTAAGGCTTTTTTGAATATATACAAAGCCAAACTACTCCTTTCTCCCTCTATTTTTCTGTCTTACAACCTAAGACAGCAAAAACAAAAGCATGTCTTCCCTATATGTAATCTGTAATTCTATACTTTTCTGCAATGAAGGACATGTCTGGATCTTTTATTTACCATATAGTGCACCATTAGGTTTAGTATTTTTTCTCATTCTATTACTTTTTTTTTTTTTAATCCAAATGACAGAGATATGGGGTCTTTAAAAACTGAAAACTAGATATTTTTTGGTTGTTGTAGACAAGCAATTTAATGAAAATGCTACTGAAATGTTTTTCCTCTATGAAAACTAGTAAATCAATTACAAAAGCAATTTCCTTACACAGTATGACTTTATTGTGTTTGACCAGGGCATTTGCTAAGTATTAGTTCTTGCTGAGAGCAAAGAGTAAATTTTATTTCAAGCTTTTCTTTCATGCAAACAGTGAGAGAAGTATCAGAAGGGCAGTTGGTCACTGGTCTTACCTGGTGATGTGCATAGAGGATGAGGGAATCTGTGGGCTGGCCTGACTGCTTCAGTGTCTACACTGAGAAATGCAAGAAAGAGACCTGTTTTCTAATAAAAGTGGGGGAAATGATGGCAAATTCTCTTACCTCGGCTTATTTCCTGTAGGTGCAGGTATTGTGGTATTTCTTTTTAATTCTTTCTGAAAGAGTTTTCTTCATTAAACAAACAGCATGCCCAGCCCCAATTCAGACTAAACAAATAAATGTACAAAAGAGAGAGAAAAATATATTTCTGATGTGTGAACATATTGGAGTGGAGGGTTAGTAGCTATGGATTTCAGTTCTGTCCCTGAACTTGGTGTATAGATTGTTGTTGGTCCAATATATATAATGCCCCCCCCCCCAAAAAAAACTTACAAACAATTTACTGTGTGTCTGGTATTTTCCTGGGATTCATGTGACACATGTAACCCCTCCCTTTGCCCCCAGTGTGTTTTATTTCACCCATCGAAGATTGAGGATTTGCTGCGTAGTAGTTAAGAGTCTGGGTATTGACCCAGTATCTCTAAGCCTGTTTTTTCAGCTATAAAGTGCTGACCATAATAGTATCCATGTCATTATAACTTGTAGAGTTTTAATGAGAATTAAATGAGATAATGATTTTGCTCAACAGATGTTAGCTACAAAAATTGCTGGAATGAATGTGACATGGTATTTTATTTTGGGAATATAACGAAAAGAGCTATAACAGTTTTTTGAAGACTTACACTCTTCTTCCCCATTCCATGCTCAGTCAGAAGGCATTCCTTTCTCAAAGTTGTCTCAGTGCCTTCTATAGTACCTTTAGTACGTTATATTAAATCTATGTATTTAAATACCAGCCACCGCCATCTCCCAGCATGCAAGCTCTTCCATGGCATTGTCTATCACTTAATGTTTTTTCAGCATCTACTGCTATTCTTGGAACACAGAGAATTGAAAATGTTTTTAAAACAAAGAACAGAAAGCAGGAAAAAGCCAAGAACTGAAGTGATCCTTTGAAGATAGTGTGAGATATTAAGTGCAAGAGATGAAGATATTTAAGATAATGGCAACAGAGTAGAGGCCAGGGGTGGGAGAGGGGAGGAAGGAAAAAAAAGAAGGTGAACTTAAGGGTCAGTTTGGATGGAACATATTTAAAATAGGCTAGAGAACAATGTAACATCTATTTTTAGGAAGAGGGTCAAAACAGATACGCATTTTCTTGATAAGAGATAGATCTTCAATGGCAGCTTGAGAATTTGGTAGAATTTGGGTTTTGGGGATAAATAGGAGTCCACATAATTGATCAGGTGTTTAGTGAATTATAATTAGTGCTGTATGAAGGCTGTGTGGGTTTTAATAAATTTAAAGCAGAACCCTAAACCTCTCAAAGAATTTGCAGTATAATTTGAGGTACAGGGCTTGAAATCTGATATGTATGAGACAAGAAGGATTAGCAGTACCTGATAACAACCTTTTGGTCTGTGGTATTCCTAAGATTCATTCAATAAATATTCAGTGATGAGTTGTTGTTTTCCAGGCACCTTGCTAGGAGCTAGTCTTTCAGCAGCAATCATAATAAAAATGGTCCCTGATCTAAAGGAACTTTTGGTCTAGTAGGGTAGACAGAAAATTATGTGTGCAATATTTTGGTGTGAAACTAGCTATGGGTTTATACAGGTGGGGCATCCGGTGTAAGGGTTCAGGGAAGATTTCCCCAAGGAGGTAATGCATAAGCTGGTATCTGAAGGATACATAGGAAATAGCTACAGAAAAGGAGGAGAAAAGACTATTTTGTATAGAGAAAGTGAAAAAAAATTTCATTGAAGTTGGAAGGTAAAATTCAATGAGGTTGGAAGATAAATATCAAGGAAATATCTAGGAGAAAAATCAGCGCCCAATCATGCAAGTGCTTGTAAGCTAAATAATGAAGTCAGAATTGTATGAATAAAAACCTCTCTCTACATAATTTTCAGAATGATTTGAGGGGCCAAGAATAAATGCCAAGAGGTCATTAGGAGGCTTTGGGGGTAATCCAGGCTAGAGAAAATTGTGGTCTGAGCTGGAGCAATTAGAGTGGGGACCTGGAGATCGATGAACATAAGAGATATTTAGGAGTAGATTTGACAGGTATGAATTGATTAGAGGTGTGGTGTTAGGAAGTGGTAGAGATTGAAATTTCATACTGATGTTTGGCTGTGTACCCCAGTGGATAGAAGTACAGTTATCTGAAGTGGGGAGCTGTAAGGAAGAACAGTGTGGGTAATGTTTGATATTGAGTACACTTTTAGGTGCACTGAATTTGGAAAGTCTTTGTAACATCCAGGTGGAGGTTGATTATATGAAATGGCAGTCAGGAGAGGGAAATGTGGACATACACAATCAAAAGTCATCAAGATACGGATATTGAAACAAGGGGAGGAGATAAACTGGCCCAGCAGGTACAAGTAGAGTGAAAAGGAGGCCTAACATAGAACTCTAAGGGATACCAATTATCTTTTTTTAAATTGTTTCTAATGAAGTATGATTTATATACAATAAAGTGCACGCATTTTAAGTAAACATTTCAATGATACTGATACCTGTGTATACCGTAATCACCAATACACTAATCAAGATACAGAAAATATCTAGTGTTGTGTTGAATCTGCCTTGCAAGTTCTGATTATTTAATTTTTAGGAATTTTAGATGCTAGTTATTAAATATAAGCCATTAGTTTAAAATTATTAAATTAATAAAATAAATTATATTAAAAAGAGAACATACTCAAAATGTAACACTTAATAGTTATTTCCTATACTCAATACTGGCTATGATCTTGGGGTTATTTTCATGTTTTTTTTTTTTAAAGATTTTTAATTTATTTATTGGACAGAGATGACAAGTAGGCAGAGAGGCAGGCAGAGAAAGAGGGGGGAAGCAGGCTCCTTGATGAGCAGAGAGCCTGATGTGGGGCTGGATCCCAGGACCCTGAGATCATGACCTGAGCCAAAGGCAGAGGCTTAACCCTCTGAGCCACCCATTGGGGTGGAGCCATGCCCCACATGTGTTTTATTTAAATGGAGGAAATACTGTATATTGGTATGTGTTCAGTGATGTTATGTTGGTAACTTAAGATCAGCCATGGTGAGAATATTTACACCATAGAATTTGGCAAACAATGCAAATCAGGGATTGACTTATTTTTTAGTTGGTTGTTTCAACATAAGTAAGTGAAGAGGGAAACACCAGTAAGGTAGATTAGATTTAAAAGTGCCCTGTCTGTACCTGTTACTTTATGAGTAGCACAAGAAATTAGGGAATTTAAGGATATATTCTTCCTGTTGCTGAAAATTATTTTCTGATTCAGGAAAGAAATAACTCATGTCATTGATGAACAAGTTGTGCTTAAGCTTAATAAATGTAATTTTAAAGAGAATGAGAAACAATGTGTCATATATCAGATGTAATGAAAGTACATTTATTGGGAAAAGAATTAGAGAATTGGGATGCAACTTTGTGAAAATTGGTTTGAATTGGAAGCAGAGGTAGCTCAGGCATATAAGAGTTTGGGAAAAAGCAATAAAAGCATTCTGTGAGAATTAATTGGCTATGTGGAATTTATAGTAAAGTGCATTATATATTTTATTATTTGTAAATTGTGTACTATATTTTTTTGTATCAGTAAAACTTATAAAAATGTACGTATGTATACACATACACATATGCTTTTTTTCAGAGAGTTGGTTGGTTGTGAAGCATTTACTATCACAGAACTGAGATCATACAGCCTCTTCTAAAGTTCCCTCAGGCCCTTTGCTGCATATGCCCTTCCTTGGCCCCAAGCAACCATTTTTGTTTTCTGTCACTCTAAGTTGGTTTTGCCTGTTCTAGTTTCATAAATGGAAGAATGGAATACTACTTTTTGGTGTATTGCTTCTTTTGCTCAGCACGCTGCTGAGATTTATTCATATTGTTGCATAAATTAGATATTAGTGATTTATTTATTTTGATTGCTGGGTAGTATTCCATAGTATGGTTGTACTATGATTAGTTTTTTTTTTCTTAAGTACATACTTTAATAATTACTATGGTATTATGGATTAAGAACCCTAAAATAATGAATATCCTCTGTTAAGTTGAACCAAAAAGAATCATATATGAAGTTATCCATCACAACATTATTAATAACAAAGAAAAGTTGGGATTAATTTAAATATAGAAATCTGTCAACTGAGTCTGGAATTCATATGGTGGGATCTTATATTCTAACAAAATTCTATCCTCAAACACTAAGTAAAATAAAGTGAGAATACTCATTGTATAATGTTAAAAATATTTTCACTTCAGATGGAGATACAGTTATGTGCAGCATGAATCCCAGAGTTTTTGTGGTGTGTGTGTGTGTGTGTGTGTGTGTGTGTGTGTATTTAGCAAGCAAAATTGCTCATGGGGTGCCACTCAGCTAGTAAAGAAGAATTACGATGTAGGTAGTCTGACTTCAGCCTCCTAGTACTTTTATACCTTCCATTATACTATACTAAATTAAGCCCTTTTAGTGGAAAGTATTTTTTCTAATCTAGCATTTAAAAAATTTTTTTTTCTATTTTTTATTATTATTTTTCATGATTAGTTTTTTTTTTTTTTTAAAGATTTTATTTATTTGTCAGAGAGAGAGGAGAGCGAGCGAGCACAGGCAGACAGAATGGCAGGCAGAGGTAGAGGGAGAAGCAGGCTCCCCGCCAAGCAAGGAGCCCGATGTGGGACTCGATCCCAGGACGCTGGGATCATGACCTGAGCCGAAGGCAGCTGCTTAACCAACTGAGCCACCCAGGCGTCCCATGATTAGTTTTTCATTCATCTGTTGATGACTTTTTTCTTCTTCAATCTTAGGCTATTATGAATAAAGCTGCTATGAGTTTTTGTGTACAAATCATTTTATGAAAAGTGTTTTTATTTCTTTTTGGGTAAATACCTATGAATAGAATTGCTAAGTCACATGTATGTTTTATTTCTAAGAAGCTGCTAGACTTTTCCAAGTAGCTGTACTATTTTACATTCCCTCCAAGTAGTATCTTGCTACTCTACATCCTCACCAATACTGCACTATGTTTTTTTAATTTTAGCTATCCTAGTGTATGCATTGGTATCTCATTTTAGTTTTAACTGGCACACTATTTTAAAGAAATGAAAAAGTACAACAGAATATCTAGTAGAGTAAATTGTCAGGGAAGCCAAGAGACAAGAGCATTTTGAGAAACAGGGAACAATCTACATGTCATACGCTGTGAAGAGCTTAGAGAGAAGAACAGCAAAAATGACTCTTGGGTTTAAGAGCAGAAGGTCATTTATTATTTTGGTATAAGTGATTATAGTGAGAAAATGGAAATCACCCAGTAGAAATTCCCACTACATTTCACTCTTAAACCTAGAATCCTATACTGCCCATATCATGAAGATACCAAGTATCATTCTTGATATGGCTCAAACCCCAGCAACAGATGAAGGGAAAGCTCTTCTCCTGTGTAGAACCTTAGGCTGGAGCTGAACCCTCTCTTACAAGGATACTTCCTTCCAGATGACCTAGGAATAAGGTTATTCTCATAGTCTGTTTCCAGACTGGCACATTGTTTTCCTGATACAATGAATTATTAGATAGATGAAGCTTCATCCTACCCCCATTGGCTTTCTATTTGGGGATATTTGTTCCAAGAAGCTATGATAAGGTATCTGAATGGTCTCTTCGATTTCTTCTCATTTGGCACTAAGCAGAACTTTGCTAAGTGCCCACCACTTAGGTTTTGTTTAATCAATATTTATACGAATTCATGAGTGAATGAATGAATGAATAAAGAAGTAAATAAGTTACCACATAAAGATTGATTGTTGGTTGAAGTCACCTATTTTCAATTTCCCTTCCTTTTTTTCATTCAAGTATTTATATATACATGAAGGAGGCTGGTGGGTGGTAGTTGCTGACAATAGTCTTGGAAGGAAAGTTGGGGGAGTGGGAGCTCTGAATTCTTGCTTGAGTTAAGCAAGACTTTGAATACAAAAAAAAGGAAGGTCATCTCTTCCATTTTGACTTAGAAATTGCCAGCATGTTAAAAAGACAAAATAAAAACTCATTATAAATTCTAAAGTGGATTCTGAAGTCTGGGAACAACACTCTGTTTTGTATATCCCTCTCTTAGGCCGGATTCTAGAAAGTGGTCTGTTACTTGTTTTCACTCTAGGCCTTAAGCTCCTCCAGGGCAGAAATGAATCTTATTTATCTCTGTGTCTCCTGTTGCACATAACACTTAACAGGTACTTGATAACTTTTTGTTGAAAGAATGAACCAATTCAGGGAAGTGATAAACTGGGGACAGGGTTTAAGAGACAGAAATGAAGTGGAAAGTTTGGTTGAGAATTGACTGATTACTGATTAAGGCAAAGGCAGAAGACTTGAAGTTATAGCTTCAGATTTTAGCTAAACTCTTCAGCTTGCTTCATTGCAAAATAAATGTTTATAATAAGATGCAGCTTGTTTAGTACTGCATATTTGGGGGCCCTGGACAAAAGTGGTACATAATTCAGGTTTCTGCCAAGGATATATATAGTATCTGATGCTACAGAAGGACAAGGTCTCTTATGCAAAGGTTTTCTTAAAGCAGGGAATGGTTGCCAAGTACTATGGGGGAACTCATAAAAATGACTATAATCATTTTTCCAGGGCTAATGTAGAAAGCTAAAAGAGAAAAAAAAAGAAAAGAAAACTAAAAGAGAAGAGCTAAAAGTCATCATTATGGGGCTCAGTGAGCTCCCGGCAATAGCTCTACTTCCCTCTCTCCCCCACACTCCTGTTTTTTCTCTGAAATTTGACTTAGAAGCCATCAGAAATAATCCTGTATGTCCTTCATTCCTGTATGCTTCAGCTTATTCAAGAGGCCTAGGATTTCCCAGGTTATGTATGTTTCATGACCTTTACTCTCCTCTTCATTTGGCTCTGCACATTCCCTTATCTGATTCCATCTTCCCCTTCTTTGTCTTGTTCTCTTCCTAAAAATGTGGTATTTTTATCATTGTCAGTTAGAGATCATTGTCTTTCTGTCTCCCTCTAAAATTCTCCAGTCTTGAAACCCAAGAAGTCAGACTCCTGCTTACCCCTCCTTTTTGCAGTCTTCATAGACACATCACTTCATTTTATGAAGATTTTAGCCCATAGTTCACTGTCACTTTCTCTAACACATTCTCATCACCATTATGACTGATTTTAGTTTCTGTGTTAGTAATTCTTCTGGCTACCCTGATTTATAAGTAAATTTCTTTGAAGAATCTTTTCCTCTACCTTAAAACAGCCATATATTCCATTAGTTGAAACCCAGACTTTGGGGTTCTCTAAAATTACACTGCTTCCATTATTTAAGCATCTTACTTTTCTTTTCTTTTTTTTTTTTTTAGATTTTATTTATTTGACAGACAGAGATCACAAGTAGGCAGAGAGGCAGACAGATAGAGAGAGAGGGGGAAGCAGGCTCCCTGCAGAGCACAGAGCCCGATGTGGGGCTCGATCCCAGGACACTGAGACCATGACCTGAGCCGAAGGCAGAGGCTTTAACCCACTGAGCCACCCAGGTGCCCCAGCATCTTACTTTTCAACTACCACCTCTTATCTTTCTAGCTTACTTCCTCAAATATACTAGCAAACAATTCTTTCACTCCATTGGTTTTACGCTAATATCACATTTTCACTGCTATTCTCTCCAATATGTTTTACTTAGCTTGAGTTCTGTGGTCTAATTATGAAATATCTTGGCTCAAACCTTGTACTGGCACTTAAGGATTTGATTATTGCTTGACCTGAAGTCTGATATATTATTTTTTTAAGATTATTTTTATTAGAAAGAGAGTACGAGTGGGAGGAACAGAGGGAAAGAGAGACTCTCATGCAGACTCCACGCTCAGCATGGAGCCTGACTCAGGGCTCGATCCCAGGACCTTGAGATTATGACCTGAGCTGAAACCAATCTCAACTGACTGTGCCATCCCAGGTGCCCCAAGTCTGATACATTCTTGCATCTGTTCATAAGGACTGGATTGCTCTTTACCCTAAGACAGTTTGACGCTAAGTTACTTTATCTCATCTTATTGAGAGTCAGACCCTGTTTTATAACTGTACAAAGGACCAGTCACGCTGAGATAAATGACTAATCTTGAAGTTAATGACCAATCTTAGAAAAGGCTTTTTTAATACCCTCTATAATCAAAAAGTGCCTTTCAGAATCCTGTCCTGTTTGGATAGAAATTCCTTTCTCTTGCTCTGTATCTATCTCAGACTTCATACTCAGAGAAACTCACTGTCTACTCCAGAGTTACTTTCCCTTGTCTGTCAGGGCAGTCAGTTCATCTGTGGTATTTTTAGTGTTTGGTTATTCTTTAACAGGTCTGCCATTTTAACTACTTCTGTGCATATACTCTCAACTACATTGCCCTTTCTTCCTTAGTTCCTTCACTGTCTTTACCTGATAACACTTAATCCTCGTTGAATCCAACTTCTCCTTTGCTTCTGGACTTGCATAATTGAACATGACTGGAAAAAAACAAAGCTATACTGGACAGTCTTCTTGAAATTCATGGTCACTTTCTTCAAGTGGGCCTGTCTGCTGTTAAGTCACCCTATCTCATTTTCCTCAATTATTCTTTTACTCTCCCAGGTGGCTATTATCTTTTCTTCTCATTTTCACCAAACTTTTAATAAATGCTTTCTCATCTTCATTCTCATTTGATAACTTGGCTTCCTATTTCACTGAGAAACTAGAAGCACATAAAAGAAAACTTCTATGTGATCCATTTTGACATAATTCCATTCTACTTGAGAACATTCCCATGAAATCTGTTTCTCTCTAATGCCAAACTTAGCACTTGTTCCCCAGAATCTCTTCCCACTTCATTTTTTTAATTTTTTTAAAGATTTTATTTATTTATTTGACAGAGAGAGATCATAATTAGACAGAGAGACAGGCAGAGAGAGAGAGGAGGAAGCAGGCTGCTTGCCAAGCAGAGAGCCCGATGTGGGGCTCGATCCCAGGATCCTGAGATCATGACCTGAGCCGAAGGCACGGCTTAACCCGCTGAGCCACCCAGGTGCTCCATCTTCCCACTTCATTTTTAACTGATTTATTCTTACAGCATGCAAGTAGGCTGTAATTTCTCACATCTGAAAAAAAAAAATTCATGGCTTAACATTTTCCTGCAGCTTCTACACTATTTCTTTGATTTCCTTTCCAGCAAAGTGCCTTGAAAGAGGTGTCTGTTTGCTTGCTCCCATATTCTCTTGAACATACTCAAAAACAGTTTTTACCGCCACCTCTTCACTGAAGACACTTGTCAGAAATCACCAATGACTTTCATGTGGCTAATCCAGCGGTCACATGTCAGTCTTCTTTGTTGGCCTCAGATACTTGCATCTGTGTTACTGTTTCCCTCCTGGAAGCTAGATACTTCCTTTTCATGTCCTTTGCTAGTATTTCCTCATCTCCCCATCGTAGTCCTTGGATCTCTTCTTCTCTATTTACTCTAACTCCAGAGTAATCTCATCCAGGCTCTTACTTTTAAAACTATTAAAAAAAAAAAAATGATGATGCCTACATTTGTATCTCCAGCCTGGACCAATGTGAACTCATCTGGCTGCTCTGTCAACAGTTTCATGTGGATGACAGATTAGCATCTCATACTTAAAATACACACAGTTTAATTGCCAATTCTTCTCTCCATCCCATCCTGTTTTTCTTGTCCTTTTCATATATATATATATTTGAAATATATATATATATATTTGAAATATATATATATATATATTTGAAATATATATATATATATATATATACACACATACATACATACATACCAAATTCTGATAATTTTGAAGTACCTATATGGCTTTCTTCCTGATTCAACAACCGTAATTTCCAACCTGAATTAATGGAATAGCCTTCTAACTGTTCTCTCTCCTATGTTAAAGTACTATTAGCAACCCAGTTGTCAAAATAATTCTTTTGAAACATGTGAGATCACTTTTTGATATCTGGCTCTTTGTGATTTCTCAGATATCATGTCCTGAAACTTTCTCCTATGCATTCTAAATTTCAGCCATACTGCCTTTTTCCTCTTTTCAAACATGCAAAGCAAGCACACACCTACCTGTCATGGCCCAATCTCACATATTCTTATTTCTACCTGAAACATTCCTTCTCCAATAGTCACTTGACTTTCTCTTTCTTACTTTTGGTCAAATATTTCTTATTAGGTAAACCTTCTTTTATTACTGCAAATAAACTCCCTTCCCCCTCTCTTCTTTCCCTTCCTTATCTTGCCTTAGTTTTCTCCTCATTTATCATTTATATTTTATATTTACTCTTGTTTGTTTGTTTAACTTTGTCTTCCAAGCAATAAAATTGGAGTTGTGAACTCTGGACCATTAGGGGCCTTGTGTGTTTTGGAAGTCAGCGCAAAGCCAAGTGTTAACTACATATTTGTTAAATTAATTAATATGAGATTATTCTCTATGTCGTTTCCTGATGTTGGCTGTTGTTTTTGCTATTGCAGCACTCTTCCTGTACCCTGCTAGTGCAGGTGGTATGTGAGGATGTGGCACTCTACTGTGTCCTTGCTAAGGCCAGTGGGGACAAGTGGTTATGGAATTCCCGCAGCCTTGCAGAAGTTGCAGGCATATGCAGACATGGAACATCCTGCTGCCTTACTGAAGTTGGTGGCACGCAGCCAATGAATTTTCTTTGCTGACGTGCTAAAGCTGGTGGGCAATGCCCCCCCTTCCCCTCCTCATGCTCTCCAGCTGCCTCACTAAAGCTGGCAGGTTTGTGTAGCCAAGGCATTATCCCATAACCTTGCTAAAGCTAGGAGGCATTTCCTACCCTCTGTGCTCTGCAGCTGCACTGCTAAAGCCATCAGAAATGTATAATCTACAGAGGGGATGCACCTTCATTGCCTGGCTCTTGTAGCAAGGAGGCTTGAGTTCCTGGGCTCCACAGGACTATATCAATCAGAAAGACAGTTCTTGGCAGGCTGCCTCCCCAGGGCATGGCACAAACAGTAGTAGACTAAAATATACCCCCAGTCCTCCTGTGAAAAAAGGCCTGTTTATTTGTCCTGGAGCTTTAGCTTGAGGGACAGGTTTCAGGTTTGCCATATCTAGAGATTATGGAAGACTCTCAGGAATATAGGTAGGGAGATATTGTCTTTGCGCTCTCCCCTGGCCTCACTATGGTTGACTAGTACTCCTCAGAAAGGAGCTTATATGCCCATCTGGAGCCCTAATATTTGTAGCTGTCACCCAGGGGACACCTTATGATCTCCTGGTCTGAAGGCCAACAGAGTTTATAATTGTAGCCCCACAAGCCTATATATATATATTTGCATATTTTAAAAGCTGCTGCCTGAGGATCTGGTTTCTAATCAGCCTGAAACCAAGTCCTGAGACCCCTCCTTTTGGAACACTGACAGGTCTTGTCAATTTCTCAACAATGAGGACCTATTAGCTCTGGTTACCTAGGTGGCTCAGTGGGTTAAGCCTCTGCCTTAGGCTCAGGTCATGATCTCAGGGTCCTGGGATTGAGCCCCATATTGGGCTCTCTGCTCAGCAGGGAGCCTGCTTCCCCCTCTGTCTCTGCCTGCCTCTCTGCCTACTTGTGATCTCTCTCTGTCCAATAAATAAATAAAATCTTTTAAAAAAAAAGAATAAATTAAGCTGTCTAGAAAACCACAAAGATTCAAGGGACCATCAAAAGCTACAGCAAGGTTGGATAATAAGGTTCATCTCCTGTGCAAGGCCACTCCTTCGAGACTGGGAGAAGTAACTTTGCCTTATCCGTAGAAACAAAGAGTGAAGCAACATGAGGAAAAAGGGAATATGTTCCAAACTAAAGAATAAGATAAAACCTCAGAAAAATGGAGTTAAGTGATCTACCTGATAAAGAGTTCAAAGTAATGGTCGTAAAGATGCTAACTAAACTCTGGAAAAGAGTGGATGAATAGAGTGAGAACTTCAACAGAGACAGAAAATGTTAGAAAGTACCAAAAAGAAGTCACAGAGCTGAAGAATACAATAGCTGAAAAATAGACTAGAGTGGTTTGACAGCACATTGGAGGAAGCAGGAGAATGGATCTGTGATCTAGAGGACAGGGCAATGAAACTCACTCAAATAACAACAAAAAAATGTGCGCCTTGTGTAGGAGTCCTGTGGTACAACATCAGGTGGTACAGCGTTGATGTTTTAGGGGTTCCAGAAGGAGTGGAGATAGAGAGGCAAAAAACTTACTTGAAGACTTAATGGTGGAAAACTTCTTTAACTTGGGGAAGGAAAGAGACATCCAGTTCCAGGATGCCCAGAGAGTTCCAAATAAGGTGGACCCAAGAGAGCCACACCAAGACACATTATTATGAAAATGTCAGAAGTTAAAGATAGAGAATTTTATGAGCAGAAAAAGAAAAACAACTTGTTACATAAAAAGGAACCCTGTAAGACTATTAGCAGATTTTTCAGTAGAAATTTTATAGTCCAAAAGGGAGTGGCATGATATATTCAAAGCACTGATAAGAAAAAAACTTCAAACTAAGAAAACTTTACCCAGCAAGGTTATCATTAAGAATTGAAGAAGAGATAAAGAGTTTTTCAGATGAAGCAAAACCAAAGGAACTCATCACCACTAAACTGGACTTACAAGAAATGTTAAAAGGGACTTTTTTAAGCTGAGAAGAAAAGGCACTAACTAGTAACAAGAATACATAAAAGTAAAAATCCCAATGGTAAAGGTAAATACACAGTAAAAGTCATGGATTAATCACTTATAAAGCTAGTATTTTCATTCAAATGCCATGTACTCATTAAAATGAACACTGTGTAAAGCTCATGATTATTCTCCCCCTTGGCTTGAGGATTTGGTTCCATGACCCTTGTGCTTGGGAGCTATTCCTTTCTCTTCTGGCTATTGGGGAGGTGGCAGCCTCAGCCCAGATCACAGATGGTGATTGAAAACAAAGCAATTCAACCTTCTTAGGTGACCTTGACTAGACTGCTCATGGATCTTTGTTCCATAAATTATGGGTAATTACATAGAAATAGGAGATCAGCTCATTCCCTTGAGTTATCTGTGAAGTGCTACTGATTTCACTTAAGGCTGAGCAGCAGTAAAGTATATTAATATCAGCTTAATTTGTGGTAATTGAGGTAGCAATAAAGAATTATCTCTGGAATATTTTATTCCCATGATTATGTGAGTGTTCAAACTATGGAAGTGGTTTTTTGGTCACAGTATAAAATGTCCCATTCTCTTGCATCAGGAACTTAGTGTAATTAGCATCTGGCAGACAACACTGTGTTCAGTCATTTCCCCTGTCCCTTGGATGCATTTTTATTAGCCAAACCATCAAGTAACCTTATTTATTATTCTAGATAGAAGCATTTTGATCTCATTAACATGGATAATTTTCTCCAAACTTATGCAGTCAGACTGCAGCCAAAGCTCCCTTTATGACAATTAAGATACACGTTTTTTTTCTTCTGGTGCTTTACTATACAATTAAGATACTATTCAAATCAGTAAATTTATTAGTATATTAACACACTAATTGGATTACAAACACATCCTCTTATTTCTGAAATGTTTATGATTTAATTGACTTGTTTAAACTAATTTTCATCTCCCTGTACAATTATAACTCGTTGTTAATTGAAGTTATTTACACATGGAATACTGATACTGCATTCCCTTGTACCAAGGAAATATGTCTAAGGTTCTCATCAGAGGGTTAGGTTTTTGGCACCTGAAACTACTACCAGAGATAATAATGATCATGTAATATTTATTTGCTGAAAGAATTAGTTGTAGTAACTTTTAGGACAAATAAGTATGATACTATTAGTCAATATTTATTCACACACACTATATGTGGAAGAGCTATTACTTAAAAACATATTCTTTTTCTCCCTTTCTAATGTAGGTACATGTTTATGGTCAACTCCAATATCACAGAGATAATGGACACAGTGATGTGTTTTTAGAATTCTGTTATTCTTTGCTGTTTTTTGTAAGTGTGGAATGCTCTCTGTATTAAAGATTTTAAAAAGAGACAAAGAGACATACGTGTACATTCACGGAAAATAATTTTCAAATGCATGGTCATGTCCAATGGTAATGATTTATATCCACGGGGTAAAAATCATGATTTGAACTCATAACCATCTTGTCTTAGAAAGGCAGGTAAGGGGTACCTGGGTGGCTCAGTGGGTTAAAGCCTCTGCCTTCGGCTTAGGTCATGATCCCAGGGTCCTGGGATCAAGCCCTACATTGTGCTCTCTGCTCAACAGGGAGCCTGCTTCCCCCTTTCTCTGCTTGCCTCTCTGCCTACTTGTGATCTCTGTCTGTCAAATAAATAAGTAAAAAAAAATCTTAAAAAAAATAAATGAAAAAGAAAACTACTTTCATTAAAAAAAAGAAAGGCAGGTAGGATGTAAACAGGATTGTTTGTGATGATTTTGAGGAACTTGAGAACTGTGGTTTTCCTACTTGCACCTTTGAATTTGCTCTTTGCCATTATTGTTGTAAAATATAATCTGCGTACATAAAACTATACAAAACAAAGACGAGTACCTATGTGATCATTCCTCAGATCAAGGAAATGATCATCACCAACCAGCATGCCTGAACAATGCCCCCCCCCCCTTGCTTTCTGCTCCTCCCAGTGTGTTCCAAAGGTTCCCTCCCTTTGGATTTGGAGATTGTGGTGGGTGAGGGGGGTTCTCTTTAAGAGCAGTTGGGAGTTCATAGTGGAGCCTATTTTTTAAAAAAATTTTAAAATTATACCTGTGGTTACTTATCCTGTGAATAGTTTTACCTCTTTTTTTTTTTTTTCCATTTCACCAATATTCCTAGTGGCCTTTCCATAATTCTTAGAATTAATGGGGTCTTATATATATATATATATATATATATATATATATATATATAAATTATATATCTGAGTTATCTCCCAGGTTTGATGGGCATATAACAAACTAACAAAAAGCTTTGACAACAGTCTGTTCATGATGATTGAGGTATTCTTTGAGACATAATATATATTTTCTCTACCATTCTCTTCATTTCTTTCTGATTCCTCAGTAGCAGAGTCTTTAGCACTTTTCTAATTTCTAAGTCTAAGCATGTTTCTAATACTCTGTTGAGGCAGTGTAGGCTTTTTCTACTGTGATCACCAAATTTCTTCCATTCTCTTTCCATTTCCCAATTACAAAACCATTTCCACATTTTTAGATGGTTGTTATAGCATCATCCTACTTCCAGGTACCAGTATCTGTATTAAGTTTTCTTTTGCTGCTTTAACAGATTACCATAAACATAGTGGTTTAAAAAAAAATCATAGATTTGTTGTCTTATGGTTTTGAAGGTCAGAACACTATAAGGATCTCACTTGGTAAAATCAAGGTGTTGGCAAGAGTGCATTGTTTTGGAAACTCTGAGGGAGAATCTGTTTTTTGCCTTTTCCAGCTTTTGTAGGCTGTTCATCTTCTTTGACTCATAGCCACTTCCTTTTTCACATTACATCCCCTGACATTCAGTTTCCTGCCTCTCTCTCTCTCTTTTCTTATTGAACTATTTTTTAAAAAAATTTTTTAATTAAAAAAAAATTAAATGTGTTGTTTCAGGGGTACAGGTCTGTGATTCATCAGTCTTACACGATTCATAGCACTCACCATAGTACATACCCACCCCAATATTCCATTACCCAGCACCTCTCCCTCTCACCCTCTTCCATTCAAGAAACCCTCAGTTTGTTTCTTGAGATTAAGATTCTCTTATGGTTTATCTCCTTCTCTGGTTTTGGCCTGTTTCATTTTTTCCTCTCTTCCCCCAAGATCTTCTGCCTTGTTTCTCAAATTCCACATATCAGTAAGATCATAGGATAATTGTCTTTCTCTGATTGATACATTTCACTTAGCATAATACCCTCTAGTACCATCCACATCATGCAAAAGGCAAGATTTCATTTTAAAAAAAAATTTTTTTAAAGATTTATTTATTTATTTGACAGACAGAAATCACAAGGAGGCAGAGAGGCAGGCAGAGAGAGAGGAGGAAGCAGGCTCCCCGCTGAGCAGAGAGCCCGACGTGGGGCTCGATCCCAGGACCCTGGGATCATGACCTGAGCCGAAGGCAGAGGCTTTAATTCACTAAGCCACCCAGGCGCCCCCAAGATTTCATTTTTTGATGTCTGCATAATATTCCGTTTGAGAAAGAGAGTGTGTGTATGTTTGTGTGTCTGTGTATCATATCATTCATACACACAGACACACACACATGCACAGCACATCTTCTTTATTCATTTATCTGTTGATGGACATTTAGGCTCTTTCCATAGTTTGACTATTGTGGACATTCCTGTTTTAAACATTGGAGTGCACATGCCCCTTTGGATCACTACATTTGTATCTTTAGGGTAAATACCCAGTAGTGCTATTATTGGGTCTTAGGGTAACTCTATTTTCAACTTTTTGAGGAACATCCATACTGTCTTCCAGGGTGGCTACACCAGCTTACATTCCCACCAATAGTGTAAGAGGATTCCCTTTCTCTGCATCCTCGCCATCATCTGTTACTTCCACACTTGTTAATTTTAGCTATTCTGACTGATGTGAGGTGGTATCTCACTGTGGTTTTGATTTGTATTTCCCTGATCCCAGGTGAGGTTGAGCACTTGTTCATGTGTGTGTTGGTCATTTGGATGTCTTTTTTGCAGAAATGTCTGTTCATGTCTTCTGCCCATTTCTTGATTGGATTATTTATTCTTTGGGTGTTGAGTTTGGTAAGTTCCTTATAGATTTTGAATACTAGCCCTTTATCTGATATGCCATTTGCAAATATCTTCTCCCATTCTGTCAGTTGTCCTTTGGTTTTGTTGACTATTTCCTTTGCTCTGCAAAAGCTTTTGATCTTGATGAAGTCCCCATAGTTCATTTTTGCCCTTGATTCCCTTGCCTTTGGTGATGTTTCTAGGAAGAAGTTGCTGCAGCTGAGGTTGAAGAGGTTGCTGCCTGTGTTCTCCTCAAGGATTTTGATGGATTCCTATCTCACATTGAGGTCTTTCATCCATTTTGAGTCTGCTTTTGTGTGTGGTATAAGGAAATGGTCCAGTTTCATTTTTCTGCATGTGGCTGTCCAATTTTGCCAACACCATTTGTTGAAGAGACTTTTTTCCACTGGACATTCTTTCCTGCTTTGTTGACGGTTAGTTGACCATAGAGTCGAGGGTCCATTTCTGGGTTCTCTATTCTGTTCCATTAGTCTGTGTGTCTGTTTTTGTGCCAGTACCATACTGTCTTGATGATGACAGCTTTGTAATAGAGCTTGAAGTCTGGAATTGTGATGCCACCAGCTCTACTTTTCTTTTTCAACATTCCTCTGGCTATGCAGGGTCTTTTCTTGGTCCATACAAATTTTAGGATTATTTGTTCCATTTCTGTTAAAAAAGTTGATGGTATTTTGATAGGGATTACATTAAATGTGCATTGCTTTAGGTAGCATAGACCTTTTCACATATTTGTTCTTCCAGTCCATGAGCATGGAACATTTTTCCATTTCTTTGTGTCTTCCTCAGGTTTCTTCATGAGTATTCTGTAGTTTCTGAGTACAGATTCTTTGCCTCTTTGGTTAGATTTATTCCTAGGTATCTTATGGTTTTGGATGCAAATTCTAAATGGGATCAACTCCTTAATTTGTCTTTCTTCTGTCTTGCTGTTGGCGTATAGACGTGCAACTGATTTCTGTGTATTAATTTTATATCCTGATACTTTACTGAATTCCTGTATGAGTTCTAGCAGTTTTGGGGTGGTGTCAAATGATCAAATCATCTGTAAAGAGTGAGTTTGACTTCTTCTTTGCCAATTCAGATGCTGTTTGTTTCTCTTTGTTGTCTGATTACTGAAGCTAAGACTTCTAATACTGTGTTGAATAGCAGTGGTGATAGTGGACATCCCTGCCATGTTCCTGACCTTAGGGGAAAAGCTCTCAGTTTTTCCCCATTGAGAATGATACTTGCTGTGGGTTTTTCATAGATGGCTTTGATGATACTGAGGTATGTACCCTCTATGCCTACACTGTGAAGAGTTTTGATCAAGAAAGGATGCTGTACTTTGCCAAATGCTTTTTCTGCATCTGTTGAAAGTATCATGTGGTTCTTTTCCTTTCTTTTATTAATGTAATGTATCACATTGATTCATTTGTGGATGTTGAGCCAACCTTGCAGCCCAGGGATAAATCTGACTTGGTCGTGGTGAATGACCCTTTTAATGTACTGTTGAATCCTATTGGCTAGTATTTTGGTGAGAATTTTTGCATATGTGTTCATCAAGGATATTGATCTGCAATTCTTCTTTTTGATGGGGTCTTTGTCTGGTTTTGGGATCAAGGTAATGCTGGCCTTATAAAATGAGTTTGGAAGTTTTCCCTCCATTTCTATTTTTTGGAGTAGTTTCAGAAGGATAGGTATTATTTCTTCTTTAAGTGTTTGGTAGAATTCCTCTGGGAAGCCATCTGGCCCTGGGCTCTTGTTTGTTGGGAGATTTTAAATTTCTGTTTGTATTTCCTTGCTGGATATGGGTCTGTTTAGGCTTTCTATTTCTTCCTGGTTCAGTTTTGGTAGTTTATATGTCTCTAGAAATGCATGTATTTCTTCTAGATTGTCTAGTTTGTTGACATATAGTGCTCATAATGTGTTCTTATAATTGTTTGTATTTCTTTGGTGTTGGTTGTGATCTCTCCTCTTTCATTCATGACTTTGTTTATTTGGGTTCTTTCTCTTTTCTTTCTTTCTTTCTCTCTCTCTCTCTCTCTTTTTATTAGTCTGGCCAGGGGTTTATCAACTTTATTAATTCTTTTAAAGAACCAACTCCTAGTTTTGTCGATCTGTTCTACTGTTCTTTCAGTTTCTATTTCATTGATTTTTGCTCTGATTTTTATTACTTCTTTTCTCCTGCTGGGTTTAGGCTTTCTTTGCTGTTCTTTCTCCAGCTCCTCTAGGTGTAGGGTTAGATAGTGTATTTGAGACCTTTCTTGTTTTTAGAGAAAGGCGTGTATTGCTATATACATTCTCTTAGGACTACCTTTGCTGCATCCCAAAGATTTTGAACAGTTGTGTTTTCATTTTCATTTGTTTCCATGAATTTTTAAAATTATTCTTTAATTTCCTGGTGGACCCTTTCATCCTTTAGTATGATGCTCTTTAGCCTCCAGGTATTTGTGTTATTTACGACTTTCCTCTTGTGGTTGAATTCTAGTTTCAAAGCATTGTGATATGAAAATATGCAGGGAATGATTCCAGTCTTTTGGTACCAATTAAGACCTGATTTGTGACTCAGGATGGGATCTATTCTGGAAAGTGTTCCATGTGCACTAGAGAAGAATGTGTGTTCTGTTGCTTTGGGATGGAATGTTCTGAATATATCTGTGATGTCCATCTGGTCCATTTATTTCCTTGTTGATCCTTAAGCCTTTATTTCCTTGTTGATCTTTTGCTTAGATGATCTGTCCATTTCAGTGAGGGGGGTGTTAAAGTCCCCTACTATTATTGTATTATTGTTGATGTGTTTCTTTGGTTTTGTTATTTATTGGTTTATATAATTGGCTATTCCCATGTTAGGGGCTTAGATATTTAAAATTGTTATATCTTCTTTCTGGACAGACCTTTTAAGTATGATAGAGTGTCCTTTCTCATCTATTATTACGGTCCTTGGCTTAAAATCTAATTTATCTGATATAAGGATTGCCACCTCAGCTTTCTTTTGATGTCCATTAGCGTGGTAAATGGTTTTCCACCCCCTCACTTTAAATCTGGAGGTTTCTTTGGGTCTAAAATGAGTCTCTTGGAGACAATATATTGAAGGTTCTTGTTTTTTTAATCCAATTTGGTATCCTGCGTCTTTTGATTGAAGCATTTAGCCCATTTACATTTAGGATAATTAAAGAAAGATATGAATTTAGTGCCATTTTATTGCCTGTAACGTGACTGTTACTGTATATTATCTCTTTTCCTTCCTGGCCTGTGTAAGTTTTATGCTCTCTTTTTGCTCAGAGAACCCCCTTTTAATATTTCTTGTAGGTCTGATTTGGTGATCTCAAATTCTTTTAGTTTCTGTTTGTCCTGGAAGCTTTTTTCTCTCCTGTTTTCAGTGATATCCTAGCTTGATATAGTATTCTTGTGGGTCATATTTTTCTCTTTCAGTACCCTGAATATACTATGCCAGTCCTTTCTGGCCTGCCAGGTCTCTGTGGATAGGTCTGCTGCCAATCTAATATTTCTACCATTGTAGGTTACAGACTTCTTGTCCAGCACTGCTTTCAGGATTTTCTCTTTGTTTTTGAGATTTGTAAGTTTTACTATTATATGTTGGGGTATTGATCTATTTTTATTGATTTTGAGGGAGGTTCTCTGTTCCTCCTGGATTTTGATGCTTTTTCCATTCTTCAGATTAGGGATGTTCTCTGCTGAAATTTTCTCCAGTATACCTTCTGCCCCTTTCTTTTTCTTCTTCTTCTGGGATTCCATTTCTTCTAACATTGTTTCACTTTATGGTATCACTTATCTTGAATTTCCCCTCATGATCCAATAGTTGTTTATCTCTCTTTTTCTCAGCTTCTTTATTCTCCATCATTTAATCTTCTATGTCACTAATTCTCTCTTCTGCTTCATTTATCCTAGCAGTTAGACCCTTCATTTTTTTTTTTTTTTAAAGATTTCATTTATTTATTTGACAGGCAGAGATCACAAGTAGGCAGAGAGGCAGGCAGAGAGAGGGGGAAGCAGGCTGCCTGCTCAGCAGAGAGCCTGACGTGGGGCTTGATCCCAGGACCCTGAGATCATGACCTGAGCTGAAGGCAGAGGCTTTAACCCACTGAGCCACCCAGGTGCCCCTAGACCCTTCATTTTTTATTGCACTTCATTAATAGCCTTTTTAATTTCAACTTGGTTAGATTTTATTTCTCCAGAAAGGGATTCTCTAGTATCTTTGCTTTTTTCAAGCCCAGCTAGCCTCTTTGTAATTTTTATATTGAACACTAGTTCCGACAGCTTACTCATGTCTTTGTCAATTAGGTTCCTGGTGGTCGGTACTGCCTGTTGTTCCAATTTTTGAGGTGACTTTTTCCTTTTGTCATTTTGTTCAGAGAAGAATAGATGAAGGAGAGAACAAAATGCTAAAAGGGTACCAATGACCCCAGAAAAATATACCCTAAACATATCAGAAGAGACTGAAACTGGGGGAACAGAAAAAAAAAAAGAAGAATATGATCAGACTGGTGAATAGAACAGAGCCATACACTAGATTTTGGGTGTGTTTTGATTAGAAGAAACTGCCTCCCAAAATTTTAAGGAAAGAAAAAGAAATGTACATACATACATATATAGGTAGATGCAATGAAGGGATGGAATATGACTGTAAAAATGAAAATTAAAAAGGATTTCTAAAAAGTAATTGATAAGAAATAGGTTGAAAAAGGAAAGAAGAAAAATAAAAAAAAAAAGAGAAAGAGAATATGATCAAGCAGGTGAATAGAAAAAAGCCATACAGTAGATTTAGGGTATATTTTAGTCTGTTAGAAGAATCTGTATCCCAAAATTTTGAATAAAGGAAAACTATATATAGAAAAAATAAGGTTAAATACAATTAAGGGATAGAATATGACTGTTAAAATGAAAACTAAAAAAGGTAATTGATAAGTAAAGAAGTAAGAAAGTCATTGTAAGAAGTTAGTTGAAAAAGGAAAGAAGAAAAATTAAAAAAGAAAAGAAATAGAAAAATAAAAAAAAAATAACTTTGAAAGACTGAAGACTGATGGGGAAGAAGCCATGAATGCTATGTGCTGTAGTCCCCTAACACTGGAGTTTTACAGTTCTCATTGATCGATAATCTTGGTCTTGGCTGGATGTTCTTGCTGATCTTCTGGGGGGAGGGGCCTGTTGCAGTGATTCTCAAATGTCTTTGCCTGAGGTGGAATTGCACCACCCTTGCCAGGGGCCAGGCTAAGTAATCTGCTTGGGTTTGCTCTTGGTAGCCTTTGTTCCCTGAAGGCTTTCTGTGCAGCTTTAGAGGACAAGAATGAAAATGGTGGCCTCCTACTCTTTAGTCCCAGAGGAGGCCAGAGCTCAGGCCCCCACTCCTTAGTGAGCCTTCAGACAAAAGCAGTCAATCACTCCTCTCTCCCTGGTCTCTGTCCACCCTCTGTGCTCACCGGCCTGTGATTGAGTGTTTCTATCTCTGTCACATGGTTCTGTTTGGAGTCTCCAAAACCAGCAGATTCCTGAAGTGTGTTCCCATGCCACTCCTCCTAGGGGAGGAAAGGGAGTCTCCCTGCTTCTGCTTCTTTTTGGGCCCCTGCTTGAAAAGCAGTGGCCTGACTGAGCTGCTGATGTCCATTTATGGCATCCCTGAGTTGAGAGCCCACTCCTTGGCTCTGTATTTGCAGCCAGCTTCACTGCTCCAATACCTGGGAGCTCTGCCACACTTAGGCACCCCTGCTCTTTCTGTGACCCTGAGAGTCTTGAGACCACACTGTCCCAGCAACGGTTCCACCCCCATTTAGCCACTGGAGCAACATCCCTTATCAGAGTAGACTTCTGAAAGTTCAGATTTTGTGCTCTGCAGCTCTGTCACTTGCTGGTAGCTGGCTGACGGAGGCTTTCCCCAACCTACCTACCCCTGCAGTCAGTCTTCCCAAATATCACCCCAGATTCACTTCTCTGTATGTCCTACCTTCCAGAAAGTTGTTTTTCTGTTCATAGAGTTGCTGCTATTCTTTTCTTTGATCTCTTGTTAAGTTTGCAGGTGTTCAGAGTGGTTTGGTAACAATGTAGCTGAATTCCTGGGACAGACGAAGTTTAGGTCTCCTACTCTTCCACCATCTTAGAGCCTCCCCTCCTGCTTCTCTCTTTCACTTATAAGGACCCTTGTGATTACATTGAGCCCACTCAGATAATCTACCATAATCTCTCCATCTCAAGATCACCTGATTGGAACCTTAATTCCATCTGTAACCTTAACATCCAACGTAACATATTCCCTGGTTCTAGGGACTAGAACATGGAAATCTTTAGGGATATATTTTTCTGTCTACTCCACTTACCATATGGAGAAGGGTTAGAAAAATATCATGAAGCAAATATACATTTAATTTATGAAATCTTTGTCATGTATAAACTCATGTCCTTGAACTTTATATATTTGCTTTCGAAGCAGAGAATTGATCTCAATATCATAAAACATTGTAGATGAAAACTTTCACAGAAAAAAAAATCATGGGATACAAACTGTGAGAGTAAGATCATGGTCAAATAGATAATTTTAAATCTGAAGTTGGCATAGTTTCTTTGGGGAGTCCCTTTACCCTCAGGCAGATCATACAGCTTGAAATAAATATGTTACACTGCAGACATATTTATCATTTTCACCATTTCATTCAATTTGTGTTATAAGAAATTCATTTGGGGATGCTGGAGAATACTTCTGAAATGCATGCTGTTGATTAAACAGGGCAGAGTAGCTGTGGACCAGAATTGGTAAAGAGTTATAGAGCACGAAGGCAGTGGGAACTGATGTGAGTAATGGCGCCTATCCATGCCTTGAAAAATCCTCTTTAAATTACGCTTGTGAGTGGATGGGAGAGCACATTCTCTTGAAGCCACCATCAATCCTCTGCCCAGGTTGCAGTTCTCTTTAATACATCAGCGAACCTCCCTTCTAGTATATTTGCTCTTCTGCTGTCTAGAGATGAGAACCTGTAGTCTTCACATTGACAGAACGACATAAGGGCCATTGATTCAAGAGTGAAATCAAAGGACACACTATTTGGCCTCAAAACCTCTAGACAGTTAATTCAGCCTCCTAGGCTGAAGGTTTTCTCAGTAGAGGGTATTTGCATTTGAGTTGGTTGATTCTTTTTTTAAAGGGAAAGTCCACTGATGAGCAAGTTAATCAGCTTCCTTTGCTGGTTCTTAGAGTATATTCTGATATTTTTAGCTCTTGTTCAGGAGTTGTTCTTAATAGCAACATATGCAACATAGTCCTCTAGTAGAAGCAATACACTTAGTAGATAGGAGCACACAATTTAAGCAGCATATACTTGAGTTCACGTCTGAGCTCTAACTAGAGAGTACATGGTTTTGGGCAAATTAATAAACATCTTTGTCTGTAAAATGGGAATACCCATGTCTAACACATTAGGTGGTAATGAATAAATTTGGGATAATGCATGAAAAGCATTTAGTGAAGTGCTTCTGTATATCTCGATATCCTCCTCATCTTCTTCTACCCAGCTTCTTAAATTCTTTCAGGAGCCATTAAATTAATGTAACTGAGTTGGAAGCTTAAGTGTAAGAGACTGTATATGGGGGAGCTGTTACAGATTGGTGAGCCAAGGGATTCAGTTAAAAATTACTTAAAACAGTTTGTGCCCCAAATAAAATATTGCTGTGGAACAACCTAAACCTTTAGGCTGGTAGTTTACTGCCCCTCTCAGACATCTTTTATCAACAATGACCACACACACTGTAGTGGAGACTTGGGATATGGACATACCAGAAATCAGACCACACTATAGTGGATACTTGGGATCTGGACATACCAGAAATTCAGAGGTGGTTCTCCTGGTTCCCTGATTGTGTGAACCACTTTTAGTTTCAACTGACACTAAACTATAAAGTAAGAATATATGTACCTCAAAAAGCTACTGTGAGAGTTAGAAGTAATACTTTAAAATATCTAGCAAGATATTAGAAAGTGTAGATATATACTATATGATAAGAATGTATTCTCATAAAAACAAGTGTGGAACAGATTCTCATCTACTATACCCATTATAATTATTTTAATCTTTGTAGAATTACCTCCGTGTGTCCCCCCAATAGTGAAAATTATATTTATTTCACTCCTTATTATATCACAAAACCCCATATAATCAGCTGTATTTAGGTTTGAGAGGACACAGGAAAGAGGAGCAATTCCATAATCTAGTTACATTAATACAAAAAAATCTATTCTTGATATGCCAAGAATGGAAATCTTAGAATGCATTGTCTCACAGAGGCAACTTTGCACATTATGATCAGATTCTGCATAATAGAATTCATACTTTTATATGAATGCAATATGCTTTTGGGGGTAGTCCTAGGACTATAAACACTGTAACATGGTTTCTAGGGGAAAGTGCTCCAATCAAGCTGCTTATGTTTGAGATCCAACATGATAGAGTGGTTCAGATATAGATTCAGAGTCAGAGAGCCCTGCATTTAAATCCAGGGTCCAGTACTTACTAGCTGAGTGAGTGAGTGAGTTTCTTAATCTGTCTGTCCTTCAGTTTTTCCATCTGCAAATGAGTGGCAAAAAAACATCCCTTATGTTGTTTGGAGGAATAAATGGAATAATGTATGTCTAACACTTAATAAGCACATAGCAAGATTCCAAATATTAGCTATTTAATATTACTATTGTTATTACAGATTATATTTAAAAACCCTTTTTAGAGATAACTAGTGTTTGTATTCTTGGAAGTGAGAGGGCAATTGAGAAAGGCCATTTGAGACACAAAACACAATTTCCTAAATGAATATGTTGTTTTGTACATTTACTCAGCAGTTGAGAACATTATGATGCAAGTATTTCATGGTCTTCTAATTATTGTTGTTCCCAACTTTAACCCTGTATAATGCTCAAATCAGATATGCAGAAGAAACATTAGAAATGAAAACCTGATAGTGATATTAGAACAATGATAAATGCTTTATTCTTTTGTTAGAGTGGAGTTTGTGTTAAGGTAAATATATTTTAGAGTCTGATATAGTGTGACCCTTTCCTAATACTTTAAACAAAATGTATGTAAGAAAATATAATGCTTTCTATTATGTTGTAATTGATTTCTCCTGTATCTTTACATGAACAGACACACTATTGTGTTTTCTCAACCCTTGTATCTTTTATTAAATGAAATAACATGGACATAATACTAAATAGAAGAACAAGGGGGAAGATAACTCAGTAGTTTTAGTCTGTGGCATTTTCTATTACTTATCGTGGGAGGCACTAAAGCGTGGCTTCTGTTGATTCATAGTAAGAAATAAAAGTTAAAGAAGTTGACTGTGTAATCTATCTTTCCAAACACAAATATCTCTCTCAATGTTTACATAGTGCTTATTGCAGAATATAGAGGAATATGCACATCATCTAAGCAATTTTTCACTTGATATTTAGCAAAAGGTTAGACTGATTTTACAGACTAAAAATAGTGGTAACACCTAGATAACCAGCAGTGCACACTCACTTTTATTATAAGGTTATAGAATAAGCTATAATATATACAGGAAAGATACTATATAAATTGTATTAACTATATTTTCTTATTTTCTGTATTCCTAACATATGGCATGTTAAGAGTGGGGAGTGGAGGGTGAGGGAGTGGATGGGCATGGGTGATTCTGTGAGCATGAATTTAATAAGCAAACTGACCAGTCCTGAGTCTCTACCCCCTTCTGTCATCTTTAATGAGGCTCCTGAAGTCTGGGACATAATTCCTGTGCCATAAATTACCCCAAGATCAAATGCTAGAAGATTAGAGGTCACCCCTATACCCCAGAGCCCACTGAAGTTATTCTAACTATCCAATACTAAACCTGCCCAGCTGCTTAGTCTGCCTTACCTATTCCTTCTCATGAAAACCACAATGAAGTCTTTTGCCTGCCCGTTCACCTTATTCCTTTTGCTTCCTGACTGATGCTACTCCTTTTCTGTGTAGTCTTGTGAAGCATGGCATGCTCCCTCCCCTTGGGAACTGTGAGTGACAGATGGGCTTTTCAATGGCAGTCATCTCTTGATCTGTTAACTTCACCATACTAGAATGAAAACAAAGTCCCAAGTTCATTTGAAAACATAAATCCAAGATTTTTTTGTAATTAAGGTTAGCTTTGGTGTTTACAGAAGGGCAGAAGAAAACAGTAATGAAAAGAGTGTCTTTCCCCTTTCATTCTTTTCTTTCTTTGCCTCTCCCAACATTTTTTTTTTTTTTTTTTAAATCTTCATGTTAGATGTGACTTCAAGCATGAAGATGCAGCTTTGGGGGAAAAGCCCTCAAGGAGCCCATCTGTTGGGAGAACAGACAAGAACATCCATGAGTTTAACCTAGAATAGTAACCATGAGGATAGAGGCACATCAGAGAGAGTGGCCATTTAACTGCTGGAGTGAGATGCCAGGTGGAAAATAATAAAAGGAAGGAATATTTCCAGGAAGAAGTAATAACACAACAGAGGCTTCCTTTTTCTTATTATTTTTAAAGTAAGGTTTACTGAAGTAAAATTTACATATAGTAAAATTGTCTCTAAAAATGTTCGGTTCCCTGATTTTTTACAAACATACACAATTGCATAACCGCTACCATAATCAGTAGATAACATTTCTGTCACCACAACATGGTTCTCTTGTGGCTCTCTGCAGTCACACTTCTACTCTTACTCCTAGTCCCTGGAAATCACTGACCTCTTTTCTGGCCCAGTAGTTTTGCTTTTTTCAGAATGTCACATGAATGAATTCATACATATGTGTGTGTATTTTTTCCCCTTTACTCTTGATTTATGTGACTGGTACCACACTGTCTTACTACTGCTTTCTAGAATGTCTTGGAATCCAGTCACATATGTTCTCCAGCTCTGTTCATTTTCAGAATTGTTGAGTGTTTTTAATTTCCTTTGTCTTTCCAAATTAATTTTAGAATCCGTTTCTCCATTTCTATTAAGAATCTACTGATATTTTGATTGCGATTGCAATGAATCTATAAGCTAACTATAGAAGCATTGACATCTAAATAGTAATCAGCTTTCCATACTGTGATTATGGTTTTTTTATGTCTTTAGGTCTTTTAAAATTTTTCTCAGCAATACTTTGTAGATTTTGTATACACTCCTTTTTAATTTATCCCTAAGTATTTCATGTTTTGATGCTATTGCTTATAGTATTATTTCTCTAATTCCAATTTCCAAATGTTTGTTGGAAGAATACTCTTGTTAAGGTTTTGTAGAGCTCCATTCTGACTGTCCATCTTCTGCCACGCAATGATCAGAGGTTTCACTTTATCACATGATAAAATCTGGGAAGCAAAGCAAAATAAGACAAAATACTCAGTTATGATCTGTTTATATTTTTTATCCTCTTCATTTACCTGGTAACGGCTATGAAATGGCTAGGAATTGCTAATTCATTATTTGGTGTTAGTGGAAGAAATATTCATTGTTTTCCTTACTTCGTGTGCCAGACAGACACTGTTGTGGCCAGTGAGGTACATGAAGTTACAGATAACCAGGGGAAGGAATCAGTGAGTAACATGGACATTTATTAGTTAAATGTACGTGAAATAGCAGGAAAGAGATGCTGAGAATATTGAAAGTGTTCTGAACATTATTGCTACAGTGGTATAGATATTTACTATGTAGACAAATATACATATATAGTTAATTATTTGGTGATACATTTAATTTTGGGATAAATCCTTTTGGGTATAATGAGCAAAAAACTGAAAGTGGATACTTAAAATTAAGTACTAAATTTCTCTTTTTCAATAAAGTTGAAGAAGAAATTTAGTCTGTGCAAAATATTTGTTGACAATTACCACCTGCCATGGGGACCATAGTGATATCAATGACTATATAGAAAACAAGACAAATATGCTGAGGAAGCATCAGAATTTACTTCAAAAGTTAATAATTATATTAAGAAGAATGTGCCTGAGGACTGATTTAATATGCAGCTGCAGATGGTATGTTTACATATCACTCTGTGAAATATTTATCATTTAGATAAAATGACTATTTAAAATAGCTCTTATTCAGTTGTTATCCAGATTTTCTTGTGCATGTATGAAAACTTGAGCAGGAGCTGTGAATGTTTTGGCTGTATTAGCAGAAGAATATCTCCAGTTACTAAATAATGGCAGCTTTATATCAGAATGCTCATATCCTTCAAAAAGAAAACTTGTTAATTCTAATAATGGATCATTTTTTTTCTTCTTTCCAATCTGTGGAGTCAAAGTAAAGGCTTTGGATGTTCATTCTGTCAGATGTGAAGTATCTGATATTACGGTGGATGCCTTTGTAAAATTCGGTTTAAAGTTTCATTCACTATTCAAAGTAAAATTACTTGGTTTGCTGTATTACTAAAAATAGTGGAGCATAGAATCACTGGAAACAGTATTGTTAATAAATTAAGAAAACTTGAGCAATGTGCTTGGTATTCATCGTGGCAAACACACAATTTATCATTGTTCCTTTCTATCAGTGGTAACAAAAGCTAGAGATGTTAGATTTACACACACTTTATAGTAACTGAACTACACAATTTTTATATGAGAATAAAACAAAAAATAAGGACAAAAAAAGAATTTTAGCTGGCAGTTGTGCTTTCCATATTTGTTGCCCACCATCAGATAGAAATGTTTGAGGCTCTGAAAACTTTGGAAATAAACCTAACTGCTCAATGATGATACTGTTTTTTTTTTTTAATAATGAATCATGTAAATTTTTGTTACATTTTATGCAGAATAAGGCAGAAATATTTAATCAATGTATTTATGAATGGAGAACCAAGAAATGTCAGCCCTCTCTCTTGTCCTTTTTTTTTTTTTTTTTTTTTTTTTGAGAGAGGGAGTGGGGAGGGCCAGAGGGAGAGGGAGAGAGAGAATCTTAAGCAGGCTCCATGCCTAACACTGAGACTTATGCAAGGCTCAATCTCAAAACCCTGAGATCATGACCTAAGCTGAAATCAAAAGTTGGATGCTTAACCAGCTGAGCCACCCAGGCGCCCCAAGAAATACCAGCTCTTAATGCTTTTCAGCAAATGACAATTGTTTAAAACAAAATTTATGAACAGGAAACTATTGCAGTGTATCCCTATAAAAGCAAGGGAAGATCACAATAAATAAAATATTCTTCTTCTTAAGTTTGAAATTCTGTAATTGCACTTTGGAATATTTCAAACTGGGGGGAAATTTTTTTGATAGGGCTCCTGTTTGTTTTTTGTTTTTTTCTTATTGAAATGATACTTTGTCTCCATTTTCTTGAACTATTATTGTCAAATAAAAATGTATATATTTAACTTTTACAGTGTGATATTTTGACAAATAAATATATTGTAAAGTGATTATTACAATCAAGCTAGTTAACATATCAATGACCTCACAAAAGTACCATTGTTTGTGTGTGTGTATGTATGTGGCGAGAGCACCTGAGATCAGCTTAACCAAAACTATATATAGGTTTCTCTTTCTCTCTCTCTTTTTTAGTTTCAGAGGTAGAATTTAGTTATTTATCAATTACGTATAACACCCATTGTACATTACTTCAAGTGGGGCTCCTGTTTTTAACTGATAACTTTATATTTTGTATTGGGAAGGATTGAGTTTGAGTAATTTTATGAGTTTTCAGCATTTATATTTGGTGAAAGACATGAATGTATCAAACATAGAGAAAGCTTATTTGAAGAGTTTTATTTTGTTTTTTAATTTTTAAAAAATTTTTAAATTTTTTTGAGAGAGAAAGAGGAGTGAAGGGGCAAAGATTGAGGGAGAGAGAGAATCCCAAGCAGGCTCCACACCCGGTATAAAGCCTGATGTGAGGCTCTATCCCACCATCCTGAGATTATACGCAACCTGAAATCAGGAGTCAGATGCTCAATGGACTGAGCTACCTAGGTGCCCCTGAAAAGTTTTATTTTGTAAAAACGGTTGTGAAGAAAGATTCTCATAATGTAATCCATATCTATATAAAAAAAGTACCTATAAATATAATGGACTAAAATATTTACCAGTTTACATGAAAATATTATAAATGAGAATATTCTTCATTTAGCAGTTTGTTCTGCTTATCTCAGAACCTAAATAGAGAATAATTTCTCAGTTAAAAATAGTCCATAGGGAAGAGCCAATTAAAAGTGTCAACAATGTAAAATTTATGAACTGAAAATGCAAATTTGAAGGTTGTAAGCAACTTTTAAATAAAATACTAATAAGATTATATAAAAAACACATACTTCAGAATAGTTTCTGTGATATGATAGTGTAAAACAAAAGGTAGGAATGACTATTCTTAAGCCACCTTCCTTCCCTTCTCTTTCCTCCCTTCCCTTCCCTTCCCTTACCAAGGGAGAGTGTGGGGGTAGGGGCAGAGGGAGAAGGAGAGAGTGAATCTTTTTTTTTTTTTAATAAAGATTTATTTATTCATTTATTTGACAGACTGAGATCACAAGTACGCAGAGAGGCAGGCAGAGACAGAGGATGAAGCAGGCTCCCCGCCGAGCAGAGAGCCCGATGCGGGGCTCGATCCCAGGACCCTGGGATCATGACCCAAGCTGAAGGCAGAGGCTTTAACCCACTGAGACACCCAGGCACCCCGAGAGAGAATCTTAAGCAGGCTCTACACTCAGCATGGAGCCTGATTGCAGGGCTCAGTCTCACAACCCTGAGATTATGACCTGAGCTAAAATCAAGAGATGGATGCTTAACTGATTGAGCCACCCAGCCATCCCCTTTTGCTGCTTTTATTTTTATTTTATTTTAAAAAATATTTTATTTACTTATTTGGAAGACAGAGAGAGAACACAAGCGGGGGCAGCATCAGGCAGAGGGAAGGGGAGAAGCAGGCTCCCTGCTGAGCAGAGAGCCTGACGTGGGACTTGATCCCAGGATGCTGGGATCATGACCTGAGTCGAAGGCATCTAACCAACTGAGCCACCCAGATGCCCCTTATGCTGCTTTTAAAAGTAGAGTTAATTAGTAGAAAAAATTTTGCTTAAGTGAACATGTGTACATATTTTTATTTTTAGAAAGAATTTTCTTCATTTTTGGCAATAAATTTTGAATAGAACTGTTTTATAAATCTAATAGATAGTGAAACAAAATTATTGGTCAATAAATATATATTTCAGAAAGCATATATTTTAATTATTTTAGCTTTGTTTTGTTCCCCCAGTTTTCCCAATTTTATAGTCACTCAGCTCATCAGTTTAACATTCAGAAATAATTGCCATTAGTAAATTTGTATGTATCTTTCCGAAAATACATATCTTAAAAAAAGAAAGTTCTTCAAATGTAATTCTTCCTTTTACTACAAGATTCCTCTTTGATAAATATTTTAAACACTTGCTAGAAGCTGTATATTCATATAAGAAAAAAACATATTACTAACATTTTGGTAAAATAGTTTACATTAGTAAAATTAGTTACTCAGTGTGTAAAATCTGTTTATCTATCTTTGTTTTACCTTGTCCATGCCATTTCTATTTTATTAATTCCAGATTTTCATTATTCTTTATATCACTATTATGATTACTTATATCATATAAGGAAGGCATCAGTAAGCTGTGATCTGTATGCTAAATTGGCCCACTGCCTGTTTTTGTGAATGAAGTTTTACTGAAACACAGCCACAATCTTTTTTTTTGTATTTGTGGGTACTTTTATACTACAACAATAGATTTTATGTTGTGATAGATACCAGTAGCCTGCAGGGCAAAAATATTTACTGTCTTGATCTTTATGGAAAAAGTTTGCTTACTCTTATAAAGCTGAAAAGTGATTTAAAAAGTGCTCTAAGTAGGGGCACTTGGGGGCTCAGTTGGTTAAGCATCTGCCTTTGGCTCTGGTCATGCTCCCAGGGTCCTGGGATTGAGCCCTGCATTGAGCTCCTTGCCTAGCGGAGGAGCCTGCTTTTCCTACTCCCGCTCCCTCTGCCCCTGCTCCTGTTCTCTTTCTCTCTTGCTCACTGTTTCTCTCAAATAAATAAATAATTTTTTAAGTGCTATAAGGAGAGTTTAGTCAATGGAAACATTACCTTTTCCTGTTATACCTAAAAGGGTTTGGTGAGGTGGGTCTTGGGCATGGTATCATGGAGTTTAGTTACATAGTTTCACAAACCATTAAAAAGCATATCCACAGGGTGTGGTACAAAAACAATGAATACTGTTATGCTGAAAATAATTTAAAAAAATGATTAAGAAAAAAAGAAGCATATCCACAGTTCTTTCCTCTGGGTGTTTCTCAGTAGAAATATGGGCTGGCTTCACAGATTTAGGGGAAATAGCAATTGTATACAGATTGTATGAAAAGCATCTGATGAAAAGTTGTGATTCATTTTAATGAATAAGTTATATAAAAAGCATACCAATAAGCATATTTTATTATTTGATGTGAACACTCAATTTCAAAAACAGTTTGTTTTTATTATATTAGCAACTAACATCTGTTAAAAACAAAATAAGATTCAGCAATGTCATTGAAGAAGGACATTCCAGAATGTTATTTCTACATGACTCTTTCTTACCTCTACCACATTAGTTTCTCCACAGATGTACACACACTTATGCAATGTGTTTGGGATACATGCTCATATACACAAGGGTACACATATATACAAATACATAAATATTATATAAGCTTATGTGGGCATCTGTTGTCTATAATATATATACTGTAAGCTAGTTTGTTCAGTTAATATATTATAACTAGTTTTCCATAAAACTGTATTCCAGTTTTAATTTTTGATATTTTCTCATTGTACATATAAACTACAGATAATTTAACGTATTTCCAATTGACGAACTTTAATTGATTTAATTATTTACTGTTGGGGGCACTTTGAGGATTAAGAAATGAGGGGTGCCTGGGTGGCTCAGTGGATTAAGCCTTTGCTTTCAGCTGGGTCATGATCCCAGGGTCCTGGGATTGAGCCCCTCATCAGGCTCTCTGCTCCTCAGGGAGCCTTCTTCCTCCTCTCTGTGCCTGCCTCTCTGCCTACTTGTGATCTTTGTCTGTCGAATGAATGAGTAAAATCTTTAAAAAAAAAAATTATTTACAGGGCGCCTGGGTGGCTCAGTGGATTAAAGCCTCTACCTTCGGCTCAGGTCATGATCCCAGAGTCCTGGGATCGAGCCCCGCATCAGGCTCTCTGCTCGGCAGGGAGCCTACTTCCTCCTCTCTCTCTCTCTGCCTGCCTCTCTGCCTACTTGTGATCTCTATCTGTCAAATAAAATAAAATCTTAAAAAAAAATTATTTACTATTGTACACAATCTGTAATGATTATCTTAGTTAAATTTTACACATCTTCTAATTCATTTCCTGTGCAATTCCTAAAAATTGAACTTATAGAACAAAGGGTATCCATATATCAATACTTAATTCACGTTTTATTGCTGAGTAGTGTTCATTGTATGGCTAAACTTTATCCATTTTCTTGTTCATGGACATTTGGCTTATTTTGGCATTTGGTTAGTTAGTATGAAGAAGGTTGCTATAAACATTCTGGTACGAGTCATTGTATAGATATTTTCATTTCTTTTGAATAGATACCCAAGAGTAGATGTGCTGAGTCATGAGGTAGATGAAGTAGATCTATGTTTTATTTATCAAAAAATGTCCATAGTTGTGCAAAATGGTTGTATCATTCTCATTCCCAATGAATAAAGAATGAGAGTGCTAGTTGTTTCACATCCTTACCAACCCTCTGTTTTAGCAGTCTAACATCCTTGAAGTAGTATCTCATTGTGGTTTTTAATTTGCTTTCCCTTGGTGACAAATACTGCTGAGTACATTTTCTTGGCCAATTGAATATATTTTCTTATAAAGTATCTATTTAAATCTTGTATCCATTTTTTAAATTGGGAATTTATATATATATATATATATATATATATATATATATATATATATTTAAGATTTTATTTATTTATTTGACAGACAGAGATCACAAGCAGGCAGAGAGGCAGGCAGAGAGAGGGGGAAGCAGGCTCCCCGCTGAGCAGAGAGCCTGATGCGGGGGTCGATCCCAGGACTCTGAGATCATGACCTGAGCCGAAGGCAGAGGCTCAACCCACTGAGCCACCCAGGTGCCCCGCGAATTTGGGATATTTTTAAATTGGTAATTTGTGGGAGTTCTTTATTCTGAATACAAATCCATTGCCAAATAGATGTGCTATGAATATTTTTCCAAGTCTGTGGCTTGCTTATTCATTTTCGTACGTGGTGTGGGCAGATACTTTTTTGAAGTCCATTTTATTATTTTCTCCCCCAGTATCGTTTGTGTCCTGTTCAAACCTATCCCATGAGATCCCAAGCCTGTCACAGAAATTTTCTTCTACATTTATTCTAGAATGTTCTTTTTACATCTTGATTTTATGATTCATCACATTTTTCTATATGGAGGGCTAGAGAAGTCGACTACAAAAATTTCTGCTCAACTTTTTAGTTATTTAACCTCTTGATTGAGGTGACTGAATAAGTGATACTCTTTGTTTCACTCTGGATAAAAAATTTTAATCCAGATTTCTAGTTGTTCTTAGGAGGAGGTTTTGTCCAAAGCAGACTAGTCCAATAAGATCAGAGAAGGTTATTCCCTTTGTTTTCAATATCTAAATTTTTCTGTATACCCGGAGATTATTCTCTATTTACTTATATTTGTCTAGAATTTGGATTTAAGCTCAATTAGTTTCTTTGAGTGCCTATACACACATTCTAGAGAAAGACAAAAGAAGGGGTGGGGTTAGGGAGAAAAAGTCACTGTAACTTAGTTTTCCCAGCATGAAGCTCAGTGAGGAATTAGGGAGTTACTGTGGCTGCCTGGAAATATCTGTGGGGGAGTGATCCTTTAAGGAGTAAGGAATTTTTCTTTTGTGGCTTGCTATAATTAGCTGGAACTAATTTCTTTTTGTGGCACCAGCAGCAACCCCCACATTACTTAGTTTATTGTTTGTAACATGTACGAATTGTACTCCCCCCACAGTAGATTCCTGATTGTGTGGCCTGAATTGCCTGATAAATACTCTGAAGCTTCAGTGAGTGTTTACAAATTACCACCGAATTTGTAGTTTAAAAGCACAAACATCTTATTATAGCTCATGATTTTCAGAGTTGACAATTCAGGCAGGGTGACCCCTGAATTGATACCCAATAGTAGCTGTGCTGAGTCATGAGGTAGATCTGTGTTTTATTTATCAAAAACTGTCCATAGTTGTGCAGAGTGGTTGTATCATTCACATTCCAAACGAATAAAGAATGAGAATGCTAGTTGTTTCACATCCTCACCAACACTGTTTTAGCAGTCTATCATCCTTAAAGTAATATCAAGTCAGCACCTCAAACACCCTTACAGAGAGGCTTCTAAGAACATTAAGAGCATGACTCATAGTCCCTCTCAACTAGACAACAGTGCTTCTAAGACTCCTAAGAACCCCCAAATCTACAGACAGAATAGACTAAGAAAGTTACTCAGCTGTGATATTGGCTATGCTTTAGGGAAGTACAACCGAGAAGGCAGAACCAAGAGTTGCATAGAATCATTCACAGGGAGCAGGACTGAGCCCCAGTAATGAAAATGACAATATGTACACAGCTGAATTGGTTTTTAATTGTACCCAGTCTGCTGGGTAATTCTTTTATATGGTATGGATAGAGGTCACCTCATGGTATTCAGCTGGTTTTGAGAGCCACCCTAGCATATCCAGAGTGGTTTCAGTAACTTTCCACAACTTTGATGAGAATGTTTGTAAGGTTGGTCTCAGCTGAAGGTATCAACCAAAGTGCTAACAGATGGTCTCTCCAGCATGGCAGCTCACGGTGGTCAGATTCCCATTACACAAGGTGGAAGCCGCATGGCTTGTTATGGGCTATTTTCAGAAGTCATTTAGCGTACACTGGATGCGAAATAGGATACTATATCCTATTAGTTGAAGGATCCACTGGCTTACCTTGGTTCGGCAGAAGGGTATGTATGCCTCACTTCTTTCTGAGAGAAGTATCATGGATTTTGCATCCATGTTTAAAACTGTCACAATCTGCCTTGAAGTCCAGGATCTCATTTAAATGCTCTCCAGAAGCAGATGAAGTTGTTAGAGTTCAATTACTTGGGTACAATTCCTCCTCTTCTGATGTCTTGTGAACTTGAATAATGCCTTGCCTCCCTTCCCCAGCACACACATACAGGCAAGATATAGTGAAGAGAACGAGACAGACTAGATACCCCATACAGAAAGGGGGGAAATGGCAGCTATGTGGCAGTTACTAGTGAGAGCAATTCTGAAATTCAGCTGTGTACATATTGTCATTTTCATTACTGGGGCTCAGTCCTGCTCCCTGTGAATGATTCTCTGCAACTCTTGGTTCTGCCTTCTCGGTTGTACTTCCCTAAAGCATAGCCAATATCACAGCTGAGTAACTTTCTTAGTCTATTCTGTCTGTAGATTTGGGGGTTCTTAGGAGTCTTAGAAGCACTGTTGTCTAGTTGAGAGGGACTATGAGTCATGCTCTTAATGTTTTTAGAAGCCTCTCTGTATAAATGAAAGGGTGTTTGAGGTGCTGACTTGAATCTCTCACATCTTATGAAAGGATCTTATAGCCAAAACTTGGATACCTTGAGGCTCTATTTTATTTGCAGTACTCTGAATTTGATCTTTTCCCTAAAGCTGTATGTCTTTGAGAACACTAGGTTGCTTGGAATGCATATCCCAGGCTCTTTACATTTCCTCCAAATTCTGTTCAAAAACTGAGTTCATTCTTTGATTCATTGCTCTTTTCTTCACTTTATTATAGGCATTGAGAATAGGTCAGATAGTATTTCTAGCACTGTCCAGTATTCTCTTTAGCTAGGTCATTGAAACCATGATGTGTACTTCCTATTTTCCATAGTACCCCAGGTGATAGGGTCTGTAGACTTCCTGCTACTGCATACCAAGTGTTTCTTTTCTTCCAGCTTCCAAAAAATTGTTTTTGCTTTCCATTTAAACCCATTGATAGCCAGCTTTAAGCCCATAATACTTTGATTCATTGCCTATTCTCTAAACCCATGCCACATGTATACCTTTAGTTTTACCACTTCTTTTATCAAATTCTGTTGCTGCATACAAAACTACTGCAAAATCCAGGGGTTTAAACCACCAGCCGTTTTATTGTATATCTCAGATTTCTGGGTTAGGCATTCATTCAGGGCTTTACTTGATTTTTCTTCTGATTAAGGGGGCATTGATGGAGGTCACTTGATGACATTCTGCTGGCAAAAAGGCTGGTTAGGAATATTGGCATGTTTGGTAGCTTGGCATGGGTGGCTGGAGACTGGCCTCAGCTGGGAGTGTCAACCAGAGTGCCTACATCTGACTTTCCCAGCATGGGCTTCTCAGAGCAGTAAGACTTTTTACATGGAGGTCCAGTGTTCCATTAGTGAGTGTACCATGGAATAGAGCAAAAATTCATCATGTTTTAGCTCTTTAAAAGTCTTACAAGTCATAGAGTCATGTCAGCTATGTTTATTGGTCAAGGCATTCAAAATCCTGCTTTGATTCAAATGGACATTTCATAGATTGCCACATCTTAATGAGAAGTGTTAATGAATTTGCTGCCATGTTACAAACTTGCTCTAATAGGATCAGTTCTCTTTACGTCTAATGATAGTTCTGTTGGGGACTACTTCCCATCTTGGCATTTCCTTTGCATAGTAGAAATTCCACTTCCTATTTCTTCCTTCTGTTGTTATGAAATTTCCTCAAAATATCTATCTTTTGGTGAGACAGTTAAAAATTTCTTTTCCCAGTAGTAATACAGATTTGTTCTACTGGATTGCTTATTAATTTTAAGGAAATGTGAAAGTAAAAAGTTGTGGAGGTCTATAGAACTTTGTTTTCATCTAGAACATGAGGAACAAACAAGGTTTTAAACCCTGTTTGGAATTAAAAATGTAAATTAATTTTAAAAGACTTATTGAATGTAGGGTAACTGAGGATATTCACAGGAAGATCTCTAATTGCTCTTTAGAATCATGAGTAGAATTATTTATTGAAACTCAAGCTGTAATACAGTACTAAGCTCAGCTCATTTCTTTAAACGAAAAGACTCTTGTTTCCTTTCTTTTAATCTCTTTCTTAGTTTAAAAATACTAAATGAACTTAAAGGAGAGAATACAGAGCTCTTACTTCAACCAATTCATAGTCTCATTGAATGTAATTAAACAGTATCTTAGTAATCATTAATATTAGTTATATGAGAAACATAGAAGTTTCTAGGAAACTGGAAAGTTTATTCATTTTAAAAATTAGTTGCTCTTAAGGAAAAAAGTTTGGGAGGCCAAGTCATGGGAAGAGGGAGAGAAGAATGGCAAATATCATGGAAATTAAATCTAGTCTTCCTTTGATTCTTTGTTTTACTCATTCATTTGTTGGCTTAATTATTATTATTATTTTTATTTTATCCATCTGACCATTGAGTTACTAAAATTTTGAGTTCCTTCCTTATATAAATCACTTATTTAAATCATTAAATCACTAACTGACTAATTTAAACAAGTTTATTTGTAGAAAACTGCAGTTTATAAAATTAGAGACCTGGACCCAAGACACATGACAACATACACTATCGTCAGGAAGGGGCCAAAGCTTGCCCACAGTCTTTTTATGCCTATGATTGCCAGTACAGAGCTACTGATAGTACACATGCCACCTTGAATCATCCCAGTCTCATGTGTTTTGTTTTCTTTTCTGTGGGTTCAGAGTCCTAGGTAGGGCTGTCCAGTTGGCCATTCCTAGGTCTCATGCTCAAGGTCTAACTAACTTCCACGTGTCAGAAAAATGAGATTTTTTCCTGGTATCATATCATCCCTGACTCATGCACTAGAGGTTTCACCAGAAGTCAGAAGGGTTTTTGGATGCTGGAATACTGAAATGCAAATGGCAAATGCTAACTGTGGCCACACATTTGTCAGACTCTGTCTTCATTGCTAGAGACTCAGTCAGCAGTGAACAAGAAATTCTCCCTGCTCTGAAGAATCTCCTAGTGTGATAAAAAAGATGCAACAAATTAATGACTTATATTATGGCACAGGGCATACTTCAGGACCAGCTAGAAGGATTTGGGAGGCACATCAGTCAGTAAGATAAAGTGTCTTGGAGCACTGAAGCTTAGAATGAAAGGATAGAGGCTAGCCAGGGGTAGCTGTGATGAAGACATGTTCCATGTAGGCTTTAAGCTGCCCATTGCCATAGTGCCCTTTGTTCTGGCACTCTGCACTTTGGGAGAAGAAAGTTTAGGGATTAAGACAGTACATAAGATCCTGACCAGATTTGGGAATAACAGATATTCTTCTATATTTTTTGAATTACATTTGATCACCTACCTTTCCTCCCCTCTGAGCCATACACACTCTTTGTAAGACTGTCACTGTGTCACAAACTTCCTGTATACATTATCTCATTATCTCTCCAATCCTACCAAGAAGATAATATTATCTCCATTTTACAAATGTGGGAACAGACACTCATGGAGGATAAGTTATTTTCTCAGGGTTACTTTAGCTAATTCAGTCAGAAATCGAATCAAAGTGTTTTAGTTTCAAAGTTAATTCTCTTGCCTCAAACTGGATTTCTGTTGTTTTATTTCTGTTCTAGTGTTTTATATCCATAAATGCCCTTATTTATTTTTGGAGTATGTTTAGTGTTTGGGAAACAGCAGATAACAGGAACTGGTCACCTTTTCTGTATACCCATATCTGCAGGACATGTATTCCTGAAAGGACCAGAATATATCACCCAGTCCTTGTTCCAAGTGACTGTCAACAGAGTCCTAAAATGCATACTGACTTAGTCAATTCCTTTGGAATTTTGACAGAGATTTTCATATTAGTTGATAAATCAAATTCTAAACATTTTAATTTTGTTTTTTCTGAGTGAGGGAGTAGGGACCTAGTTCAGAATAAAAAAGAGACTCTCTTTATATTGAGTAGAAAGGGGAGAGAGGAGAACCAGAAGAATGTGGGGAAAAGGGGCAAAGATATGAGGCAGGTGGTGGGCATGTTTGTATTTATTGTTAGAGACTCAAGGAGGGATAGAAGGCATAGTTTCTGGTTCTAATTCCTAATTGTGTGTTCTCATGAGGAAAGATGAACTGTGTCTCTAGTTTTGTGACATACCTTTTTAACTTTCATGTACACACACACACACACACACACATTTCTGGGGAGTGGGGTGCTCTTTTGCTTCTTTCAGCCATAGTTAAACCTTTCAATTCTAAACACCTGATTAAAAAGTGAAACCTGTATTTTATTTAGCATCACTTGGGGTCCAGATGAAACAAAAAATGGTTTCATTTTTCTTTAAAAAGTTCAGTCACACAGGTGTGTGTATAGGCTGACAATTCTGTACTTAGTTTCCATTGGAAGTGGTTCTGTAGGAAACTGATTCTAGAGCTTCAGCATCTCTGGATGCTGGAAGAGAAAAATCCAGCAAAATCACACTTCTTCTTTTTCTTCTTCTTCTTTTTTTTTTTGATGATTCAGGCATACTAGATGAACAATTTTTCATCTAACACTTGCTTTTAAAAAGAGACAAAAGAATTGCAACATCTCTAAATTATAATTGAAGAGTAGGTCAGTGTATGTTATGATCAGTGATTAGTTAAGGAAAATGAAAACAAAAGTAGCTTGCCCCTTTTACCTAATTGCAGTAATTAAAAAAGAAATAAAAAAAAACTGAGTTCTGATAAATTACCTTAGGCTCAAGATTCATATTCTTTTTTTAATTTAAATTCATAATTAACACAGTGTATTATTAGTTTCAGAGGTAGAGGTGAGTGATTCATCAGTTGTCTATAACACCCAGTGCTCATTACATCATGTGCCCTCTTTAATACCCATCACCCAGTTACCCCATCCCCCATCCATCTCCCCTCGAGCAACCCTTAGTTTGTTTTCTATGGTTAAGAGTCTCTTATGGCTTATCTCCCTCTTTGATTATGTCTTGTTTCCCTCCCTTCCTCTATGCTCCTCTGTTTTGTTTCTCAAATTGCACATATGAGTTAGATCATATGATAATTGTCTTTCTCTGATTGATTTATTTCGCTAGGATAATACCCTCTAGTTCCATCCACGTTGTTGCAAATGGCAAGATTTCATTTCTTTTTTCTTTTTTTTTTTTTTTTTTAAGATTTTATTTATTTATTTGTCAGAGAGAGAGAGGGAGAGAGAGCAAGCACAGGCAGACAGAATGGCAGGCAGAGGCAGAGGGAGAAGCAGGCTCCCTGATGAGCAAGGAGCCCGATGTGGGACTCGATCCCAGGACGCTGGGATCATGACCTGAGCTGAAGGCAGCTGCTCAACCAACTGAGCCACCCAGGCGTCCCAAGATTTCATTTCTTTTGATGGCTGCATAGTATTCCATTGTATATATATATCACAGCAAGATCCATATTCTATATTTCTACCTGCTCTTTGGTGTTATCAGTCATTTCCCCATGTGACTCAACTTTTTTTCAATATACATCTTAATATATGACTGAAGATTTCATTTGTTAGTCACTTAGTGAAAAGAAGTGTAGGATCCCAATTAGTTTATCTCCTCATGTTTTCTATAGGAGTTTTCTAAGTAGTATGATAAAGTAGTATTGATAAAGTGGTTTTGCCAATTACCAGAATTGCCAGTAATATTTTTTTTTCTCCTACTCCAAATAAGTAAATACCTAAGAAGTTATTCTGAATCAAATTATTCTGATTCTGGACTGAGAAAGCTGAGAAAAAATAAATTTGTGGTAACTATTTTATGTTTATTTTGCATCACATATTGTAAAATGCTAAGAGAAGAGCAAATGCTTTAATTAAAAGGAACAGTTTTCTTAGGAAAAACAATTGCTTTGTTTGCTAACCGAATCTAATGTGTTGCATAGCCAAACTGGGGCTTTAATATATGCCATCTTTTTAAAAGCCAGCTGAACCAGTGGTAGTTGTGACTCTATATTTATTCAATGTAATTGATAGAAATGTTTAATTAAATATTATGAAGGGTAATTCTCTAACTTTCTCTATCACATAAATTTAAACCATGAGCTTCTGAGATCATTCTTGTGTAATTAAATAAAACCACCCAAAGAACAGAAAAACAATGCTGCTAGAGTTCAAGATGGTTTTATAACACTTTTGTTTGTAAAACCTTTGCATAAAAATTTCCTCCCTATTTCTTTTAACTGCCTGCCCTCCCTCCTTTCTTTCTTCCTTCATCATGCATCCTCAGTGTGAAGTGATTATATGAGATAAAAATTGAAGAAAATATAGACCTTTCATCAGAGAGTTTATGGACTAGTTGTAAAAGATTAATTGTCTGATAAATAATACAGATAATAAATGCCATAGGGAAGAAAAAAGTAAATTATATTTTCAAATTGAAGGGAGAAAATCTCATTTGAAATGATTCAAATTTAAAATTTTTCTCATTAAACAGGCTGCCTTCATCAACTTTAAACTCTCTACTTTGCTTGGTAAATAGAGTATAGATATTTTATTACTAATCAAACTTTGAATAGGCCCCATATCACAGTGGTAGCCATATATTATAGCCATACCATCCTTAGGTTAAATATTTATTTCTGCACTTGTATATTTTAGCAAATGAGCATTAAATGGCAAGGTATGTACTCTTTGTAAAAAGTATTTGATTTTTTTTTGATAAAGTAATTTATACAACTGTTCAAACATCAAACAATACTGAAAAGCATAGCTAGAAATAGCTGTCCCCTACTCCTTCCCTAACAACCTCCTGCCCCTACATAATTTTCCATTCTCTGTTTTAGCTATTCCATCTGAGATTTAACCCCCAAGCCTTTAAATAATAAGATTATTCAGCATACTTCTTTTTTTGAATGATATAATTATACCAAGGATGACAGTTTGGAAAGTTTTCTGTCATGCATGTCTTTTTGATCCATTTTCAGAAAACAATAACTAGTTTTCATTTGGGGGTTTGAAAAATTAATTTATACCTCAATCTTTCTAAATAGTCATAATGTAATTTTCCATTGAACAGACAACCAGTTTTTTCTAGGTGTCAATTGAATTTACAGAACTTTGTGCAAAGTAGGAGATTAATGATGGCAGAAGGTCAAATGTTTTACCTTTTATATTTGTACTATGCAAAACAATAGTGATATGCCAGGAGCTCTCTTTTGCTAAGCAGTAACAGTCTTGAATGTGAATATTAAACTGTAGCTAAACTCATTTATATTTATGTGACCAAATACTTAAACTAATATATTCCATGAAAATGAACTCCAATTTCGTCCGGCACTGAGACTGAATCCCTTTGCCTGGTATTACTCCCTGCCCTCCACTTTTCACAGTCCAGGAATCCTCATGATAGATGTTCTAATTAAATTTTTCTCGTTTTCTTGTGTCTCCTTAAATAATGCTTGTTTTATCTCCATGGTTTATTTTTTTTATAGGTTTTCATAATTGTTCTATAGTATACTAGTTCCAGAGTGTATTAACTAGAATTCCATGGTCATACATGTTTGGGAAATATTACAGCTTTCCCTTCCTTGGAGATTCACAATGTGCAGGAGTATACAGAAGCCTTGGAAAATTCCTATGATGATAAACAACAACAACAACAACAACAATAAAAACCTTCTACTCTGTTGAAATCAGCCTTTCTCCAGCTTGTTTGAACTAAACATATTTGTAGCATCTTTTTTTTTTTTTTTAAAGATTTTATTTATTTATTTGTCAGAGAGAGAGAGGGAGAGAGAGCAAGCACAGGCAAACAGAATGGCAGGCAGAGGCAGAGGGAGAAGCAGGCTCCCTGATGAGCAAGGAGCCCGATGTGGGACTCGATCCCAGGACGCTGGGATCATGACCTGAGCCGAAGGCAGCTGCTTAACCAACTGAGCCACCCAGGCGTCCCTGTAGCATCTTTATTAACAGCCCACAAAACAATGATGAGCTGTTGATCAGTTGTAGATGCACGATTTCATGCTATTCTCTTATCTGTAATAGTCACTAACTACTTTTCACTGCTTTCTCTGAAAATCCTATTCATCCCACAAGATGAAGTGTTGTATGGTATTTAGGTAAGTAGGGAAAGATGAACTGTGGGTTCTAAGAACAGGACAAATATATTTTTATCATTCAACAGGCATTATGTCAACATATTAATCTCTCTTCTCAACTATATTCTAAGCTTCTTGAGAGCAAGGCTTGTTTAAAAACAAAAATGGTACTTCAAACCAGACTTAGCACAGCTTCCAAAATTATTCTGAAATATTGGATATAACTCTAGCCATCACAAAATCTCAAATTTTTATATCTCAAAAAGATATAATAGCACTTAAAAAAATTTAGTAAAGGACTGGGGACAAGGGGTTATTGCATGAAGCTAGAGTTAGAACCATTACTGTAAGCAGCAAATTGACTTTCTGTCCAAATCTGGAAATACCAGCCTAAGGAAATACTGTGTGTAATTTGAGGTAAGTAACTATAGGAAAAAAAAATAGAGGAAAACACTACAGAATCATTAGCAGATAGCTGAGGCAGAAAACATAAGTGAACATTTAGAGAGTTTAGACAAATTTAGAAATGGCATGATACCTCTTAAGAGAAGCTGGGAATACAGCATTATTTTTTGTTTGTTAAAGAAGAGGACAAGTTTCTTCTAAGAGCTAGAGGGCTCTGTGGAAAACAGTTTTCTTAACATGTTTCTGATCACTTTCACTTGTTGGTTGTGCAGCCCTCTGCAGTTATTTCATTTCTCTGCTGGAGTTTCCTCATCTGTGAAGAAAGAGTAATAATAGTGTCTTCCTTATTAAAATGCCAAGAAGATTAAATAGCTCCTGGCTCGTAGTAGGAGTTCAGTGTATAATTGCTATTACTATTACTATTATTTCTTCAGTACTCCCTGTAGTAAGAAATAATGATAATATTAGTAGCTATCATTTGGTGAGCTGATAGATGTATTTTGTTACTTGTTTCCATAATCTGTTCAATTCTGGCACATGGTTAAGTAAATATTATCAACTCCATTTTACAGAGACAGAAGTTTAGCTAGGTTAAGAAACTTCTCCAAGCTCATGCATCTAATAGTGCATCATGATTTGAATCTAGAGAGTTTAGCTCTGAGAAGTCCGATTCTTAACCATGGCATGCACTTCTCTGATTTTGAGCTTCTCATCAGTGTGCTGGGAATGTTTCAGGTATCCTCAAGTTTTGCTTCCTTTCATCTGGAAGGGACTTTTGCTTCGCTGGGCCATACAAGTATTTTCATTTCTCTCTCTCTCTCTCTCTCTCTGTGTGTGTGTATGTGTTGTATGTGTGTGTTACAACATGAAATAGTTGCAAAGAAAAATGGATGGCCTTCAGAAAATGCTGGTGTATTGAAGGAAAGGACAAACTTGTTTTAAACATTAAAACATTTTTTAAAGGTTTATTTTATCTATTTAATTATTATATTAGAGAGAGAGGGAAACTGAGAGAGGGAGGGGCTAAAGGAGAGGGAGAGAGAATCCTAACATGGAGGGCTTGATCTCACAACCTTGAGATCATGACCTGAGCCAAAATCAAGAGGTTAATCAGCTGAGCCACCCAAGCAGCCCTGTTTTAAACCTTTTTAATTGGAAGGACTTTTCCATTCTTATTTCCTGCCAGTGCCCACCATTTATGTTACCCTTCAACCATGTGAAGTAGTTCATGCACTTGACAAGTCACAAATGCTCTTCTACATTTGATTCTATCCTGCTTGCCCAAGATCCTCTCTTGCTCATGGGGCAGAGTGGTATTTGCGAAATAATTGTTTCATTAAATAGTGGCTGCCTTAAACATAGAGCTGCTCTCAAGTTTAGCTATGTTCCCACACAATTTTTGGATACCTAGATTGTGATTTTTATCACTGGCTGAAGCTGCCCCTGTGATGGTCAAGTGTGCTAGAATGCAGACTCCGTCAGGGTGCAGTGCTTTATCTTTGTGTCTCTGTTGCCTAACATGTGTTCTAAGACCCATAGTCACCTCCTCAGTGTCTGTTACATTAATGGAAACAAAATCTTTAAGTTATTCAAATTGTTACCGTTAGTGTGAAATTGTTTCTTTGGACTGCAAAGTTGGAACATGGGATTTGGACTCCATTTATAGTATTTATGATTTGCAACTTCTCTTTTGATGGCATTTTGTATTTTTGACAAGTAAAAAAAACTATAACAAACAACTTTTTTAATGGCTGAGAGATACGAATTAATCAGTGTAGTGTGCCCATCATTGTCTAGATATAAATTTTGCTTTAGACTGATTTTTTTAATTGATAACCTAGTCTTGTGAGTGTTGTTGAAGCTTACAGATGCAAAGAAAGAAGAATACAAATGCAAGCGATCTGTGAATGATTTGACAACTTTCCAGCATTATAGAGATTGTATTATTTAAATCCTCCCTTCACATTTCAACGGTTTCTTAATCACCCATGGTATGAAAGACTTTCCTTGACTTCTGCTGAAGCAGGTCTGATTAGGGGAAGAGGATTTTTACATATTCTAAGACATCTTAAAATATACAAGGTTAGTTATCCAGGAAATTATTGTCTGGGAGTATGATCTTATTTGATGGTTTTGATTTATAATCATTGGACCTTACATAGAAAAGAAGGATATTCCAATAATGCAAGATGTCATGAATGCAATTTAAAGATTTTTGAGTGGAAGAAGGTTTTCATTCTAATAAAAGAAAAAGGAAGAGAATTGTAACCTTGAAATATCTTATGGCCTGTTGGTATATTTTATCCATGTCTTTGTTTTCATAAGCCTTTCTTAATATGTTTTTTTAAAATTGCAGTAACTCCTGGAATTTTAATCTTCTAGTCAGGGTTAGTGGTGCTAAACTAAAAGGAGCAAAATGAATGCTAAAGTTGTGGCATCACCATTCACATGTCCCACGGTATTTTCAAGGAGTTTTAAAAAGAACTACAGGCTCTGAGATTTGACAGATTCAAGGGTAGTTTCTTTTCTTTATTAAGTCCATAAATTATACCTATTTTAGTAAATTTCCAATTGATGGTGTATTAGTCATTTTTAATGAAACTTCTATATGAGGTACTTTGACTATAATTTCTGTCACCATGGCAACCATTTGTTGGTATTAATAGTGCCAGAGTCATGGATTTTATTCTCAGAATTGAACCCTTAATATTACATTATTTTAGATTTTTGCCAGTGTTTTCAAAGTGCATGTTTCAATAGAAACCAGGTAAGGTATTATAAATGAATGATCAAAGTAATCTTCAGCACTTGGAAGAAAGGGGGATGCCACCCCAGACTTTTTTTTCTGATCACCCCAAACTTCTTAAAGTTCTCCCTGTAGACCTATGTCTATGAATACTTAAAAGTACTGTTAAAAATGTGGATTTGGGAATCATAAAGCTGACTTACTGAATTAGAATCTCTGTGAGTCCTAGAAACTGCATGTCAAACAAGCAAACCTAGTCAGTCTGCTCACCGTGGGAGACCAAAAATAATAAGCATTTTCCCTTATAGAGATCAGCAGATTTTTACTTAATCTATTAGTGGTAAATAGCTGATTATTCAAATGCTTTTTTCAAATCCCAGTGTTTTCTTTATCATCCATGAAGTAAAGATTTTTCTAGACTTCTAATTTTTTCATTGTAGTAAAAAACATAATATGAGATCTACCCTCTTTAAACTTTGAGTGTCCGGTATAATATTGTTAACTGTAACAATAGTGTTGTGCTGTAACACAACTGTAACATAGTGTTGTGCAGTATATATTTATTTTTCATTTTGCATGGCTGAAACTCTATACGTATTAAATAGTAGTGTCCCTCCCCCTAGATTTTCCTAGACTTTTGACAGAGCAGTTCTGATTGGAGAGTAGGAGATTCCTTTCATTCCATTCAAATAGGCATAAATGTCATAAATTCAAAAAGCACATTCAATTCAGTGGTCTAATGAAATAGGCACAAATAGACATATATAAACTTTACTTTCCTTATAATTATTCTTTTACCAATATTACCTGATTGAAATTGTGTTGCATGTGGGAAGAATAAGAATGAATGATAGAATCTACAATTTAGAGTCAGCACAGGAATCAGAAGAAGAGCTCTTTCTTTGGTATAGCAGAGTAGACAAGTGATAGAGAAATCTAAACAACTAATAACAACTGATAAGTACCTGTGGATTGTCTTTCCCTGAGGACATATTTTTATTGTTTCCTTAAACTTGGCAGGTGTATGGTTATAATCTCTTTGAGGGTATGACTGTGGTCCCTAATAAACATACATAATTTACTTCATTTCTATTTGGCCTTTTGTAAATATATATAGTGATATGCAAACAAGAAGACATCTAATAACTATCTGTTAAATATATACAAGATCCTGCTAGTAACTGAGTATATTGTAAAATAATCTTTACACCCCAGGAACAAATGGTAGTGAAAAAAAGATTTTTTTTTTCCTGTGTAATTAGGCTTCTTGGGGGTAGAGTTAAGATCAAGACTCAGGTTTTTCTGAAACCAAACACGAATCTAAATTATGAAATTATGTCTTTGGGACAGAGAGGGAGAGAATGAAAGAGTGAAAGAGAGATATCATCCATTAAATAGTGCATTCTGCAATTGAAGTTTAGACACTTTAAAAGGAATATATTGACCTTCCCCTCCTTTTTTCATGCAAATGAAAGCAGTGGGCAGTGAACAAATTATAAATCCAGCAAGTATGCAATATGAACATAGATTTCATAACCCTTTGAAATTGAAGACTTGGGATGTCATTTCTTTGTCACTTTTCAGTCACAGAGAATAATCTTTTCATTTTCATCTCTTTGGAATCCTTAGTTTTAGACAGACGTGCAGAGGATTCTGCTAAATTATAAGGGCAACTCATTTTAAAGGTTAAAGGATGATGTGCAATTAGCCTCTAAATTCAGACCTGATTATTGAAGTTAGATTATCCTTTGGTTTAGAACAATGTAACCAGACATTTTAATGCATAAATGTGTCCACTGTTGGACAATTAGAGTTGTCAGCTTAAGTAGTCAGTTGAAGAGACAGGTTAAACTGAAATTGGTAGTGTCTTTATGACCTTGTGCTTAGAAACATTTCTGTGGAAATATAATCATGAGTTTTGATTTGGTGAGGGAAGTAGCAGAATCTAATTATGGCTAACGTACCAAGACTACAGTCTTCATATACATCATAAACAATTGACCCATGAAAGGACAGATACTGAATGGATATTCTAGAAACAGCAGTAATTGGTACTCAGGTACCAAAAGGATCAAGGGAGTTTTGTAGCCTATGACATGCTTTTGAAATAGAGTTTTGATCAGGGAGAAAGAAGGTTAAAAGGAAACATTGTTTTCTTCAACCTTCACCTCCCTCCCATTTTATGTGCTGTATTTGAAATCTGCAAGGAGATTTCTGGCTCTCACCTGGGCATGAAAATTTCAGCTTCCTGTCTGTTGGCTAGTCATTTTTAATGATTTTTTTTGCTCACTCTGATACACTCTATACAAAGTACTTGCCACCATGGCAGCCAGTTGCTTGAAAAGAGCATTAGGCTAAAACCAAACATTTGTGTGGGGAGAAAACTGCTTATTCCATTCAAATTTGTATTTAATTGAGTAAGTGGTAATGGGAAGTGAGATGAGAGATAATTAACCCATACTGTCAAGAGTTTTTTAGAGTAGGGGCACCTGGGTAGCTCAGTGGGTTAAACCTCTGCCTTCGGCTCAGGTCGTGATCTCAGAGTCCTGGTATCAAGCCCTTTGTGGGGCTCTCTGTTCAGTAGGGAGCCTGCTTCCCCCTCTCTCTCTGCCTGCCTCTCTGCCTACTTGTGATCTCTCTCTCTCTGTCAAATAAATAAATGCAATCTTTTTTTTTTAAAGGAGTTTCTTGGAATAAATACCTAGGTATGGCATCCTTAGTCCATTTCTGTCTTCAAATAGCAGCCTACAGATAGACATGGAATTCCAAGACAAGCATGATAACAGACAGGGATTTGAAATGGGTATGAGCAGCTGATTTGGGGAAGAAAAAATAGTCAACATTTTGATCCAGGTTCAATGCTAAAGATTAGCAGTAATATGTTCTCTTGTTCATAAGACAGAATTATTCTTAGTAATTAGATGTCACAATAGCATTTAAATTTACACTTTGGCTTGTCTATAAAGAATATCTTATTCCTGAGAAAGGCAAATTCGAAAATGGTTATGAAGGAAAAATTAATAAAAATGAGTAGATTCTTTAATGATACTATGAATAGTTCCGACACCAAAGCCATATTCATTTATTCTTTTTTTCCTTTTTCCTAAAATATATTTTGCTTCTTTACAAATTTGTTCTGTTACAGTTCATTGGAGAATATTTCTCTCTTCTACTATGTAAAGTCCAAAAAGTTAATGAAATTAAACTAGATAAAGGCAGTTGTTATCTAGTAACTAAAACTTTGTTGTAATTCAGATTTATAGTATATTATATAGTTTTACCACTTAACTTGTGAATATGATTGGATGACATTTTCAGTTGTCTCGTCTACTTTTTCTTCCATATGAGAACATTGTAGATGTTCAGTAAATCAGAAAGTTGTACCTCCACTTTTATTTGAAATTATTGTATAAACTCACAATTATATCAGATGAGAGAGAAGTTATTTTTCTATAAATTAGTTTACTTGTTATAAGGAGATCAGAAATCTGCCAGAAGAGAAAATTGACCACACTTAGCCATGTTCCATGGCTTGTAGTCTATATATAAGGTGACATTTTGTCAGAAGATGGAGTTTCCTATGATAAAAAGTATATAGACCAAGCAGTGGGTTGCCAGTTGGCATACTGAGGTACTTTAGTGAGGTGCATTGTTATGAATTTTAACCAGCTATGGTGCCAAAGAAAGTGGAATTCTGATTAGTTGAATTTACTACATAATTGAAAGTGAAGCTGAAGGACATTTTTGTTTTGTTTCAATTTTGTTGCTCAGGAGTCCAAAATTCAAATTATCTGCACCTTTCTGTTAAAACTCACTAATGTATTTTTAAATTATGTTATTTGCTGAGTGAGACACCTTCTGGGGCAGGGTGTCATGGTTCTGAACAATTTTCATTGGATAATACTAGCAGTATAAACGATAGAGTGTATGGAAGTAAAAGTGCTCTCTTCCCTGGGTCAGAGATTCACAGACTCTATGCTGATCAGATATTCTTGAGGCTAAACTAACTCAATCATCACTGTTTCTTTGTTAAATGTGTACTGTGTTTCAAGGATATGTAATTCTTTAATAAATAATGAATTATAAATTCATTTATAAGTGCTCCTGAATTTATTGTAACATGGTCAAGACTTTTTCTTGGAAAAAACCATTTGTAACTACAATTGAGTGGAGAGAGTAGTCAGTGCTATTTGTAAATGATGATGAACTAATATTTGTTGACTGTTAACTATAGGTCAGGTACTTTCCTAAGCATTAAATGCTCATTAACTCTGTCATAGGTAGTTTCATTTCCATTTTACAAGTGTGGAAACCAAGGCACAGAGAGAGATGAAATACCTGGCTCAAGTGTATATAGCTAGTTACTGGTACTTAAGAGATGTTAAAAAATAGGTCTTATTGAAAATTTTGGGACCCACTGCTCTAGATGTCAGCATAAATTAAAAAAAAATCCATGGGAAACTTCGTTTTGGTTATTTGTCAGTTGCTAAAGTTTGAGGAGAGGTAAGAAATCTGGTTGGTAATGTGAAATAATTGAGCTCTGGTTATCTCCAGTTTATTCTAAGTGCATATGACAGAGAGATCTGTTTATTGGTCTTGGTGGCAATCAGGAGATATATGTTGATGGGAGACATAACTGTGTCACCTGGAGTGTGTCTGCTTAGTATTCCTTGAGAAGCCTGCTTTTAGTCCTGTTTGAGGTATTCAGCACTGCAGCAGTCATAGTCTCTGGGGCCGCAGCAGAATCCACGCGCTTGTTTGCCAGCAGACCTGAAATAACTGTTATTTATTTATAGCCTCTGGCACTGTCTGAAACATTCTGCAACACAACTAGGTTAACAACTTCAAGTTAATGTAAACACTCCAAAAATGAAAGCACTGGTGCTGTATATGACCAGGTGAAGAAGAAGGATGGGAAGAAGTGAAGGCACAGGCCACATACAGACTCCAGATCCATGAGCCATTCTCTGAGGACAAGTTTGAAAATGACTGGTTGTTGTTGAGTGCTTGATACTATGAAGGGTTTCTCATATAGGTGTGTGGCTTTCACTATTTGGTCATGGCTGTTATAACTGAAGGGAGAAGGACTAAAAGACAGGATTTCATGATAGAATATTCTACTCAAAACTCTGAGCTACTCCTCAAAATTCTGTAGTTCACTCACAGCAAGCGCCAGTCCTTTAATGGCCTTCATGATCTGCCATGCTGCTTCCTCTCTGAGCTCATCTCCTACCACTTCATCTTCTCTATTTTTTACTTACTCCACTTTAGCCAGAGGTCCACTTGATGTTCCTTGAATGTGCCAAGTATGCTTTCATGTAGGTCCTTTACTGATACTGGCATGTCTCACTCCCTTATTTCTTTCCGATGTTTCTTCAGCTGTCACCTTATCAAAGAGGTATTCCTGACCACCTATTCCAGTTGTCTCTTGTTGCATATTAGGCACCCCAAAACATAGTGGCTTAAAACAACCACCATTTTTTAATGTTAACACTTTTTTTTTTTTGAAGATTTTTTATTTATTTGTCAGAGAGAGAGAGAGCACACTTAAGCAGGCAGAGTGGTAGGCAGAGGCAGGGAGAGAAACAGGCTCCCCGCAGGGCAAGGAGCCCGACGCGGGACTCGATCCCAGGACCCTGGGATCATGGCCCAAGCCAAAGGCAGCGGCCTAACCAACTGAGCCACCCAGGTGTCCCTAACACTTTTTTTTAAATTTATTTTTTATGTTAAGTTAGCCAGCATATAGTACATCATTAAAAACTACCACCATTTTTATTATAGCTTATAATTTTGTGCATCAGAAATTTGGGCATAGCCTGGCTGGAGGAATTTTCTTTTGCAGTTGGCATTGACAGAGGTCATTGAGTGGTGTTATGTTGGTGGATTCACTCATAAGAAGGCTTCATTCACATGCCTGGAACTTTGGCAGGAATGAACAGAAGGCTGGCATCAGCTAGGATTGTTTTCTAGTATATTAGTTGTTTGTTGCTGTTTAACAGACTATCCCAAAACATAGTTGCTTAAAATAACAAACATTAAATCACAGTTTATGTGGGTCAAAAATTCAGATGGAACTTAGTTAAGTTCTCCGGCTCAGGGTTTCTCACAAAGTTGCAATCACAATGTTTTCTGGGGTTTTGTCTCAAGACTCAGCTAGGGAGGAAGACCTTCCAACTCAGGAATTTATTGGCAGGTCTTAAGTCTTTTTGGTTGTTGGTCACAGACATTAGGTCTTTGGTTTGTGGGCCTCTTCATTGATTGACCAGAACATAGCAGTTTGGTTTCCCTGTGGTGAGGCGTCTGGGAAAGGGAGAGCAAGGGAGAGCAAGCCAGACAGAAAACAGTTTTTACAACCTAATGTTGGGAGTGACATCCGAACCTGTTTGTCGTATTCTGTTTGTAAGAGGTGAGTCAGTAGGTCCAATTTATACTCAAGGGAAGGGGAATACACAAGGATATGAATATTAGGAAGTTGTGGTCATAGGGAGCCATTTGAAATGCTGCCTACTGTAACCAGAGAGTGAACACATGACATATCCGGGATGGTGCTCTCAGGGTTCCCAGAGAGAGTGTTTTAAGAGAGAGTAGCTACAAAGATTCTTGTGTTCTAGCCTTGTAAGTTTCAGAAGATCACTTTTACTGTATTCTGCTGCTCGAGTAAGTGATCAAAGCTAGCTCAGGGTCAAGGGTAATGGAATCAGATTCAACATCTCCGTATAAGGAGTGGCAAAGAATTTTCAGTCATCCATCTACCACACTACTCTATATAATACAGCATGCCTTCCCCCACTTCTGCCATGTACCAGTTATTTTCTTTATCCCATTCTTTTTTTCTCCATTTTAAAAACTGATTATTATCTGTCTGTAACAACTAGAAAGTAAACTCCCTGCAGTCATGGAATTTGTTCTTTTTTGTCTACTGATACAACCCCTAGAGTTTAGGGTTAGATAGTGCCTGGCATATACTAGGTTTTCAATAAATATTTAATATAGTACTTGGATCTATTAGGTCTTACACAATCTAGTCCCCAACTGCTCCAACCCCTTCCTGTAGGTCAATATACTCTAGTCATATTTACCTTTTTTGTTGTTGTTATTCCTAGAACATGCTAAATTTATTGCTGTTTCCAAAGCCTTTGTTCCAGCTGTCCCAGCTTTTACTTTATTTCCAAATGACTGGGTACTTTTTGTCATTTAGGTCTAAGTTTTAGTATGAGACCTTAGAAAAGACTTCTATATTAGGTCTATTATATTACCTAGTTTTTTTTTCTTCATAGCACTTAAATGACTAGCGAATAGCTTCTGGTACATGTGTTCATCTGCCTATTTCAGCTCACTTAGAAATAAATTCTATGGACTGAGAGCCTTGTCTATCTTATCCAGAGCCCTGTCTTTTAGCAACTAGAACAATGTCTGGCTCAGTATAGGCGCTCAATATACTTTTGTTTAATAAGACACATCTACTGATAATCAAAGTATGAAAGAAATGGTTTTCTTCTTAATATTTCTGTCTTATAAATTTTAGCTCAAATTTTTCAAAATTTGCTAAAATTCAATGCCTATAACTTTTCCTTGCTGGCCTCCCCTCTTTTATTGCTATAATTTTATAATCACTGAATATCATTAAACCACTTTTCTTAATGACAGTAGAATATATACTCAAGATGGGCCTAATGATCTGGAAGTAATTGTAAGAATGTACAAACAAAGAGAACTGCCAGTTGGCCAACAGGGCTGATATTTTATGCACAGACCCTTGCACATACTGTAGTAAATCTGGTACCACACTTGGTTTTAGACTTATCATGTGAATTGATAATTAAAACTTGAGAAAGCTGGGAAAAAATGCGTGGAGAGTAAGGTCCTTTTGGAAAGTAGTCGTGCAAAGTTGTAGAGGTAGACAAGAGGGCAACATTTAGTGTGTATGTGGGCTATATTTTGGACCTAGCAAATTTCCAGCAGATGGGGATCTCTTCTTTAGAATTTGTCATCTTGTCACTCCCTCTACTCTTGTCTCTCCCTCCATCCACCATCCCCCCAACTCAGCTACAAAGCCCCCCACCCCTCGCTTTTTTTTTTTTTTTTTTTTTTTACTTATAATAATATACCACTCACTGTCATCAACCCTGAGTTTAGGAGCAAGTGATAAGTTAGGTAGCAGTGGAAAAAGTTCTTTCTTCATGGTGTGAGCTTATCCAAATGACTGTGAGTAGTGGCCAGGTAAAAGAACAGAGGTCGATGGAAATCAGGAAAGTCTTATATCTGTTAGTCTTTGAAAATGTAGAACATGATTATTTCAACCTACTGTTTTAGGCAGTTATATTCCCCTTGATTGACCCAAGTGCTTTTTTAAGCATACATTTATTTCTAGACCAACATCGACCAGAATGTTCAAACATACATGTTGAAAAATAACTATTAAAAAAAAAAGAAAAATAACTATTTAAATCACAATTGATTTTCCAAAAAAAGAAGAGATTAGATAACAGAAAGAATTGTCTAGATCTAAGATGGTAGTTCATGAATCCAGTCTCAAGTCACTGGATCCTGTCCAGTTGCCCCTTTCTTCAGTGAGAATCACAGTATTGAAAGTGGAGAATATTTGTGAGACAGCTCTGTGAACTATGATCTTGTCTAGTACTTCTTCTGTACCTTGACAGAGTCATACACACACACACACACACACACACACACACACACACACACACACACACACATGAATGTATATGTGTATATAGGAAAACAAACCATACCTTTTATGAGTACAGTAACTAATATCATAAGGTTTATTTTTGGGAGATGAACATAGTCCTGACCCTTAGTGCTACGAATACAAAGTCAAAGGTTTTGGCAGCTCCTACAGGTGGGAAAGTTTTGACCCAAGTTATATTTTAGCAGGTAAGTAGTGCCAGAAGTTATTGGTTTGGAATTGAGTATATGAGTTTAGGCTTGTCATTTGCTAACGTAGTTTTTTATCCTTTCTAAAAAGGTAGTGAATCTTTCCTTCTTCTGATCTTTCTCATTTCTAACTAACAGTCTGCTTAAATGTTTCTTCAAAGCCCATCTGAAAATTGACAAGATTGTAAGATATCTCTTAGAAGAGGTAATGGGATCATGGTAGAAAAATCACTGGAACTGAAGTGGGAAGTCTTTTGTTCTAGACTCCCTAGTTCTGTCTTTTGGCAACTCATTAAAGCACTATTCTTTTCTTTCACATTTATAAATTTTAGAAGTTACTGTGAGATTAAAAGAAGAGATGTGTGAGAAAGTGTTTTGAAAATATAAAATGCCAAAAGAGTAAAGGTATTATTATTATGTGCATGTGTATTTACTTATATGTAATGTCTGGTGATAGATACAGCTTAGTAGTGCTGTGGGATAAACAGACATAAGACCCTATATAAAAGTGAAACACATTGTCCTTTCCATAATGAAATTTACCATTTATATAACTGACTGTTCTCTGTGACCCAGTGTTTTAAGTACTATATTCAAGATTTTAAAAATTGTAAAAAGCGAAGGAGGGTGGATAGATTCAGATATTTCCAGTGTGTTGGAAGATGTTTCCTCAATATTTAGGATAATAGTAGAGAATTATGTTTAGATTAAGGGAACAATGTCAGTAATGGTGTAATAATAGCTTTTTACCAGATTGTAAATTCCCTGAGAACAGAAATGTTGTTTCATTGTTATATTTCAGAGCTCTGAAAGATAGTAGGTGCTTAACTAATGTTTGAGAATGAATGAATTAGAATGTAATTAAGGAGAAATTAATATTTTGATTTATCTGAGATATAGGAAGAGTTGAGGGCTTTTTGAAGCTGGAAAAGAAGATAGACACAATGTCATGGCTTCTGAATAAAATTGGCTTCCTTTTCTTCCATCTTTTTAAATTAAGACATTTTGATAATGGTTATAATGGCAAAATGATAATAATAATGCCCATACAACTTATGAGGTATCTTCTACTTGCCTCATTTTACGAGTGTAATGAGACAGAAAGATTAAGTATTTTGCCTGAGGCCACAGAGCTGGTAATGGCAGAACTTTAGTATAAGATGAGACAGCAGCAGAAGCTTGCAGTAATTCATTCCTATGTATTACTTTCATTTTGAGGGTCCTTTAGATTTTGTATCTGTGTCTTCCAGATGATCTTGCAGGGTTGTCTCCTAAGTCATTGAACCATTGTTGTATTAAACATTGAACACAGACTGGCTCTGAATCACAAAAATTACCACTTTTGGAATGTTGGATTCCAGCTTAATATCTGTCATTCAGCTTTTAGTTAAAAGACAAAGGAAAAAAAGAAGTGTTCCTTGATGTAATCTTTGGACCACCACTTTGCCTTTAATTATATTATTTTAAAATTATTTAAAATGAGAGGCAAGATTAAATTAATTAAAATTCCTATTCTTTCATGCCAGTAGCTTTTAGAAGAGTAAAAGAAGCATCTCCCCCCACTCCGTCTTATTGATCATCCACTAAAGTAGAATGTGACATTGTCTGTGCGTCTGTTCATAATTAACGTCATCACCTTCATCATCGTCTTAACTATTGTTTATTTAGGGCTTACTCGGTAACAGGCATCCTGATAAACATTTTAAATGCATTATGTGGTTATGTGTGCACAACAGCTTATGAGGTTATGGATCCTGGGAAGATATGGCACTTACACAAATATCCTTTATAGGTTAGATTGTGATCCTGAGTTAATTAGTCAAGGATATAGAATCTTTGTATAAGTGAGATGGATGCTGAGAGACAGCGGGACCAGTTTCAGCACATCTTAGCATAGATCTCACTGTGTTCCAGAGTCTCTAACGAGAGATCACCCAGATATACTGACAAGAAGGATTTTGCTAGACCAGAGAATATCACCTTCGCTGTGCCACAGTCATTTTTGTGTCACTGTTCAGAAAGTTTTACAAACAGTATCTGTATTGCCTTTTAAGGGAATTTTTATAGTAATGGGACACTTATGATTCTGAAACCAAACTTAATAATATTATCTCAAACCTATATCCCTATCTGGAAGCAGAAAGTATATTTACAGCTTTATCTGCTTTTCTTCAACTACATAAATCCGTTACCTAAAGTCTACATCAGCTCTGGTTTAGTGCTCTTTTATTTGGATGGTAGTTCTCATATCCAGTTCATATGAGGACCATGAAAACAAATCCATTTTTCCACAGCTACATGATAATTATTATTCTCACTTTAAGATGAGGAAATTGAGACATGCACAAGCTCTTACAGGTATTAATGACAGGATTTTGACTTTGAAACCAGCCCAGTCTCTTAACAATTACACTATTTGTCCATTTTTTTTTTTTTTAAAGATTTTATTTATTTATTTGACAGAGAGAGATCACAAGTAGACGGAGAGGCAGGCAGAGAGAGAGAGAGAGAGGGAAGCCCGACGCGGGACTCGATCCCAGGACCCCGAGATCACGACCCGAGCCGAAGGCAGCGGCTTAACCCACTGAGCCACCCAGGCGCCCCTATTTGTCCAGTTTTTAAAGGAAATAATGCATGGGCTTATCCTATGTTGTTTTGTGGGTTTAGTTAGTTGTGTAGCTGGTCATATAGTATTTGAGAAAGATAAAATAAATTATGTAAAATATAAAATCATCATATGAACTTAGATTTCCTATAAATACAATTGTTGCTTATGTATGAGTAGGACAATAGATGATCAGGGAATTATAAATTCCTCACCTTTTATTTAAAAAATGCTTTATTTTTTTGTTTTTTTCTTGAATGGTGTGAAGTATTTTATATTGGTAGTATGCATGACTTATAAAGAGAAAGACATGGACCTCATTCTTTATTTGGATAATTATATGCAGCAGATGTATGTGTCCAGTGTGTTTAAAAGCAAGGACACAGAAGTAGAAGCAAAATGGAATTTAAAAAGTATAGGCATTTGCAGAAATTCCATAAAAAAATGCTTGAAAGTTTTTTCTTGCTTTTTCTCACAATCTGCACATTGCCTCTTCTTCAAAGATTTCTTTGAGCCCAAATCTTGACAAAGGCTTCTCTCTGACCATTTCAGATCTCAATAGTATGAGACTTCTTGCATGAATTTGCAATGTGCTTTGGCCTATGTGACACAAATTGTTTTCCATTACGTTTTGTTTGATTCTAAGTTACTGAAGAAAAATAACTAATAGTTCTTAGGAAGAGTGGTAACCTACATTAAATTATAACTTGATTTTAAGATATATCCTACTTTCATACATGTCAATAGTTTAAAAACCACTGTAATTTAGGGTCTAAAAATAAGGCAGATGTGTTCTGGGTGTGGTGTTTAATATAAAAAAATGTATCTGTGTCTTCTTTCTATAGGTCTCATTATAATTATGAAAACCAGTAATTAATATATTTTAAATTCTTATAGTACCTAGTGCCATTGCTGAATATATGTATGCTTTCTTGAGGTGGAGGCAGGTAACAGCTTAGTAAGACATAATTTACCATACCATAGCAGTTACCCATGTAAACTATACAATTCAGTGGTTTCTAGTATATTCCAGAATTGTACAAAGAATCACCACAATTTTAGAACACTGAAATTGCCCTGAAAGGATACTCTTTAGCTATCACCCTTCAATCCTCACACCTCCTTTCATCCCTAGACAATCACTAATTTCTTTCCTTATAGATTTGCCTATTTTGGATATTTCATAAAAATAGGATCAAATAATGTGTGATCTTTTGTGACCATATTCTTTTATTTAGCATAATGTTTTCAAGGTTAATCCATGTTGAGGCATGTATCAGTATTCTGTTCCTTTTTAATGCTGAATAATATTTTATATCATGGCTATACCACATTTTGTTTATTCACATATACCGCATACTATACCATATATTAATGGAAGTTTAGGTGGTTTTCACATTTTGGATATTATGAATAATGTTGCATTTGGTAATAACTTTTTGTATGGATACATGTGTTTATTTCTCTTTGGTATAAACCTAGGAGTAAAATTTCTTGGTAAAATAGTAATTGTATGTTTAATTTTTTAAGGAATTGCCAAACTGTTTTTCAAAGCAGCCACACCACTTCAAGTTCCCACAAGCAATGTGTGGAGGTTTCAGTGTTTCTCTGTCCTTATAAATTCCTATTATCTGACTTTCTGACTTTAGCCGGTTTACTGGGTTGAAGTGGTATGTCATTGTGGTTTTGATTTGCATTTCCCTAACAACTATTGATATTGTATCTTTTTTAATGGGCTTTTGATCATTTTAAAATCTTTTTTGGAGAAATGTCCATTTAATCTTTCATCTGTTTTGTCATTGGGTTATTTACATTTTTATTTTTGGGTGGTAAGAGTTCTTTATATATTCTAGATACGAGTACCTTGTTAAATGTAGGATTTGCAAATATTGTCTCCCATTATGTAAGGTGTGTGTTTTTTTTTCTTTTTTTTTTTTTTAACTTTCCTACTACGTCCTTTGAAGTACAGATGTTTTTAGTTTTCATTAAGTTTTATTTATCTGTTCTTTCTTTTGTTGCTTGCATTTATGGTCATGTCTGTGAAACCTCTGCCAAATCCAAAGCTTATTTCTGGACACTCAGCTGTATTCCTTTCATCTCTATGTCCATCCTATGCCACTACAATCCTGCCTTGATTACAGTTGTTTTGTAGTAACTTTTACAATCAGGTATGAATCCTCTAACTCTGATTTCCCTTTTCAAGACTGTTTTGGCTATTCTGAGTTCCTAGAGTTTCTATATAAATTTTAGGATCAACTTGTTCATTTTTGCAAAGAAGCTATGTGGGATTCCTTAGAATTTGCATGGAATCTGTAAATCAATTTGGAAAATATTGCCATCTTTTTTTTTTTTTTAAAGATTTTATTTATTTATTTGACAGAGAAATCACAAGTAGACAGAGAGGCAGGCAGAGAGAGAGGGGGAAGCAGGCTCCCTGCTGAGCAGAGAGCCTGATTCGGGGCTTGATCCTAGGAACCTGAGATCATGACACAAGCCCAAGGCAGAGGCTCAACCCACTGAGCCACCAGGTGCCCCAATATTGGGCATCTTAACAATATTACATCTTAACAATATTACATCTTAACAATATTACAGCTTTTGACCTGTGACTGTGGGATGTCTTTCCATTCATATTAGAGTATCTTTAGTTTCTTTGAACAGTGTTTTGTAGTTTTCAGGATATGAATATTATACTTCTTTTGTTAAATTTATTTCTAAGTGGCACTTTATTCATTTTGATGCTATTATAGATGTAATTTTCTTAATTTTATTTTTGTATTGTTTATTGCTAGATAATAAGAATATGATTAATTTTTTATATTGATTTTGTCTCCTGTAACTTTGCTGAACTGATTTATTAGTTCCAATTGTAGATTATGTAGAACTTTCTGTATGCAAGATCATGTCATCTCTGAATTTTATTTCTTCTTTTTTTTTTTTAAAGATTTTATTTATTTATTTGACAGAGAGAGATCACAAGTAGACAGAAAGGCAGGCAGAGAGAGAGAGAGAGAGGGAAGCAGGCTCCCTGCTGAGCAGAGAGCCCGATACGGGACTCGATCCCAGGACCCTGGGACCATGACCTGAGCCGAAGGCAGCGGCTTAACCCACTGAGCCACCCAGGCGCCCCTATTTTTTTGACAGACAGAGATCACAAGTAGGCAGAGTGGCAGGCAGAGAGAGAGGAGGAAGCAGGCCCCCGCTGAGCAGAGAACCCGATATGGGGCTCGATCCCAGGACCCTGGGACCATGACCTGAGCCAAAGGTAGAGGCTTTAACCCACTGAGCCACCCAGGCGCCCCTTCTTCTTTTATAATTTAGATACCTTTCATTTACTTGTCCTACTGTCGTGGCTACAACTCCAGTACAATGTTTGATAAAAGTAAAGAGAACAGACATCCTTATATTGTTGCTGACTTTTAGACAAAATCATCCACTCTTTCATAATTAAATAGATGTTAGTTGTAGGTTTTTCATGGATATTTATCATGTTGAGCAAGTTTCCTTCTATGCCTAGATTTTTTTTTTAAGATTTTTTTTTTTTTTTTTTTTTTGACAGAGCACAAGCAGGCAGAGAGGCAGGCAGAGAGAGAGAGAGGAGGAGGCAGGCTCCCCGCTGAGCAGAGAGCCCGACGTGAGGCTCGATCCCAGGACCCCGGGACCATGACCTGAGCCAAAGGCAGAGGCTTTAACCACTGAGCAACCCAGGCGCCCCTGCCTAGATTTTTTTTTAAATTGTGAAATAGTGTTAGATTTTGTCAAATACTTTTACTGCAATTTAGTGTTGAATATATGGCTTTTGGCTTTTAATTTTATCTGTGATATGGTCTGTTACAGTAATAGATTTTTCTGTATTAAACCAGCTTTGCATTCCTGGGATAAATTCCAGTTGGTCATGATGTGTAATCTTTTTTCATATGTTGTTTAATTTGGAATGCTAGTATTTCTGTTGAAGATTTTTGTGTCTATATTCTTAAGAGATAATGGTCCCTGGTTTTCTTATCTTATGGTGTCTTTTTGATTCTTTAAGTGCAGAATCCACCAGTGAAATCATCTGTAACTGGGACATTTTTTATGTATGTGGGTATTTCTTTCTTTTTATTTTTTTAAAGATTTTATTTATTTATTTGACAGATGGAGATCACAAGTAGGCAGAGAAGCAGGCAGAGAAGCAGGCAGAGAGAGAGGAGGAAGCAGGATCCCTGTCGAGCAGAGAGCCCGATGCGGGGCTCGATTCCAGGACCTTGGGATCATGACCTGAGCTGAAGGCAGAGGCTTTAACCCACTGAACCACCCAGGAGCCCCTGTATGTGGGTATTTCTTTTTAATTACTAGCTTAATCTCTTTATTTGCCATAGTCTACTCATTTTTCTATTTTCCTTTTACATACTTCATATTTTAATTATGTATGTTTTGAGTAAATAAAAAAACCATTGAAAAATAACTTCCCAGAACCCACAAAGGCTTGTTCTTTTTTTTTTTTTTTAAAGATTTTATTTATTTATTTATTTGACAGACAGAGATCACAAGCAGGCAGAGAGGCAGGCAGAGAGACAGGAGGAAGCAGGCTCCCTGCTGAGCAGAGAGCCTGATGCAGGACTCGATCCCAGGACTCCGAGATCATGACCTGAGCCGAAGGCAGCGGCTTAACCCACTGAGCCACCCAGGCGCCCCCAAAAGCTTGTTCTTACGTGTGGAGCAGATTAGTGTATGTCAAATTCTGATCCTTTTTCATAAAAATATGTCTGAAACTTTCTGAATTTCTTTGGTATCTTGCATTGCATCCTAAACAACATTTAATCTCATTAATTTTTATTCTTATAGATAGATTAAAACCAATAGTTAGACAGTTTATGTGACTAGCCATGGACCTAGAGCTATTGAATCTAATTACTGGGATTTAAAAATAGGTCTTTTACTCCACATAGTAAAATCTCTCCCTTCTGCCCAAACTGATTACCAGTTTATACTTTTGAATGTGTAATATCTTTTTTTTTTAATGAGTTATGAGAAGTGACCAGAGATAAACTGATTTTTCTTGGTCTATCTTACAGCTTCAAACTTTGAAGTTTTGCCAAAGTATAAGCTAGGTGATTTCTCCTTTGGCTATTAGAATAGCTTGTATGTGACCAGTCTTTCATGGAGAACAGTTATAAGAGCTGAGTAAAAAAAATACAAAAGTCATTTTAAAGCAACCAAAATATTCAGGACTTGAGGATTACAGAGCCTGCTGAAAAGGTGAAGGCTCTCTTCTACTTTTCCTTAAATGTGTTCTCTCTTTCCTAAGTGGTATTGGTATTGGTAGAGAGCAGTGGCTCAGACCTTTTGCATGTCTTCTGAGGTTGAGTAGATAAAAGATAGAATTCAGGGCTTTAAGGAAGTCAGGACTTAAGAGGCCACATTTCTAGAGAGAAGAGAACAACAACAATCCAATGGACCTGGCATTCTGTGATTCTTTCCCAATGGAGGTATATTCTGGGTAGGCCAGAAGGCTAGAAGGGCAAACATTAAGGAAGGGAGGCTAAAAGTCTAAGCAGAGTTTCTATCAGAATCTTGATTTTAGGATAGGGGCGCCTCGGTGGCTCAGTGGGTTAAAGCCTCTGCCTTCGGCCCAGGTCATGATCCCAGGGTCCTGGGATCAAGCCCCACATCGGGCTGTCTGCTCCGCAGGGAGCCTGCTTCACCTTCTCTCTCTCTCTCTCTGCCTGCCTCTCTGCCTACTTGTGATCTCTGTCTGTCAAATAAATAAATAAAATCTTAAAAAAAAAAAAAAGAATCTTGATTTTAGGGGTGCCTGGGTGGCTCAGTGGGTTAAAGCTTCTCTCTTCGGCTCAGGTCATGATCCAGGGTTTTGGGATCAAGCCACACATCCGGCTCTCTGCTCAGCAGGGGGTCTGCTTCCTCCTCTCTCTCTGCCTACCTCTCTTCCTACTTGTGATCTCTGTCTGTCAAATAAATAAAAAATAAAAATCTTTAAAAAAAAAAGAATCCTAATTTTAGCAGTACAAAAATTTGGAGTTCAGGACTTTAAAATAGGTCGTTGTTATGTTAAAAAAAATAAATAAGAATGTGGAGAATAAAACATTAGAATCAATGATCATGAATCAAGTGGAAATTCTAGAATTAAAAAAATAAAATGGCAATTATAAACTCATTAGTTTGATTTAATGGCAGAAGCTAAAACTTACTGCAGACAGATGAATTGAAAATGTTCAGATAGAAACTATTAGGGAAAATATAAAAGAACATTTGAGATACATGGGATAGTACAAAAAGATCTAACAAATGTGAAAAGTTCTAAAAGGAGAAGAGAGGATTGAATAAGATACAAGCTGTCTTTGAAAATATGATGACCAGGAATATTTCAAATCTGCTACCAGTGCAGATTTGAGAAGTTTTTCTCTAAACACCCAGCAGTATAAATTTTCAAAATAGTAAGCAAACACAGATATACATACACATATCTGGGCTCATTAAAAATCTATTAAAAGATTAAGAAAATATCTTAAAGTATCTAGGAAAAAATTCCAAAAAGTATAACAATAAGTGATGGATGAATAGATAGCACAAGTGATGGAATCCAGAAGACACTGATATAATTTCCTTAAGTTAATGAAAGGAAATAACTTTTAACTTTTAACAATCAAAAGTGAGGAAAACTTAAGAAACAAAACAGATGGACCTGGGGGCCAAAAAAAAAAAAAAAAAAAAAAAAAGAGAAAGAGAGAGAGAGGCAAACAGAAAAGAGACTCAACTGTAGAGAATAAACTGAGTGTTACTGGAGGGGAGATGGGTGGGTGGGTTAAATGGTTGATGGGGATTAGGGAGGGCACTAGTGATGAGCACTGGGTGTTGTATGTTAAGTGATGAATCACTAAATTCTACACCTGAAATTAATACTATGCTATAAGTTAACTGGAATTTAAATAAAAACTTGAAGAAAATGGTATTTTCAGGAAAGAAGAAAATTATTGTCAGCAGACTCATAGTAAAGGAAAATTTTAGAGGAGTTATTCGAGGAGAAGGAAAATCATCTCTTATGAAAGTGTGAAAATTCAGTAAATAATGAAGAATAAAAGTAAATATGTGGGTAAATCTAAATTTATGTTGATTTACTAAACAATAAATATCAGGGGGCGCCTGGGTGGCTCAGTGGGTTAAAGCCGCTGCCTTCGGCTCAGGTCATGATCCCAGAGTCCTGGGATCGAGCCCCGCATGGGGCTCTCTGCTCAGCGGGGAGCCTGCTTCCCTTCCTCTCTCTCTCTGCCTGCCTCTCTGCCTACTTGTGATCTCTGTCTGTCAAATAAATAAATAAAAATCTTAAAAAAAAAACAATAAATATCAGAATAACAAAAGATGACAATTATATAAAAGAGTGGAGAGGAGTAAATGTATTTAAAGAGTTCTGGTATTCTTGTATTGTCCTAGTAGTGCAAAGTACTAACTCATAGTAGAATTTATGGGCAGAATGGTAGTATAATTTTTAAGGTAATTAAAAAAATATTTGAATTCCAGTTTGTTAACATACAGTGTAATATTAGTTTTAGGTGTACGGTATAGTGATTCAGCACTTCCATACATCACCTGATGCTCATCACAACTGTACTCCTTAATCGCCATCACCTATTTCCCCTCTCCCCCCACGCACCTCTACCCTGGTAACCATCAGTTTGTTCTCTGTAGTTCAGAGTCTCTTTCTTGGTTTGCCTCCCTCTCTCTCTCTCTTTCTTTTACTCATTCGTTTTGTTTTCTTTAGATAATTAAAAAAATAATAAAGTATCTAAAAAGCTAATGGTGGGTGACAATGGAACAAAATATGGTTGGTTAATGTGTATGAATTCAGGAAGGAAGAAAAAAGGACAAAAAACAGATGAGACCATTGGAAAGCAAAGAATAAGGGAGTAAATAAACCCAAATATATTAAGTCACATTAAATGAAGGCAGGCTAAATCACCCAAGTAAAAAACATTATTAGTCTGGATAAAAAGCAAGCCCTGACTATATATAATTTATAAGAGATATATATAATAAGACACAGAAATATTGAAATAAAAGGATTAAATGAAATAGAAGAAGCAAAGCATGTATAACAGAATGCTATCATAGTTATACAAACTTCAGAAGAAGTAGACCATAAAAAAATTGCTGCATCTACAGACATTTCATAATTACAGAAAGATCAGTTTAGTAGAAAAACATAACAGTTCTCTTTTTGGGTATACAGTAACATAAAGAAAAGTATCAAAAAGTAATCCACTTCACATTGGATAGTTGAAGATTTTGACACACCTCTCTCAATACATATAATAGAAAATTAGTACAAGTACACAAAATATTATAAATGCATGTCATGATATAATTAATATCTGTAAAACATTATACCAACATCTGTGGGGTTCATTTATTTCAAATGCACAGACCGTATGTTGGTTTCTAAAACAAATCCTTACAAATTCCAAAGATTGCAATTATATATATAATTGAGTATTTTATATATATATGTGTATATATATATATATATATATATATACACATACATACAGAGTATGTTCTCCAACCAGCCTGAAATTAGTGGGAGATCAATAACAACAACAAAAAAGTCTTTGAAAATGTAATTTATCCTTCTAAATAATCCTTGGGTTAAAGAAGAAACTAAAACAAAATTTAGAATGTATTTCAAACTAAGTGATAAAAAATACCATTTATAAAAACATGTGAGATAGAGCTCTGGCCATACTTAAAGGGAAATATGTAGCCTTAAATGTATATATTCTCTTAGAAGATAAGGAGAAGTTGAAAAGAATAGTTTAATTATCAAATTAAAAATCGTAGAAGAAAACAGGAGATAAACTGAAAGAAGGGAAAGGAAATAATAGATAAGAAAAGTAATAAAACAGTATATTTTGTATAGGGAAAATTCTGTAATGCCGAAGTCTTTTTTGGAAAAAAAAAAAATCCACAAATGTAATTAAAATACTTTTAATCAAAAACAGAAGGCACAATTGTCGGTATCAGCAATAAAGAAAATTAAAGCACTTCAGAGCCTACAGACAATAAAAATAAAAAAGATATTATAAAATAACTTTAGGAGATCCTGGCTGGCTCAGTCAGTAATACATGTCACTCTTCATCTTGGGTTGGTGAGTTCAAGCCCTATGTCCCATGTAGAGCTTACCTAAGAACAAAACAAAGCGAGAAACATTAACAATGCATATTATAATTTAGGTGAAATAGCTATAGCCTATAAAAACACAAATTATCAAAAATGATACAAGAAGAGGGGTGCCTGGGTGGCTCAATGGGTTAAAGCCTTTGCCTTTGGGCTCAGGTCATGATTTCAGGGTCCTGGGATGGAGCCCCACATCAGGCTCTCTGCTCGGCAGGGAGTCTGCTTCCCACTCTGTCTCTGCCTGCCTCTCTGCCTGCCTGTGATCTCTGTTAAATAAATAAATGAAATCTTTAAAAAAAAAAGATACAAGAAGAAATAGAGATTTTTAACTGTTTCTATATTAAGGGAAAAACATGAACCCTTGAAAAATAAATATATACACAAACTAATGCTAAAATTTTATGAAAGAGAGTATTAGACACATAGATCTTCAAAAGTAAATTCTTCCAAAAAATTTAAGAAAGAAATAGCACTAGTTTTAATCTACAGGATAGAAAAAGGGAGAATTTTTATCAACTCATTTTATGAAACTAGCATAGTCATGGTATCAAAGCTTGTCAGGGGCATTACAGGATAGCGAAATTGTGGACCAAACCATTTTATGTGACATAACTGAAAAATGCTACAAAAATATTAGGAAACCAAAATAAGCAGTGTGTAAAATATTACCTTAATATAATGAAATAGTATTTAATTCAAGAATACAAGTTATAATATTTCAAGAATAATCACTGATCTTCACCACATTTATAGAGTTAAAAAGAAAACACGCATGATTATCACAATAAATAAAAAAATAGTATTTGATAAAAGTGAACACATACACATGATAAAATCTCAACATAAATAAAGGGGCGCCTGCCTGGCTCGGTGGGTTAAGCCTCTGCCTTCAGCTCGGGTCATGATCCCAGGGTCCTGGGATCTAGCCCTGCATCGGGCTCTGTGCTCCACAAGGAGCCTGCTTCCTCCTCTCTCTCTGCCTGACTCTCTGCCTACTTGTGATATCTGTCTGTCAAATAAATAAATAAAATATTTAAAAAAAATTCTCAATATACATAAAGAATAAAAGGGAGGGGGCGCCTGGGTGGCTCAGTGGGTTAAGCCTCTGCCTTCAGCTCAGGTCATGATCCCAGTGTCCTGGGATCGAGCCCCACATCGGGCTCTCTGCTCCGCAGGGAGCCTGCCTCCACCTCTCTCTCTCTGCCTGCCTCTCTGCCTACTTGTGATCTCTGTCTGTCAAATAAATAAATAAAATCTTTAAAAAAAAAAAAAAGAAAGAATAAAAGGGAGCTGAGGCACCTGCATGACTTATTTGGTTAAGCGTCTGCCTTTGGCCCAGGTCGTGATCCCTGGGTCCTGGGATGGAGTCCCGCCCATATCAGGCTGTTTGCTCAGTGGAGAGTCTGCTTCTCTCTCTTTCTCTCTCCCCCCTCCTGGCTGTGCTGTCTCTCTCTAGCTCTCAAATAAATAAAATCTTTAAAAAAATAATAAAGGGAGCTCACATAATTTTATAGAATATAAAAAATCTATAATAGACACCTTAATTTAGGATGAATTAGTGAACTATTTTCCCCTTAGATCCAGGATAAAATAAAGATACTCCTGGGGCGCCTAGGTGGCTCAGTGGGTTAAAGCCTCTGCCTTCAGCTCAGGTCATGATCCCAGGGTCCTGGGATCGAGCTCCGCATCGGGCTCTCTGCTCAGTGAGGAGCCTGATTCCTCCTCTTTCTGCCTGCCTCTCTGCCTACTTGTGATCTCTGTCTGTTAAATAAATTAAATCTTAAAAAAAAAGATACTCCCATGACCACTTCTTTTAAATATTTTATTGGAAATTCTAGCCAGTAGCAATTATGAAAGAAAAGGAAAAGAAAGGTATAAATGTATGAAATAAAGAAAAAAAGTATTATTTACAAAGAGGATGCTATACTGAGAATATGCAAAAAAGTCTACAGGCAAAACATCAGAATTAGTAAGTAGGTGTAGTAAATTCTCCAGAATCAAAGATCAAAGGCAGCACACACACACACACACACACACACACACACACACACACACTTTTAAATATCAGCAGTAAACAATCAGAAAATAAGATTTTGAAGCTTTGGCATACATAATAGCATAATAGAGCAAATAACTAGGACCAAGCCCATTAAATGATGTAGATTTACATAGAAAATGACAAAATGTTATTGAGAGAAATTAAAGTTGTCAATAAATAGATGGACGTACCATATTAAGGGAATGAAAATATTGCAAAAATGTTCATTTTCACCAAAGCAATCTATTTGCAATATAATTTCAATCAAAATCCCTGCAGGTTATACTTCTTTGTAGAAATTTATAAGTGATTCTTTATATGGAAAGCCAGAGGACCAAAACAGTCAAGGAATTACTGAATGAGAACAAAATTGGAAGACTTACTCCACCAGATATTGAGACTTATAAAGCTACACAATTAAATGGTATACTTTGATGCAGGATAGACAGAGTCCAGAAATACACCCACATGTACAAGATCAATTGATTTGTGAAGAATGTATCAACATGGATGAGACGGGAGGAGATTTTTCAGAGCGATATAAGTCAAGCAGAGAAAGTCCATTATCATATGGTTTCTTACTTGTGGAGCATAAGGAATAACATGGAGGACATTAGGAGAAGGGAGGGAAAAGTGAATTGGGGGAAATCTGAGGGGAAGATGCAAGATGAGAGACTGTGGATTCTGAGAAACAAACTGAGGGTTATAGAGGGGAGGGAGGTGGGGGGATGGGTGAGCCTGGTTGTGGGTATTAAGGAGGGCACGTATTGCATGGAACACTGGGTGTGGAGCAAAAACAATGAATCTTGGAATGCTGAAAAAAATAAAATAAGATTAAGATGTTAAAAAAAAAAAGATGTCACTGCCATGCATTGAAGGTAAGGGGTAAGGGTGATTTTTCCAATAAAAGATAAATGGATATCTAATTGGAAAATAATGATTTTAATTCCTGTTGACACAATATACAAAACAAATTTTGGATTGTTGACTCAATTTAAATAAATTTAAAACAATAATCTAGAATACAGTATGGTTCACTTTGTGAACTTGAGAGACAATGATTTATAAAACAAAACAAAACATAAAAAGCACTATGCATATAGAAAAAAAATATTGATGAATTGAATTTTTTAAAAATTAAGAACTTGTTAATCCAAGAGAGTGGAAAAGCAAACCACATGTTAGAAATTATTTGTAATACATTTATCTCAAGAGAGATTTGCATCCAGTGAAAATTTTTTTAAAAAGATGAATTAGTAATGGACAAATGACTTCAACAAACACTTTACAAATGACTATGAAGTGTGCTCAATTAGTTATCAGGGAGTACAAATCAAAATTACAATAGAAAACCATTATATATTCACCTGATTGCTAAAGCAAAAAAGACCAACAATGTCCAGTGCTGTCAAGGAAGACTGTGACCAGTTCCGTAAGTAAGTCTAATTCTATCAGAAATGCATACATATGTTCACCAAAAACATGTATTAAAAATGATCATAGAAACACCATTTGTGGGGCATCTGGGTGGCTCAGTGGGTTAAGCCTCTGCCTTCAGCTCAGGTCATGATCTCAGGGTCCTGGGATTGAGCCCCACATCAGGCTCTCTGCTTGGTGAGGAGCCTGCCTCTCTCTCTCTCTCTGCCTGCCTCTCTGCCTACTTGTGATCTCTCTCTGTCAAATAAATAAATAAAATCTTAAAAAAGAAAAAACACCATTTATAATCCCTCCAAACTAGAAAAAATCCCAAAACCTCATCAATAGTAAATGGATAAATTATGAAATATTTATGAAATAAATTTACATACAGCAGTGACAATGAACAAATATATCACTGCATGCAGTAGAGTGGATGAATCTTAAACAAAGTGTGTGAATAAAGCCAAACACAAATTACTCAATACTGAGTCTACTTACATGAATTTCAGTAAAATATAATGTAATTTTTGCTGCTAAAATTAGGATGGTGGTTATGTTGGGAAGGAAATAACTTGGGAAGGAACACAACAAGGAAGGCTTCTGGGGTAGGAGCAATTTTTTATTTCTTGTTCTGGGAGGTGTTTATGTGGGTATACTCACTTTAAAAAAATTCCTTAAGCTATATATTTATGATTTGTGCATTTCTCTGAATCTGTTATGTGTCAGTAAACATTGAAAAGCCATAAGGATTTTCACAAAAGCTTCTGGAGGAACCTGAAGGAAAAATCTTAATTAAGAATCAGACTGCCTACATGGCCTACGACGTGATGCATTGGTTCAGTCGCCTGTCCATTTTATTATTGTGTGGCCTTTCTGAACCTTGGTGACCCTTGCACAGGTGACTTAATCTTCTTAAGAAGCAGTTGCTTTAAATATAGATTTTACTTCCATATTTAAAGCAAGTGTGCTGAACAAAAGAGATGGATTAATTGATGCTTTAAAATCCTATAAAAATGCTAAATCCCTGCAAATGAAATCTACATCTTAAACAATCAATTTTCACAAGTAAATATATAAACTCAGGAAGAAACAGCCTGGCAAATTCATCTGGTGTTCTGTATAAATACAATTTTAAACTACCTTCAGTTTTTTCATGCTTTGCCATCTGCTGAATGGCTCTTGGAATGGAATTTTAATCTCTAATTGCAAATGCAGGGATTAAAAAGGTTACATTCAAAATGTGCTGCGAGACCAGCTAACAATTCAGAAAGAAAAAAAGTCTCTATCTGCAGGTTTTTCTGGCATAGATGTTTTCTGGAAATGATAACCTGGCACCAGGTCTTTCACAGTCAGAAGTGGAAAAGGAAAATAACCTGCTCCAATTTGGTCTGAACTGTCTGAACCTTTGTATAAACTCCAGCTGCTTTTGACTGTGGAATCAGAGCAAGAATGGACAATTTTGCTCTTTCATTTCCTTAGAAATGAGAGCATTATGTTGGCTGTCAGTTAAACAATTAAAACAAAAACGAATATACCACACTCTGCTTTGGTGGTGTCCAGCATAGATTTAGTTAAATGAAGACATAGAAATACAAAATCACAATTGGAAATGGTATATTCTACAAATGACAAACTGATATCCAGGCTTCTAAATTGGGTAGAAATTTATGAAAAGATTTCAACTTAATTTTTGGTTTTAATATGTTTAATATATAGATTTAGATACCATTTCTCCTCCCTTCTGAGCTTTCTTACTATTTCTTCACCAGACCTTTGCTCCTTTTACTGTACTGCTCCTGTATTATACAATAGGTTTATTGAAATATGCACGCATACTTCTACCCATTTCCATGCATTTGTATATATGGTATCTCTTACTTGGACTGGCCTCTGGACAGTGGACAATGAAATAAAATTATGCACACTTCTGAATTTTGTATAATAGAGACTTGAACTTGTTTTATTGTTCTTTAATTGTTTTATATGTGTATATTTTTCTACTCAACTGTAGATCAAGGACCATGACTCTTGTTTTATTTTCCTAATGAAAGAGATTACAGGGGACTTATAAAATAAAAGCCTTTAGGAAAAAAATCAGCAAAAGGACCATTTAAAAGTTATAATGCCTAAATCTTTTGTGGTATAAAAGATTATAATACATTTCGATTCCCCATGTTTCATGACTTTTTTGAATAGGATACACACAAATGTGCCTATTTCATATATATATATATATATATATATATATATATACACACACATATACATATGTATTTCATGTATATGAAAATTGTCACTCTTTAATGAACTTTTATAGCACATGTGAATATTTCCGTACATTTTCTTTTCTTTCTCCCTCCCTAAAATGACCCAGAAAATCCAGTGAAATTAGCATTACATATTGTAAGAGCTGAAATGGGAAAATGTTAGAGGAAGCTTAGGCTATGATAAATCAGCAAAAATCTTGCCTCTGAATATTGGCTTTGGTAAGGATCAGTAATGAACTTAATCAGAGCTTCTTTTTGTTAAGAGGGAGATAGAGGGAAAAATAGACCTCCACAACATGTGTAGGATAAATAATCTTTTAATGTGTATCTAACAATTCAGAAGAGTGATAGTGGAAAAGCCAAGGACTGAACACTATTATCTTCAGTGATCTCAGCTTTAGTCTCACCCATCCACAAGAGGATACTCTGACTTTTGCAATCCAAATCCATTTTTAAAATCCAAATATTATTTAAAATTAAATAAAGAATTCCTCCCTATCCATTCTCACCCAATTTAATTTGAGTACCATGTGAAAAATAGCTATGAACTCAGTAGTGATGTGGTCCACTACTTTTTTATGGGACTTAAAAAAAAAAAACAACCCTCCCCAAATCCTTAACTCTCATTCCCCAGACCTGTAAATCTCTGTCCCTCCTTAAGTAACCCACATAACTCATGGATTATTTGTGAAATAGAATAAAACAATTAAAACAACTTTTGAAAACTAGAGTTTTGATAAATCAGCAAAAGGACCATTTAAATCACTTGATAAACCTAGATAAGATGATGATAGAGATGTCACTTGAACTTTAGTAATAGTCCTTGCTTTCCAAAGCAGCATCATTTACATATAATGTAATGATCATTTGTTGTAATGATCAAGTTGTAATGATCACCCCAGATATCTGCATGGTAAGAGAGACTTCTCTATCCTGAGATCATAACCTTCCATCCTTTCTGCCTTTGGAAAGGTTTGCTGGTCTACCTTATGTTCGTTTAGCATTTTCTTGGTAGACACATTGCAGGGGTAAGGTGCTCTCTTTCTCCAGGTATGTTTTTCTTGATAGGACCACATTTTCTCCTGGGACAGCAAAGGAAAACCCAGTGAGATCCACATATTTTCTTCATGTTGAATGAACTCCACAGTTTGATATAGCACTAAGTTAAGAAAAGAATCATTGCCTCCTAAAATATCTGTTGAGTGTCTCATGTTAGAGAAATAATTATTTGTGGAACTTGTTAAAGAACAGTAAGGCAGACTTTATTAGGACTGGTGCAATAGATACAGGGACTACTGCAGTGGGGTTTTGCAGTAGGGGATAGAGATTGAGTTCCACTCTGAATATAATGAGGAACAATGGGAATTTATACCAAGAAGCAGAGTGGAAAATAGTGCTAAGAGGAACCATAAGGGTTAAGGAGGGATTCTGGCTGAACCAACCTAATCAGATTCTTGCTAATGGCAACCGAGGGTTGTCAGATATCACCTGAGGGATTGTAGGGGATGAGAAGAGTGATTGTGTATCAAGGTTGGACAATTCTGGCTAATCTGACATGACAGGATTCTTGCTAAAATTGGGCTCTTAAGAATAGGCCCAAAGATAGGACCATTCAAAAAGAGCTCAGAGGAACCAGAATAGAGTTTGGTCAAGGAGAGAGTCTTTGTTACTTTTCATCTTGACTCAGGACTGTATAAACCTGAATTTGAGCCAGATTTAGAGGAGGAATGGTGTGCAGTAAACCACAGATTCCCAAAATTCTGTATCTCCTTTCATCCATGGCAGTCATTTCTTTATGTGATCTAACATTTTCTGTTTTCCTAAACCAGTCTCTGTGAAGCTGTAAAAGGTTTCATGCTTGAATCTATAAAAATTCATGACTCACACAAGCCTATAACCTATATAAGATGTGTTACAGCTAAGATTGTTTCTTATTCTGTGATGATTTTATAGTTCTAACAATAAAAAATTATTGACTTACCCTTAAGTATCTAATATGTGCAAGGATCATGCCTTTTGCAGAGCATATATAAATTTTATTTATTTATTTATTTGTTTAACCAAAACTGTTCACTTTGGTGTAATACCCCAAAGAGGTCAAATGGCATATTTTGCAAGGGAAACTTTAAAAATAATCTATGGAGCAGTTCTGGTTCCTTCTCCAAGGAAATCACAAAACTTTCTGTCAAGTGCTAAGGCCAAAAGCAAAGGAAAACAAAACAAAATTAACCACCTCCCACCCAAAAGCAAAAATAAAAAATGGAAACTTCATTTGGTAGAATGCATTATTAAAATAATTGTTTCAGGGTTTAAAATTAGTGGCTCCATTTTCATAGGCTGTGATAAACACACCCCAAATTTTATTACCTATGTTTTTCCTCTTTGTCTGGATTGAATTACTCTTGTTAAAAACCTTTGACCTAACTAATTTATGCCTGAGGTGATATCAGAGTAGAATATACTACAAAGTCAGCTGTCAGCACAGAAACCCCAGAGAGAAGGGTGTGAAATGGAAGAAATAAATTTTCAGTGCCTGTTCAATTCTTTTGAAGAATTTGACTGGGCTACATCATCCTATACTGCCTAAGTGAAAAGACTTTGTAAAAGCCATGTGCTCTTGTCCTTCATTAGTCTGTTTGTCAGGGTAAGAGGAACGAGGGATGCTCAAAGAAAGGCTTCAGAGTAATGGAGCATAGGTGGTAAGGGGAGGAAGAGCTTTGACCTAGATGTTTCAGGCAGGCATAATGGGAAAGTAGGAGTGTGTGTCCGGGACAAGCGGGTATTGAAAGACCATGTTGAAAGGCTATGACTCTAAGGTTGTTTTTCAAAGGCTTTTCATTATTAATGGGTCACTGAAATGTGTAAAGTAGTTTGTGTGGTTGGTACAAGGGTGAAGATTAAGATTTGGATAGAAGAGTCACTTACATGCAGAGCTTTCAAATTAGATAGAAGAATGTGAATTGCCAGCTACCGCAGTACTCGTTCTTTGTGTGAGATCTCTGTCTTCTTCATAGTCCTGTTATATTTTCTACCCAGGGTTAAACTCACTTGTTCAGATATGTGAACACACATACACTTCCCCTTCCCCTACTTCTCTTTCTCCAGGATATTTGGGAGCCTCTGTAACTTTAGTTGATGTGAAGTGACAATAATGGATATATTGATTTCTGAATTTTAAATTTTTACTGATGTTTCTATGCTACATGTTTCAAATAAAAGGCAGGACTTCTTCCTAAGCCTCTTGATTGAAAAATCTCTGGAAAGCTTTGGAGTGCTCATTTTGGTGTCCTAGTTTGGTATGTGGTCCTATAATTTTCTCCTTCATAGGAAGAAACTTTCCTACTGTCAGATGGCTGTCACATGCCTCCCAGCTGTCACTGGGAATCAAGAGAAATGAATCTGAATTTAATCTGACTTTCCTGTTATCCTTATTGATATACTTTAAAAGGCCTGGGATGAATGTCCTAATCTTTGGTTGTGCAAATATGTGCATTTCTTTATTTCTCTAAAGCAAACTTCACAACAGATAACAGATCTCTTCTTTGGCACTTCAGCAGTTCCTCTGACAGATAAATTTGAGAGCTACTAATATCTGAAGACCATTTGGAGGAGCAAGTCTAGTTTGGAAATGGAGCATATACCTAGTTTGCAAATGGCAAAATACATTTGTTGGTACTTGGGGGTGAGGATTCCTGGCTTTGAGCATATTCACAGAGGAAATGACTTCTTTTTTTTTCATATAGGAAAGAATATTTTAAAGTCCAACCTCTTTCATTCACCAAAACTTTATTGAATACCTTTCACAGTATCTGGCACTAGGTTAGACAATGGGGATAAAAAATTGAATGTGATGCTGTATTTGCTGCAAAGTCATTCATGGTTATGATGGCTATTTGATGTTTTGTTTCTTGTTCTGAAAAAAATATATAAAGAGTATCAACAGAACAGGAGCAAGAGTGCACTTGAAAAATAAGAAAAACCTCTAGAGTGAAGGGATTGTGTGTGTGTGTGTGTGTGTGTGTGTGTGTTTTCATTGCTTCAACTACTGTGTAGGCGTCTGGAAATGAAACATGAACATTCAATCACAGAATGATCAGTGGGGTTACCAACTGTCCTGGTTTGCCCAAAGGGATTCCTGGGTCACAGGGTTTTCAGTGTTTAAACTAGGAAGGGCTTGGCCAAACTTTGGCATAATGCTAAGGTTTTCAGAGAAAGGGAAATCTTGAACTGCTTATGTCTTTAAGTGTCTTATTTTTAAAGGGACTATTCAATAAGAAGTTGATATTTAGTCATTTCCATTGGTAGAATGTCTATAAAATGTATACAGGAGTATATGTAAAATATAACATTTGGTTTTAATAACTTAGCTAATGAAAGTCTAATGACCGTCAGTGAGTTCTTAAGGGCAATCATAGGTGGGAAAGTGATTGCAGCAGAGTTAAGAAACGAGGCCTAGAAGGCTTGTGCATTCTTAGGGCACTTTTGAGGGGGAGGAGCAAACTTTAGAAGACTCAAAATATTTAATTGTAACAATCACTTCTTTTTGCCTATTTTAATTTAAACATCTGGAAGAATCATTCTTTTTTTTTTTGTTGTTGTTGTTCTTTGGGACAGTTCCTTTTCTTTTCTTTTCTTTTTTTTAATCTTTTTTTTTTTTAATTTATTTTCAGCATAACAGTATTCATTGTTTTTGTACCGCACCCAGTGCTCCATGCAATCTGTGCCCTCTCTAATACCCACCACCTGGTTCCCCCAACCTCCCACCCCCCCACCTCTTCAAACCCTTCAGATTGTTTTTCAGAGTCCATAGTCTCTCATTGTTCACCTCCCCTTCCATTTTCCCCAACTCCCTTGTCCTAACTCCCCATGTCCTCCATGCTATTTGTTATGCTCCACAAATAAGTGAAACCATATGATACTTGACTCTCTCTGCTTGACTTATTTCACTCAGCATAATCTCTTCCAGTCCGGTCCATGTTGCTACAAAAGTTGGGACAGTTCCTTTTCCAGGAGAACTGTTTACTGCCCCTGGCTTGCTCATGCATACCAATGATACAGAGCCCTTCTGTGTTCAGTAAACATGAGCTCTTTTTATTGTTTTGTTGTTGATCCTTTGGCCCTGGCTTGAAGTTACATTTTGCTTCTTATCTATCCTTTGAAGAAAAATGTACTCTGGTCTCTATTATCAGAAGAACTTTCAAAATTATCTAATAATATAAATATTCAAATTGTAGAAAATGCAACATTTATACCTGGATCAAGATTTGACAAGGCAAATATATAATTTACACACTAATTAAATTTGGCACAAAGGCATTTTTTTACCTTGCTTTCATATCTTCTCTATAAAGATTCTTCCCCTGGGTGCTGTCAGTGGAATGCCAAACTGCCTTTGGATTGGTGCTTCCAATTGGTGCTTCCCGATTTGAATCTATGTGTGCTCAACTAACTCTTGAAAATTTTAATGTGCGTCAGTTTATCTTTTAACAGTGTTTTATGCCACATAACATAGGTGTGCAGGAAAACATAATTTATTTTTGCATGAGTGGACACAGTTTGCATCTTAGGTGCCCACTGGCAAAAAATACATTTTACATTTTGTAGCATACCTGTGTTTTAATAGTCCTAACATACCATGTCCACAAGAACTGATTTTGTCATAGATAATGATAACAGATTTTGCTGTTTTTATTTAGCATTTTTACAGCATATGTTTTTAGAAATCCCTTAACCTGCAATGAAGTAATACTTTAAAATCCTAATGCTGGTAATAATAAATTTATCTTTTTATGGTGTAAGCCAGTGATTGTCATAGTGTGGTCCCCAGACCAACAGCATAAGTGTCACTTGGCAAAATTAGAAATACACATTTTTGGGCCCCAGCCCAGACCTCCTGAATTTATGTGGAGCTAAAGTTTGAGTACTTCTGGCTTAGGTATATTGTACTGTGATAATATGATGTTCTCAGGGACTCATTGCCAATATTTTCTCTCTTGAAAGATCCAGCATATGTGTAGTGTGTAAACCTGGCGATTCACAGACCTGTATCCCTGAGGCTAGTAATACATTATGTGTTTATAAAAAAAATAAAAAATTAAAAATTAAAAAAGAGAAAGATCCAGCTTAAAAGAAATGCAGAAAAGATGACCAGAAATACTACCATCCACATAGGAATGATATAATAATTCTTGTTTTGTCTTAAATGCTGTGAATATTTTCTGAAATTTGTCGCTGGAGTAGACACATTGGGCCTATCTAAGAGAAGATTTTTTTTTTTTTTAAAGATTTTATTTATTTATTTGTCATAGAGAGAGAAGCGAAAGTGAGCACAGGCAGACAGAGTGGCAGGCAGAGGCAGAGGGAGAAGCAGGCTCGCTGCCAAGCAAGGAGCCCGATGTGGGACTCGATTCCAGGACGCTGGGATCATGACCTGAGCCGAAGGCAGCTGCTTAACCAACTGAGCCACCCAGGCGTCCCTAAGAGAAGATTTCTAAATGTATCTACTATTCATTAACTTTGAATGACAGATCTAAGAAAGTTTTAACTTTTATCGGAAGAATGGCAACTTATGAATTTTTTGCCAGTGAGACTTTTGGGGCTCAAATTAGCTTAGGGGACAAGAGAAGATAAATTGTTGTTTTAAAAATATGCTAGTGAAGTGTTCTTTTAGACAGTGATAAGATGTGATACCATCAGCATGCAGTGAACAAACCCAGATAAATGATTTACCGTTTCCAAAAATGTGAGGGTAGAGGGAATACTAGCTTGTGGGAGACTGACCTTGAATTCTATCTCTTATTTTCAAAGGGATTTCTGTTTTCCATTCCATTGGACAACTGTGGCTGCACCTAAGTGAACTCTTTAAACAGAAGATCAATAAAGATGCTTTGCTTTGCATTTGTAAACCACACAGAAGCTACTCTTCTGTTATCTCTCACCTTCCAACTCTTCTAACTATGCTTGGCATCAGCAACAAAGCTAAAGCAGCTGATACAAATCAAAGAAGCAATTAAATGGAAAAGTTTCTTTTCCCTCTCTTCCCTACTGGAGAAGGTATTTTAGACCTAGTGAAAATAATCTCTTGGGTGCTGAGGTAAAGCAAGATGCTTCCTGAAAATCTTGTGCTCCAAATCCTTAACCGTAGTCAGAAACTCAGAGATAATGTGGAATTTTTTGAAAGTGTAGTGAGAGTAAAATTATGCTCTTTTTCTTTTCTGAAAATAGAGGGATAGATGGTGAATTACTACATATATATGTATGTTTTATGTATATGTATATATATGTATATATATATGTGTATTTGAAATCACTTTAAAATGAAATCTAAAAATATACAAGATGAAATACACTAGTTTATTGCACTGCTTGGCAGTGGTCTATCAGGAAGACTAATGGTACAGCTAACCACACAAAATAATACATATGCAGATATGTTTTTTCCACATAATGAAGAAATCAGTGAAGAAATATCCCCAGTTTAGATTAAGAGTTTTGCTCTAAGCAAACTTGTGAAGTTGTAGCGGTTATCCATTTACGGAGGATTATATTCAAACTCAGAGAAATTCAGCAAATTGACCAAAGTCCACAGTCTGCCATTGGTGGGTGCCAAAAGTATTCAGGTCTGCTTGATTTCAGATGTCAGAGTCTTTCTGTTCCAGTACAATACTCTGGAATTTGAGGTATTTAGAGAAGACTTTCCTCAAAAGCTAAAGCTGCCTTTTCCTTTTCTTTCTTGCTCTGTGGTCAACCTAATGTCTTGGAATAAGAGTTATCCAGAGCATCATTCAAAGATCTTGGTGGAGATTACAGTGTTCTGAGAACTCAGTGTTTTTTCTTCTTTTTTTAAATTGTCTAATAAATTCTTTTTTTTCCCCCTCTTTTCTTCTTCCTCCATTATTTTTTATTTTCTAGGTTTTCTTATTATGTTCAGTTAGCCAACATATAGTACATCTTAGTTTTTGATGTAGTATTCAATAATTCATTAGTTACATATAGCACCCAGTGCTCATCACAACACGTGCCCTCCTTTAATACTCAATCTTTTAACTACATTTAGAAATCTCACCTGCTATTAATTAGGAGCTCAGTTAATATTTGTGAAGTGCACATAGCTCATTGGCTTATAGAGGATGCAGTGTGATTTTTACATTTTTCTCTATTGGATGGTATGAAAACAAAAACAATACTTTTCATCTCAGCCTATTTCCCCCTTTTCCTCATATAGCCCCAGGGCCTGAGGACTAAAGTAGTTTTACTGAGCTCCAATATTTTGTTAATTCAAAACCACACTTCTGTGAGAGTTAGGTCTGTGGGGACCTTTGGGATTCAGCCTGCCAGCATTTCAATATTGTGGAAAGTGAATGTTGAATATTTATTTAACACTAATGACTCCCTACTCAGGACTTACTTTGTCAGGTATAGTTTTTATTGTACTCTATCATTTCTGTAACCTACAACCATGTCAGTGATACTGAATATAAGGAGCCTTTTAATGTAGTTTATTGCTCCTCACCGTCTTTATCAGAATTCTGATTGATACTCTGTAGTCTTCACCTGTGCTTCCACCTATTATACAGTTGCTTCTAATAGACTACATGACTTATCAAATTTACTTTTGATTTCATCAACTCTGTAATTTGTTTTGTACAAACAACTGTGTACATATAAGCAACTTTGTGCTTATTATTTTGCATTCAGAATAATAGTTCAAATGAAATTCGTAACAATTCAACATTGATGAATTATCATGAACTATTACGACAACCATATGCATATCCTAGGGGGAAAATGAAGAAAAGTGTGTGTGTGTGTATGTGTGAGTGTGTTTAAAAATAATTATACCAGGGCACCTGGGTGGCTCAGTGGGTTAAGCCTCTGCTTTTGGCTCAGGTCATGATCTCAGGGTCCTGTGATGGAGCCCTGCATCAGGCTCTCTGCTCAGCAGGGAGCCTGCTTCCCTCTCTCTCTCTCTCTGCCTGCTTCTCTGCTGCTTGTGATCTCTGTCTGTCAAATAAATAAATAAAATCTTTAAAAAATATATTTAAAAAGATTATACCAACAAATCACAAATCACATTTAAAATTTATTTTTTAGTCTCATTACAGGGAGTAAAAAGAGCATTTTCATTAAACCAGGACATTTATTTTCTCTCCTTTTAGTTTGGATTGTTTATTTATTTATTTATTTATTTTTAACCTGTAAATATACTTCAGTTTTATTTACTCCAAAGTACCTAACTTAATTGTGAAATCTCCTCCAAAGTACCTAACTTAATTGTGAAATTGTGAGTAAAACATTGTTATTAGAGGTGGGAAATAATAATCCAAATTCTGTTAAGTACCAGTAATAAATACCAAATTCTAATAAAGATGATCTGGAGAAAAAGAGAGCAAATTTAAATTACCAGAAATTATAAAATTTAGTTTTGTTGTTCCTTGAAGGCTTGCTGATGTGAATAGCCACAGGTGAAATCTGATTTTCCAGAGTAGACAACAGATGTTGATTTGGCTTCTTGGTATCCATTCATCCATCTTCTACTGACTGTATTGCATTTCTCCTCTGAGCTCCGACCATCCCCAGCTTTATTTCCAAGGGCTTCTACAGGGTTAGCTCCATTCCTTGTTCGTGAGTGGATTGATTGCATGGCCTGGGCCATAACTAACCACATCTCGCATTCCCTGGGCAACTGTAATTGGATCAGGAGCTTGCCTCAGCCTATTCAGAACCATTCAGAACCAACAATGCAATGAAACCCTTCTGGAAATCTTGGAAGAGGGTATCTCATTCTTTCCTGCTGGATTTGTAGTTGGGAAGAGAAGGTCTGGATTTGATATAGTAGTCATCATAGAAACACAAAAGAGGAGCTGTCTGAGAACAAAGCAAGAGACAGAAGAAGAGAGCAGAGCTGGATCAGAAGAGTGTCTGTGTAACATCAGGATATATCTGAAGTGAGTGCTACCACTTTGTGCTTTCTATTCACAAAAGCCAATAAATTCCCTTTTGGCATAAAATCATTTGATTTGGATTTTCTGTCATCTATGACCGAGATCCAGTATCCTCTGGCAATATGAAGAGAGCATATAGGGGATGACAATTATTAAAGTTTCTCATTATAACTAAGAGACTGGATTCTCATCAGAGATTGGTAATAGCTTTCAGCATACCAGCAAATCCTGGACCTGCAACAATGCAGACATTATTGAAGAAATGAGAAATTTCTGTCATGTGTGAAGGCACATCTGCTATAAAGGAAGTAGCAGGCCACACACTGCCTTTATTCTCCACATTGCCTTGAGCACAAATTTAGCTAAAAGCATTATTGATTTGAGTCTAGGTAGACTACATAATACAATTGGTTTTTTGATTTTCTATTATTTAATCAGTTGTGTTGGTGTTGAATGGGAAGAGACTTCACCAAAATGCTAAAAGTTGTGGTAGGAACTTTATTATAAGAGAACAAAAAGAGAACTTCTAACATAAGGAAGTTTGATGAGTGTAAGCAAACTCACGGATTATTTTAGGGGCTCTGTGCCAAGGGGGAACATATTATGGAAGTGTCTGATCATATTTTGGGTCTTCTTTGAACCTCAGGGTGGATATGAGAAATGAAAGAACTGGTAAACTAGAGAAAAAATGAGGACTTCTGATTTCTAGTCTGGCATGTAAGGAGATTTGAAGTCACCACCTTGTCCTAATAAGTAAAAAGGCGAATAAACTGAAAAATCGATAACTCCTCTTAGATTTGCTAGAGAAGTGTGGTCATAGGGCAAACTTCTGCCCCCAACACTGGAGAGACAGGCAGACAAATACAGAGAATCACAGTTTATTAGAGCAGAAACCCATGAGTGGAAATCATGGAACCAGTGGTCAGGTTGAAAAACCTGACCTATTGAATTGCTGGAGGTTCAGTGTGAGAGTTATGAATTCAGGCAGCAGGACAGTCATAAGGGGTACATGAGTTTTACCTCCAGGAATTTGGCCAGTTCTCTTAGTGAATGTCAGACATAATATCTTTTCATGGTTTCAGACTAGGAAGGGAAAAGTAACCATTTTGAAATATACCAGAGTAGTCTTTTTTTTAAATAAGGCTTGCCCTCAAGAGAAGCTGTTTTACCAGAGCCTAAACTATTGGGTTTTCTTCAGTCTAACCAACCTGGGGGGGGGGGGGAATACTCAACTACAGTTTGTTCTAGTTATCCTGTGCACCTAAGGAAGAAGAAAAATGGAGAAACACTCAAGTTCCCAGTCCAGAGAACACAAGCGAAATAAAAGCTAAATACGCCTAATCTTAGGCATATAGAAGGCTTCTACTCCCCCTCCTCCATGCTTTACCACGACATTACTAAGGGCCTATTAGGTGCACTTCCTTTTAGCCAGTACATAATGTCCAGCTACCAAGATATACTAAATTTATGACATACTAAAAGGCAGACAACAACAACAGTTTGTAGAAACGAAGCAAGCATCAGAACCAGCCTCAGATATGGCAGGGATGTTGGAATTATCAGATTGGGAATTAAAACTAGTTATGGATAATATACTAAGATCTATAACAGGTAAAGTACATGCCGCAAAAGAACAGATGGGCAATGTAAATAGAGAGATAGAAATTCTTTTTTTTTCCTAATTTTTATTTAGAGGGATAGAAATTCTATGGAAGAATAAAAAAGAAATAGTTAAGATAAAACACTACTGTAGAAATGAAGACTTTTTAAAATGATCTCAGTAGTAGACTGGACATGATTAAGGAAAGAATCTGAGTGAGAGGATGTGACAATAGAAACTTCCAAAACTGAAAGCAAAAAGAAAAACATTTTTTTAAAAAGAACAATATTTGAGAATTGCAGTTCAACTATAAAATATAGCATACACATAATTAGAAATCAGAGTCCAGAGTGCTCACCATTACACGATGGAACCTCCTAATTAGAAATCAGAAGAAGAAAAGAGAAAGGAACAAAAGCAATATGTAAAGTAGTAATGACAGAATTTCCTCCAAATTAATGTTATACACCAAACCAGTCACTCAGGAAGTTCAAGGCACAAGCAGGACAAATGTCAAGAAACATAATTGTTTTCAAACTGCCCAAAATCCCAGATAAAGAAAAAAAAACCTTGAAAAATCCAGTGGGGAGGGGGAAACATTGTATCTATAAAGAAGCAAGGGTAAGAATTACCTTCTCCTTAGAAACTAAGCAAGAAGAGAGTGGTGTGAAATATTTAGTATGGAGAAAAAAACTCCAGCCTGTTATTCTAGAATTTTGTGCCCTGCAGAATTATCCCTCAGAAGCACAAGTGACCTAAAGATTCTCAGACAAATAAAAGTTGAGGGAATTTGTTGTTAGTAGCCTTGCTTTGCAAGAAATATTTCTTAGAGAGGAGGCAAGTAAAATAACTCTGATCTATGAAAAGAAAGGAAGAGGCATCAGAGAAGAAATAAATGAAGGTAAAATAAAACTTTCATTATTATTATTCTTAATTGATCTACCAGGTAATTTGTCGAAATAAAAACAGCAACAATGTATTTGATTATCTACTTCTGTGTGCTTATATATAAGCAAAATGAATGACAACAATGATACAAGGGATAGTGGGAGGGAAGAATTATGATCATTTATTATTATGAAGTACTTATACTAACCTGTGAAAAGGTATAGTGGTATTTGAAAGTGGATTTGGATAAAGTGTAAATGTATATTGCAAAACCCTAGAAGAACCTCTTAAAAAAAAGAAAAAAAGGAGTGTAACTGATACGCTAGCAAGGAGAGAAAATGGAATCATATAATATGTACAGTTAAAATCACAGAAAGTAGAAAAGAGTGGAAGACAAAAATAGGAACAGGCAACAAGGACAAAAAACAGAAAACAGTAACAGATATGTTAGATGTTAAACTCTATCAGTAATCACTTTGAACATCAGTAGTCTCAATGCATGCATTAAAAGAGATTCTCAGAGTATCACTGTATACCTGTAGAATGGCTAGACTCAAAAAGGCAAAAATAATGTGTTGGCAAGGATGTTGGGTGGGGGGAGGAGCCCTTGTGCACACTTGGTGGGAATGCAAATTGGTATAGCCACTGTGGAAAACAGTATGGGGGGTTCCTTTAAACATTAAAAATGGAATTATCATATGATCAAGTAATTCCACTATTGGGCCTTTACTAATTAAAAAAGATGTGTGCAATTCTATGATTACTGCAGCATTATTTATAATAATAGCTGAGACATGGAAGCAACCCAAGCGTCCATTAATAGACACACACTGTAATACTACTCATCCATAAAAAAGAATGATCTCTTGCCATTTGTAACAACATGGACAAACCTAGAGGGTATATAATGTTAAATGAAATAAGTCAGAGAAAGACAAATACCATATGATTTCACTCATATGTGAAATTTAAAAAACAAGACAAAGTGAAAAAGAAAAAAAGCCTCACAGACTTTTAAGTACAGAGAGCAAACTTGTGGTTGCCAGGGGGGAGGTGGGAGAATGGGTAAAATAAAGAGGATTAAGAGTACATTTATCATGATGAGCACTGAGTAATGTATAGAAATGCTGAATCATTATATTTTACAACTGAAACAAATATAACACTGTATGTTAATGATATTTCAAAAAAAAAATCAAAGACATTGTCAGAGTGGATCCAAAAACCCAAGATTTTTTTTTTTGTATGCAAGACCCAATATGTGTTTTATAAAATAAACCCATGTAAAAAATAAATACACATATAGATTAAAAGTAAATGGATGGACAGACCTGAACCCCTGGGGATAAAAATACATTATATGTTTATAAAAAATAAAATAAACATTAAAAAAAATAAATGGATGGAGAAAGATATATATCATACTTACTTTAAGAGAAAGAGGGAGTAGCTATATTAATTTCAGAGCTGACTTCAGAACAGGGGAAGTTATCAGGGATAAAGAGAGGCATTATGAAATGTTGATGGAGTAATTTTCCAAGAAGATGTAACAATCCTTAATGTATGTGTTCCTGACAATACTGTGTCAAAATAAGTGAGGCAAGGAATGATAGGACTGTAAGGAGAATTAGATGGAACCACTATTATAGTTGGGGACTTTAACATCCCCCTATCAAAAGTGGACAGATCCAGCGGGCAGAAAAATCAGTAAGAACATAGTTGGACTCAATAAACATAATCAGTATGTATTGACTGCTTCACCCATCAGCAGCAGAATACACATTCTTCTCAAGCTCATATGGAGCATTCACCAAGAAATACCACATTCTGGGTCGTAAGATACACCTTAACAAATTTAGAATAGTAGAAAATACGTGCTTCCTCTCAGACCACAGTGGAATTAAAGTAGATACCAATAACAGAAAGATAATTGGAAAATCCCAAAAAACTTGGAAATGAAACAAAACACTTTTAAATAAGATACGGGTCGAAGAGAAATATCAAGTGAATATTAAAAAAAGATACTTTGAAAGAGTGAAAATACAACTTAACAAAATTTATGGGATGCAGTAAAAGCAATACTTGAAAAGTTTAGAACATTGAATGCATATATTGAAAAGATGAAAGATCAATAATCATTAACCTTAAGCTTCCACCTTTGGAAACTAGAAAAAGAAGATCAAATTAAATCTACAGAAAGCAGAAGAAAATACATATTAAAAATTAGAGCATAGGTCAATGAAATTGAAAGCAAAAAGTTGTTGAGAAAGTTAACAAAACCAGAGTCCATTTCTTCAAAAAGATCAATAAAATTTAAAAGCTTCTAGCCAGGTTAATTAAGAAAAGAAGAAATAGCATAAATTACTAATAATAGAAATTAAATAGGGGACATTACTAAATATCTTAAGATCATTGAAAGGATACTAAAGGAATATAATGAACAATCCTCTGCCCGCAAATTTGATAACCTAGATGAAATAGACCTATTCCTTGGAAGACACAATCTGTCAAAACTCATGCAAGACAATGTGAAGAGTCCTTTATATATGAAATTGAATCAATAGTGAATAACTTTCCAAAATAGAAAGCCCTAGGCACAGATTGGGTCACTGTTCTACTAACATTTAAGGTGGAAATTATACCAATTCTCTACAATCTCTTTTAGAAGATAGAAGCAGACAATTTAGTTCCTAACTCATTTGATGAGTCTAGTATTACTCTAATACCAAAACCAGATAAAGAACTTACAGGAAAAAGAAACTACAGACCAATATTTCTCATGAACATTGATGCAAGAATCCTTAACAAAATACTAGGAATTGAACAATCTGTAAAACGAAATTCAGCAATATATAAAAAGAATTATAAACACCAGGACGAAGTGAAATTTGTCTTAGATATACAAGGCTGGTTCAACATTCAGAAGTTAATTTATGTATTCCATCCCTTCAACATGCTGAAGAAGAAAAATCACATGATCATATGAATAGATAGAGAGAAAGCATTTGACAAAATCCACCGCATTTGACAAAATCCACCATCCATTCATGATAAAAAATCTCTGTTAACTAGTTATAGGAGGTACCTTCCTGAACTTGATAAAGAACATCTACGAAAACCTACAGCTAACATCATACTTAACAGTGAGAAACTAAAAGCTTTCTCTTGAATATCAGAAACTAAGGATGTTTCCTCTTAATAGTTCTTTACAGTCACATACTGGAAGTCCTAGCTAATGCAATACAAGAAAAAATATTACATGGTTTGGAGAGGAGGAAATAAAGAGTCATGGTATCTAAGTGGTATGATTTTTTTTTTAAGATTTTATTTATTTATTTGGCAGAGAGTGAGAGAGACAGCGAGAGAGAGGGAACACAAGCAGAGGGAGTGGGAGAGGGAGAATCAGGCTTCTGGCAGAGCAGGGAGCCCAATGCAGGGCTCAATCCCAGGACCCTGGGATCATGACCTGAGCCAAAGGCAGACACCTAAGGACTGAGCCATTCAGCCACCCCTAAGTGGTGTGATTCTGACTAAAACCTTGATTTAAAAAAACTTATGAAGGGTATTTGGGGGATAGTTGGAAAATTTTGAATATGGACTCTTTATTAAGTAATATATATATATTTAAAAGATTTCATTTATTTACTTGACAGAGATCACAAGTAGGCAGAGAGGCAGGCCGGGGGCAGAGGGGAAGCAGGCTCCCTGCTGAGCAGAGAGCCTGATGTGGGGCTCGATTCCAGGACCCTGGGACCATTACCTGAGTGGAAGGCAGAGGTTTTAACCCACTGAGCCACCCAGGTGCCCCTTTACTAAGTAATATTAAAATTAAATTTCTTGGTTATGATTATGGTACTATGGTTATAGAAGAGATGTCTGCTGAAATATATAGAGGTAAAGTTTTAACATCTGAAGCTTTCACAAGTTTTAGTAAAAGTCATATGTGTGCTCAATGATGTATAAACATGAATTATTTTATTTTCCGTTGTGGGAAAGATTAGCAAAAATGATTTTTTGAAAAGATTATTTATTTATTTGTCACGGAGCAGGAGAGAGTGCACAAGCAGGGGAAGGAGCAGGCAGAGGGGGAAAGACCCTAGGATCATGAACTGAGCCAAAGGCAGATGCTTAACTGACTGAGCCACCCAGGGATCCCAGCAAAAATGATAATGTCCAAATACAATGAGATCACGTGAGAGCAAATTCAGACATTACTCATTGAAATAGAAATTGATACTACTTTCCTGGGAAGCAATTTTTTACATTTTTTAAAAAAGTTGCAAAATATATGTATGTGTACACACACACACACAGTATTACTACTACTAATTTATTCTGTTAATCAGAAAATAATACAGAGTTATATGTAAGAAAGGATATTCCTTGAAGAGGAATGAAGTATGATGATAATGATGAAAATAAGATGATAATGAAATTTTCATTATAGTGAAAATGACAGGGAATACCTGAAATTTCCACCAATGATGAGTTGACTTTACTGAAGTTGACTTTACTGGCATGTGTATTAGTCCTGACCAATCAGAACATTTTATCCTTTCCCCCTGCAGTGATTGGTTCACGACTGGACACATGTTCCTACCAAAAATAAACCTAAGTCTTCTTCTGAAGTGTTCAGCAGAAAAACATTTACTGTTCTACTGGGTTTGAACCTGAAATACTGTAACTCAAAATTTGCAGGAATACATCACAGAGGGAGCCTTTTTTGGGAATAAAGCCAGTATATAGGAAAGTAAATTTAAGATATATAGAGAGAGGTCATTTAGGGATCTGGCTCCATGTATAATTGAAACTCTAGATTCTTTAAGTTACTACATTTTTTTTTGTTATTTGTTTTTGTTTTTGCTTTTTTCCCCCCTAAAATCCAATTTGAGTGCATTTTCTGTCACTTGGAACAGAAATCATTCTTAGTATTCTTAGACATGAGAATTAGAAATATTAAAAAATAGAGGATATGCAAATATTCCTTATTTTGAAAGTATGGACTCATTATTTTGTAGTCAGAAATGAAAATTGCTATTAAATAGTTTTAAATTAGCATAATCATATCATACAGCTTTTGTGTTATTTTGAAAGTTTCTCTACAGTAATTTTTTATTCAACTGTTGAACTGGATGCAGCATACAAAAGGAGGCAGTTAAGTATTCACAGGATGCTCTTTTTGTTTGCTTCACAGAGATCACCAGCCTTGTCTATATTATGGTGATTCCCTCTTCTGTTCCCTACTGAGTCTCTTTCAGGCATGGAGGGTAGCAATGTAAGTTGTAATTCACATTGTAAATGGAGTAAGGATGGTTCCAGTGAAAAGCAAGATGGAAATAAAAATTTCTTGTGTGTGGAGATGGAGGTTGGCATCCAAAGTTTTAAGACTCTTAAAATGATATTTTTCAATAGTTTCAAATGCTTCCAGTAGGCTGGTGCTGTCGGTATGCAACACCTATAGTATAAGCTGATTCCTTCCAACTATTGATCCCTCTTAAACTTAATAAACCATCCTGTGAAATTGTGACATTAAAAATAAAATGAAGTACATGCCTTTGAAATTAAAGTCATGGTTTTCAAACTTGGTTCCTTGCAGTGGTGCTTCAGGCATTCCACAATGTTTCACTTTTTTCCTTTGACTTAAAAAAGTATATTTTTAGTATTTTAGTGGTTGCATGGTGTCCCCACCAAAAAATCAATTTTGGGCTTCCGGCTGCCAAGACTGTGAGAGGATAAATTTTTATTGTTTTAAACAACCTAGTTTGGACTAATTTGTTAATTGTAGTCACAGGAAACTAATATGTCTTAGAATTTAATTAATATAACCCGAAAGTACCTACCTAAGTAATCAGCCAAATGTGAACCCACTAGAGATCACTAGTATGTTGTTACTTTCAGGGGATCTCATTTTTGTGCAGAAATTGGATACCTTACCTTTTGTAGTTAATGGATAGGTAATACTATCCTGAGATTTCAATGTAAGAAGTTAAAATGCTGTTGCTGTTGCAATCAGTCATCTCAGTGAATCAGATTGTTTAGGTTGGGCTCTTTGAGATGTAAATACAACAAATTTAGAAAGAGAGAAATAATTTGTGGGTTCATAAAACTTAAAGTTCTGGAGTAGTATGCTTGATTCAGGAATTCTAACACAGGCTTGGAATAAAATTCAAATTTGTTTCTTTGAACTAGAAGGTCTTTACAATATCTGATTTTTTTCTAGTTTATTTCTATTTAGTCACGTCATTTTCTTTCCACTCCTCATTGTATCCACAGCACTCCAGCTTCAGTAAACTTAATGAAGTTTCTAGAATAGATTGTTTACCTGGAATGTTCAGTCTTACGGTTTTCTCTTCCATATCATTTTGATCTCAATTCAGATGTGAACTTCTTCAGTGAACTTCTTTGGCTACCATATCTAAAATAGACTATGTGTCTTTTATCAATTGCCTTAAACAAACTTTTAGTTTTTTAGTGGCTTAAAACAACTATTTATCACTTACGGTTCTCTGTGCAAAAAAAAAAAAGATTCTCTGTGCAGGAATCAAGTAAGACACTGTGGGTAGAATGTCTTCCCCTCTGTGTAGTGTTGGGTGGATTGTTGAGAACCAATGTTGCTTCACTCACTTGTCTGGGGTCTTGGTGTTGACTGTCAGATGGGGCACCTCTGATCGCTCCACTTGGCTTCTGTCTTCGCACAATCTTTTATCTTTTGAATCATCTCTTAACATGGTGGCCTCTCTGGGCTTTGCTGTTTAATAGCTTCCTCCTAAGAGTGAAAGCTGAAGCAGTCTGTCCTTTAAAGGCTGTGTTTAGGAGTCCCAGAATGTCATTTTTACCTCATTCTATTGATCAAAACAAGTCATAAGATCACCATATATTCAAGTGGTAAGGAAATAGACTTCCTATTGTAGGGAATTGTGTCATGTGTACAGGGATTAGATAATCGTTGGTGATGATTTTTGTAGAAAAGCAACCATAGTCCACCTTCTGACTGTACCCTTTCTCATTTGTTTCACATACTCTTACAGCTTCTATCCAAATACAGCATCAGGCCCAAAATACAGTGTCTTGTGATGTATATCTGCGCTGAAGGGATAAGGCTTTTTGAATGTAGTTCTTCTTGATTCAAGATTTGTAAACTAAAATCCTCTTCAAACAAAGTACAATGGTGAAACAGGAGCAACTCACTGCGGCAGACATTCCCATTCAACAGTGGGAGGAAAGAAGACACATAGCAGTCGCTGGTCCATAATCATTCTAAAACCAGCTAGGCCCATGTCACCTGTTTCCCTATTAAAGAGAATGTTTCTTTAGCAGGGCTTGGTTTTTCCTGCTTCCTGACAGGGGTTTTTAGCACTTTGTTTTCCTTGACTCATGGCTTTGTCCACTGAAAATTTCTATTTCCTTTGTTTGTTTGTTTTTTTAAGATTTTATTTATTTATTTACTTGAGAGAGAGTGAGTGGGAGAGGGAGGGAGAATCTGCCATGCTGAGGGCAGAGCCCCACTTGGAGTTGGATCTCACGATTGCAAGTCATGACCTGCACTGAAACCAAGAATCTGAAGCTTAACTGAGCCCCCAGTTTGACTATTCTTACCTCCTACTGCTTCCTACCTACGTGAAGTTGAAGGCCCTTAAGCCTCTCTTCATTTTCATCTATCTCAGTATCATTCAATCCAAACTAGTAGTGCTTCTACCAGTGTAGCTTTCTTAAAGTATTTGTGGACTTTTCATATATCTTACAGGGATTCACTCCGTGTGCCAAAGTCCCATTGGTAACTTTTTTCCCTCCACTCTAGGCATATCAGGTTGATGTGGGACAGTGCCTTGAGATTCTTATCCTTGTCTTAATTTCACCAAAGGGTGTAATAAACATAACTTTAATTCTTCTGAGGTTATAACAAGGGATCATTTGGCCACACTCTTGATTTTATTTTTGTCTGGAGGCCATTTCTTACTCTGAGAACATTTTTCTGACTGGAAAAACTATCCTGAGTCCTCTATATTTCCTCTGAATTATGCTTCTATCTGGAGCAATTCTTCTTTAGTTTCTCTTTCATCTGTATTTTATCATGCATAACATAACAGGAAACTGATAGGCACTTTCAGACTTATTTCTAAAAATCTTATCTAGATTCACAAGTGTTGCCAGATGTTTCACCTTTATGTATCACAGGTTATCCTTTCCCCAGTCTTCAATAGCATTTTTTTTCCAATGCCTTTCAAACTCCATTAATGGTGCTCACCTCCCTTCAAGTTTCAGGTTTTTGTCAAAGCAGCACTCGAATTCTGGTACCATTTTCTGTTTCATTTACTATAACTGCAAAACACAGCACCCCAAAACTTAGTGGCTTAAAACTAATCATTTCATTGTCCACAATTCTGTGAATCTGGAATTCCAGTAAGGTTTTGTGAGGATGGTTTATCTCTGTTTCACATGGTAGCTCTTGGCCAGAGTACTTTGACAGGGGCCAGAGGACCAAAGAACAGCTTCACTAATGGGTTGATGGCCTTAGTACTGCCTGTGATGTTGTTCTCTTCTGTGTAGTTTTTTTTTTTTCTTCCATGTAATCTGTTGTTATTCAGGTACTCTCTCTTCTTTTGGCCTCTCTCTTTAGCAGGGTAGTCTAGCCTTCTTTACATGGGGTCTTGATTTCAAGAATGAAAAGAAAAGCTACAAGCCTTCTTAAGATGTAGGCTTGGAAATCGGAGAGTATTACTTCTGCATAATTCTCTTGCCTAAAAATACTTACAAGCTCAGAGAAAGTAAAAGGAGTAGTTAAATAGATCAAATTTTTCATAGAATTGGTGGAATGCTTATGGAAGGACAGGAGGAATTCTTGTAAACTACCTTGGTAGACTAGCAACTTTTTTCTATAAAGGGCCCCATAGTAAATATTTTAGGCTTTAATAGCTTAGGCTTTTATAGCCATATATTGCTAATGTTGTATATTCTCTATCTCTTTAACACTTTTAAAAATGTAAAAAACAGATTTGACCTATGACATGTAGCTTGCCAATCCATGTTTTGGACAATATAACGCATCTACTTCATCATTCTTTCTTACTCTACTTTGCTTTATTTATTACAAGGTCCCATATCGCTCTGAAATTATTTGTTTAAAAATACTGTTATTGTTGGGGTGCTTGGGTGGCTCAGTGACTTAAGCCTTTGCCTTTGGCTCAGGTCATGATCTCATGGTCCTCGGATCAAGCCCCACATCAGGCTCTCTGCTAAGCAGGGAATCTGCTTCCCCTCCCTCCCCCGCCTACTTGTGATCTCTCTCTCTCTCTCTGTGTCAAATAAATAAATAAAATATTTTAAAAAATAAATAAAAATACTGTTATCACCACTGCAAAACAAGCATCTATCGTGAGGACAAGAGTATTTATTACTTGATTTTCTACCTTACCAATAACTGTCCTGGTCCGTAAGAAATGTCCAATAAATATTTGTTGAATGAATAACTTAATAAATGAATGTATCAGAATTTATTTTCACTTTATTTATAGAGCTGTCTTCTGTTTTGGTCGAGTCATTCTGAGGGTTCTATATAATGTTAGGATGGCTGCAGGTAGTTCTGGGCCAAATGCTTCCAGACTCAAATCCAGTGACTCTCCCAATAACTGTAAAAAAGTACACAGAGTTTGACTCTGAACTGTATCTCAGCTGGATCTCAACTGTGTCAGATACTCTGTTTTGAAGCAAGTATTCTTGCCAGGAAAAATTAGGACGTCTGATTGGACAGAATTAAGTTATGTGCCATGGGTAGAACTATCAACATCCCTAAATGCACAAACTGAAAGTTGGGTAGGCATCTTCCAGAGGAAAATCACCTCACTAGATGAATGATGAATAGATGCTTTTTGGCCAAAATATGTCCAAGTCATAGACCTTTTCTTTATCTAGTATTCTTCAATTTTAGTTGAATGAAATGCTGAAATAAGTCAAAGGGTATTATATGACAAAGACTTAGGTCTGTATCTGTAACTTGGAATTGTTGATATCAGGAAAATAACTTTATTTTTCCAACTTCATTAAGACTTTAAAATAAAAAATCAGTGCATTTATACTTCTTAAAGAATGTTCTACGAAATAATACCATTATCTGTCTTATTTCTGAGAGTTTTCTCTTTGGTTTAGTTTTGGGGAAAAGTGGTGTCAGTGCTGTTAAAATAAAATTGGAAGGTAGTGAGGTGCCTGGGTTGCTCAGTCGGTTAAGCATCTGCCTTCCGCTCAGGTCATAATCCCAGGGTCCTGGTATTGAGTCCTGTATGGGCTCTGTGCTCAGTGGGAGCCTACTTTTCCCTCTCTCTGCCACTCCCCCTGCTTAAACTCTTTCTCTCTCTCTCTGTCAAATAAATAAATAAATAAAATCTTTTAAAAAATTAGAATGTAGTGATCTAAAATGAATGTATCAATCACATGTGCTATGCTTATTTTATTAGGATTGCTTGCATCTTACTAGTTATTCTGAATTAGCAGAGGAAGCTGCTTCAGTGGAGAAGAAACTTCTTTCCTAAATCAAGAGTTTTCAGTCAGAAATCTATTTTCTCAGAGAAATGTGAAAATCCATTCTTCTACATGCTATTTAAACTCAGTATATTTTATCTGACTAGCGTTTTGAAGGTAACTTACTAATATTTATTTTTTAAAACTTGGCAGCCTATTGAAAATCAATTTTCAAAAAAGTGCTGCATGTTTGAACTTGCATTTTCTACTCCTTCTCTAACATTTGAGGTAAAAATAGGTGTGGAAAACATCAACATATTGGCCCTTTCTATAACAGCTCTTGCTTTCCTATGGTTTTAGTTAAGAACCATTTTCAGTCTAAGTTTTTCAAGCGAGATAAATATGGGATAGATTCCCATATTCCAATTTCTAATCACTTGGCAGTGTGTATCTGTTATTGCTTGCTAGGTTGCAGTTTGTACATTCTGAGTTAGGAGCTTCCTCATCCGATATTAGATATTAGTTATGCACTTTCTCAAAGATTACATGGCTAACAATAGTAGAGAAAAGATGTGGTTCCCAGTATCATTTAGAAACCATTGATTTCAAGTTTTCACCAAGGCTTTTGTAGGTTTTTCTAACAACTACTTTGGAAGTGTAGGCGGAGTTCACTAGATGGTACTATTAGCAAACAACCAAGACTGATGAAACGACGATTTTGGAACGCCTCTTTTCAACCAATTTAGAATCAAAGCTATGTTTCTGAGAAATTGCATAAGTACCAGTTATTCTATGTTGTTTTCAAGCCAGTCTGCAGTATCGTTATGTGCTTGAACTCCCTCTATAATTTTACACACAACAAATCAAGAGGATTTGTTCTTGTTCTTGTTCTTTTTTTTTTTTTTTTTTTTGGGTGGTAAACACTAACATTGGTAAAAAACAAACAGCAGTTCTTCTCCTGCACCCCTTCTTTTAATGCCCCCTCCTATTTAAGTAAGCATGTTTAGAATTGGGATTATAAACAACCCATCGGAAAAGACTCCCTTCTCCCCTTTCTCATTTGGTGAATTACAGCACAGCAGTAGTGTATTTCAAAGTAATATGTACAGAAGAGACTGCCAAATGATTTTGCTCTAAAGCAATATAATCTATGAACATCTCACAGTAACCTTATTTTACATTGAGTTCTTCTTCTCTTTGTTTTCCTATCCTTCTCTCATTTTATAATAAATTCTAAGTCCTCCCAGGAGCCACCACAATTATGTAAAGACACAAGAAGATGTACATTGTTTTAGTTCTCCCAAGAGTAGAAGTGAATTAACACTCTGTACTGATTATTCTAACTTCTCATTCTTCCCTGAAAGATCTCTGATGGTTCCTTCTGGTAGACCCCAAAGTGCCATCACTTTTCTGCTAAGCACTGGTGTACTTTGTTTTTTGTTTGAGCCATCTGATCTAATCTGTTCTGTCTTCTTATATTGAAATTAACAAGGCATATACCCTTAGTCAAAGGCCGTATCTACAACAGTGAGGCACAAAAGAACTTGAACATGAGGTCAATCAAGTGCACAAAAAACATCACACAGTTATTCTAAGCCTCATGCTGGGTCTATAATTGCCCCTTGTTCTGTCATTAGGGCTCCCTTACAAGTCATTATTTTGAGTCAGCAGAGCTACAGGGAGTATTCTTCCTGATGGTTAGTATAAAGCTGAATTGATAACATAAATATCTCCCAGCACAAAATACAAGGAGCAGGTATTTAGATTAGATCTAATAAAGTGTGCAGCTGTTCAGTCTCTTTATGAATCCTGGCTAAAACAATAATCACAACTTTCAATATGGGTTCTCCTTGAGTAGTTCTGTAAAAGAGAAATTGTGTTTTTTCTAAATGAATGGACACATGCCTTCTTACAATTTGCCTGTCTGCTCTTATCCCAAGATTGTTTATGCTTGCCCAAGACCAGTGTTATCCAGATTTCATGGGAATTTTGCCTTAGTCAGCATTGTGTAAAAATTTCCCCATTTTAAAGTAGAAGCATCATTTATTCATTTGTGTTGCAGAGCAAGGCGGTGTGAGTTTAATGCTGAAAGAATATACTAAGTTTCTGGCCTCAAGCACATTTTTAGAAGTATTACCTTTCCTGGGAAAAGAAGAATTCAAACCTCTGCTCAGAAGGTAGTAGATGACAGTGCTCCATGAGGTTTGTGGAGGTGAATGCAATGTAGGTCCTTGATGTGGATCCAGCCTCTGGACAAAAACAAAGTGGCAGAAAGGTTGGGGAGGGAAGACCTGAGTGATTTTGAAAATACCCATGACCTCAGAGGAAGACACTAAGATGCTTTTTTAAAAGTGACCAAATTAGGTGAATTAGTGCATCCGGGTCCAACCACTTGGTGTTGGAAAAGATTTTGTCTGTCAGAAAACCTTTTCTTAATTGTAAAATGAAGGGATTAGACTATGATAGAGAATGCCAAATCTGGATCAGAGTCACAGAATATTGTTTGACATTTGTTTTTAAAAAGCAGTAGGTTAAGCCCTTTGCCTTCAGCTCAGGTCATGATCTCAGGGTTCTGGGATCGAGTCCCGCGTCAGGCTCTCTGCTCAGTAGGGAGCCCGCTTCCTCTCTCTCTCTGCCTGTCTCTCTTCCTACTTGTTATCTCTCTCTCTCTCTCTCTGTCAAATAAATAAATAAATAAAATCTTAAAAAAAAAAAACAAAAAACTTTATCATAGGCAAATATCTATATATCCTACATGGATAAGGGATCAGATGTTAGAAAAGGGGCAGCTAGTTCAGACCAATAGACTCAGTATATTGATTGGAAAAAATTTTTTTTTTTCTTGATTACTCTGCATGATAGTTTTTCAAGAACTTCCTTCAGGCATAAATTTTAAAAGTCAGAGGATTTCACGGAAGAACCTGGATTTGTGTATCTGTTATCTACTACCATGATAATGCTTCATAGCAACAACTACAAAGCTTCAGTGATATGCAAAAGTAAGTCTATTGCTTCTGTGTCTAGGGTGAATTGAGGATTAGCAGTGTGGCTTCATTGATCTTGGTGGGCTTACACATCTGGCTTTCAGCTAGGGCAGTTTGTATTTTCTCTACATCCTTCGGTCTCATACACATATGTTCTCATGCTGATGGTAAAAAAAAAAAAAAAAAAAGAGTACACAGAAGCATGTAAGACCACTTAAGCCCTAGGCTTAGAAGCTCTGTTGTTACTGTCACTTGTACTTCATTCTGTTGGTCAAAAAAAGGACATAGGCAATCTCATAGTTATGAAGGCAATATATAGTTATAAACCAAAGGGCATAGACACAGGAAAGGGGAATAATTTTGCTTAAAATTCAGAACATCTGATAGTATTGGAATTACATTTCAGGCATGGCACTAATAGGTAAGGCTGGGTAGCAGCTGCCAGCTTTAGATGATCATGCATTTGCCAGTTTGTGACAGTGCCTACCCATGCTTTATTATCTCTCTGAGACTAAGACCTATGTTGCTTTTTCATTTTCATTGCACTTTTATGGTAACATTTCTTAGGGAGATTCTTTTCTGCCTCTGGGCCATTATGAAAAATAGGAAAATGACAGACCAAAATGGCCATACAATTTTTTTTCACACATATATCACTTCATTCACTTATGCTGTTTGCCTAGATTCTAGGGTCATCTGAGTTTGAGGTTTGATCTAGACAACTTCTAATTTAGAACATTCTTTATTATAGACATTGGAACTCCTAACAAAGCCTCACCAAACTGTAGGTTGTGAAAAAATTGTAAAATTGTAGAAAGTATTCCTGTGATAGCTGGGAAGAGCTATTAGAATTTACGTGAACACAGTGCAACCATTCCTGATTGATTTAATCCATAAGCATTCATTTCATTTGCATCACAGATAAGTTTCTGTATCTTTTTTTTTTTTAAATTTCTTTTCAGTGTAACAGAATTCATTGTTGATGCCCCACACCCAGTGCTCCATGCAATACATGCCCTCCATAATACCCACCATCTGGCTTCCCCAACCTCCCACTCCCTGCCCCTTCAAAACCCTCAGATTGTTTTTCAGAGTCCATAGTCTCTCATGGTTCATCTCCCCTTCCAATTTCCCTCAACTCCCTTCTGCTCTCCATCTCCCTATGTCCTCCATGTTATTTGTTATGCTCCGCAAATAAGTGAAACCATATGATAATTGACACTCTCTGCTTGACTTATTTCACTCAGCATAATCTCTTCCAGTCCCATCCATGTTGCTACAAAAGTTAGGTATTCATCCTTTCTGATGGAGGCATAATACTCCATAGTGTATATGGACCACATCTTCCTTACCCATTCATCTGTTGAAGGGCATCTTGGTTCTCTCCACACTTTGGCGACCGTGGCCATTGCTGCTATAAACACTGGGGTACAGATGGCCCTTCTTTTCACTACATCTGTATCTTTGGGGTAAATACCCAGTAGTGCAATTGCAGGGTCATAGGGAAGCTCTATTTTTAATTTCTTAAGGAATCACCACACTGTTCTCCAAAGTGGCTGCACCAACTTGCATTCCCACCAGCAGTGTAAGAGGGTTCCCCTTTCTCCACATCCTCTCCAACACACGTTGTTTCCTGTCTTGGTAATTTTGGCCATTCTAACTGGTGTAAGGTGGTATCTCAATGTGGTTTTAATTTGAATCTCCCTGATGGCTAGTGATGATGAACATTTTTTCATGTGTCTGATAGCCATTTGTATGTCTTCATTGGAGAAGTGTCTGTTCATGTCTTCTGCCCATTTTTTGACATGATTATCTGTGTTGTGTGTTTTGAGTTTGAGGAGTTCTTTATAGATCCTGGGTATCAGCCTTTTGTCTGTACTGTCATTTGCAAATATCTTCTCCTATTCCGTGGGTTGCCTCTTTGTTTTGTTGACCGTTTCCTTTGCTGTGCAGAAGCTTTTGATCTTGATGAAGTCCCAAAAGTTCATTTTCGCTTTTGTTTCCTTTGCCTTTGGAGACATATCTTGAAAGAATTTGCTGTGGCTGATATCGAAGGGGTTACTGCCTATGTTCTCCTCTAAGATTCTGATGGATTCCTGTCTCAGGCTGAGGTCTTTTATCCATTTTGAGTTTATCTTTGTGTACAGTGTAAGAGAATGGTCAAGTTTCATTCTTCTACATAGAGCTGTCCAATTTTCCCAGTACTATTTATTGAAGAGACCGTCTTTTCCACTGTATATTTTTTCCTGCTTTGTCGAAGATTATTTGACCATAGAGTTGAGGGTCCATATCTGGGCTCTCTACTCTGTTCCACTGGTCTATGTGTCTGTTTTTATGCAAGTACCGTGCTGTCTTGGTGATCACAGCTTTGTAGTAAAGCTTGAAATCGGGTAACGTGATGCCCAGTTGTTTTTCTTTTTCAACATTTCCTTAGCAATTTGGGGTCTCTTCTGATTCCATACAAATTTTAGGATTATTTGCTCCAGCTCTTTGAAAAATACCAGTGGAATTTTGATCAGAATGGCATTAAAAGTATAGATTGCTCTAGGCAGTATAGACATTTTAATAATGTTTATTCTTCTGATCCAAGAGCATGGGATGGTCTTCCATCTTTTTGTGTTTCTTCAATTTCTTTCATGAGTGTTCTGTAGTTCCTTGAGTATAGATCCTTTACCTCTTTGGTAGATTTATTCCCAGGTATCTTATGGTTCTTGGTGCTATAGTAAATGGAATCAATTCTCTAATTTCCCTTTCTGTATTTTCATTGTTAGTGTATAAGAAAGCCACTGACTTCTGTACATTGACTTTGTATCCTGCCACATTACTGAATTGCTGTATGAGTTCTAGTAGTTTGGGGGTGGAGTCTTTTGGGTTTTCCATATAAAGTGTCATGTCATCTGCGAAGAGAGAGACTTTGACTTCTTCATTGGCAGTTTGGATACCTTTTATTTCTCTTTGTTGTCTGATTGCTGTTGCTAGGACTTCTAATACTGTGTTGAACAAGAGTGGTGAGAGTGGGCATTCTTGTCGTGTTCCTGATCTCAACAGGAAGGCTGCAACTTTTTCCCATTGAGGATGATATTTGCTGTGGGTTTTTCATAGATAGATTTGATGAAGTTCAGGAATGTTCCCTCTATCCCTATACTTTGAAGCGTTTTAATCAGGAACGGATGCTGGATTTTGTCAAATGCTTTTTCTGCATCAATTGAGAGGACGATGTGGTTCTTCTCTCTTTTCTTATTAATTTGTTCTTTCACATTGATTGATTTGCGAATGTTGAACCATCCTTGTAACCCAGGGATGAATCCCACCTGGTCATGGTGGATCATCTTTTTAATGTGCTTTTGGATCCTATTTGCTAGGATCTTGTTGAGAATCTTAATATTCATATTCATCAGTGATTTTGGTCTGAAATTCTTTTTGATGTAGTCTTTGCCTGGTTTGGGGATTAGGGTAATGCTGGCTTCATAAAAAGAGTCTGGAAGTTTTCCTTCTGCTTTTTTTGGAAACAGCTTCAGGAGAACAGGTGTTATTTCTTCATTGAAAGTTTGGTAGAATTCCCCAGGGAATCCGTCAGGTCCTGGGCTCTTGTTTTGGGGGAGGTTTTTGATCACTGCTTCAATCTTGTTACTAGATATTGGTCTATCCAGGTTGTCAGTTTCTTCCTGGTTCAATTTTGGGAGTTTATAGTTTTCCAGGAATGTATCCGTTTCATCTAGGTTGCTTAACTTATTGGCATATAACTGTTGATAATAACTTCTGATGATTGTTTCTATTTCCTTGGTGTTAGTTGTGATCTCTCCCTTTTCATTCATAATTTTATTAATTTGAGCTTTCTCTCTTTTCTTTTGGATTAGTGTGGCCAGTGGTTTATTGATCTTATTGATTGTTTCAAAAAACTAGCTTCTAGTTTCATTGATATGTTCTACTGTATCTCTAGTTTCTATCTCATTGATCTCTGCTCTAATTTCTTGATTATTTCCCTTCTTGTTTGTGGAGTTGGCTTAATTTGTTGTTAATTCTCCAGTTCTTTAAGGTGTAGAGACAGCTGGTGTATTCTGGATTTTTCAATTTTTTTGAGGGAGGCTTGGATGGCTATGTATTTCCCCCTTAGGACCGCCTTTGCTGTATCCTATAGGTTGGGCCAAAGTGTCTTCATTCTCATTGGTTTCCATGAATTGTTTAAGTTCTTCTTTGATCTCCTGGTTGATCCAAGCATTCTTTTTTTTTTTTTTTTTTAAGATTTATTTTAAGATTTAAGATTTATTTGACAGAGAGAGAGAGAGATCAGAGGTAGGCAGAGAGGCAGGCACAGAGAGAGGGGGAAGCAGGCTCCCTGCTGAGCAGAGAGCCCAATGTGGGGCTCTATCCCACGACCCTGAGATTATGACCTGAGCCAAAGGCAGAGGCTTAACCCCCTGAGCCACCCAGGCGCCCCTGATCCAAGCATTCTTATGCAAGGTGGTCTTTAACTTCCAGGTGTTTGAGTTCCTTCCAAACTTTTCCTTGTGATTGAGCTCCAGTTTCAAAGCATTGTGATCTGAGAATATGCAGGGAATAATCTCAGTCTTTTGGTATCAGGACCCTGGGATCATGACCTGAGCTGAAGGCAGAGGCTTTAACCCACTGAGCCACCCAGGCGCCCCTAGATACGTTTTTATTGACATCGTGTTCCCTTTGAAGTCTTTCTTTCTGTAGATTATCTCCATATATTTCTGTTCAATGATATTCTTAGGATTTTCCTCCTTTATATAAACCGCTTATTATTTCCTGCAGTGTCAGCTTGGTGGTCGCGTACTCTTTTAAGCCTTGCCAGTCTTGGAAACTCTTTATCTCTCAATCCATTTTGAATGTCACTCTTGCTGGATAAAGTATTCTTGGCTGTATGTTCTTCTCATTTAGTGCCCTGAATACATCTTGCCAGCCCTTTCTGGCTTGCCAGGTTTCTGTGGACAGGTCTGACATTATTCTGATGGGCAGGTCTGACATTATTCTGACATTCTGTGGACAGGTCTGACATTATTCTGATGGGCTTTCCTCTGTATGTAAGGAGTTTCTTTGTCCTAGCTGCTTTCAAGAGATCCTGTCTACAATTATGATTCCTCATTCTTACTATCAGGTGTCTTGAGGTCTTTCTAGATTCTATAATCTGGGGGGAGACCGTTCTGCCTCTAGTACTTGTACACTGGTTCATTCGCGAGATTGGGAAAATTTTCATAGAGAATTTGTTCCACTATATCTTCTAGTCTTTTTTCTTTCTCCTTCCCCTCAGGGATTCCAATAATTCTGACATTGGAACATTTCATGGCATCATTTATTTCCCTAATTCTGTTTTCGTGGCTTCTAAGTTGTTTGTTCCAGCCTTCCTCCTGATCCTTTCTCTCTATTTGTTTGTCCTCCAGATCACTAATTCTTATCTTCTGTCTCAGTTACCCTAGCTTTTAGAGAATTTAGATTATATTGGAACTCATTGAGAACATTGTGAACATCATCCCTGGTGGCTTTCAGTTCTGCCCTAATCAATTCCATTTTGTCATCCAAGGCTTTCTCCAACTTAGCTATTGCCTGGATAATTGTTAGCTTGAATTCCCTTTCCGACATATTGTCTATGTCGATAGCCATTAGCTCTGTTGCAGAAGGCCCGGCCTCTGAATTTTTCTTCTGTTGGGCATTCCTCCTCCTAGTCATTTTGGTGAGAGATAGCTGAATGGATGTAGTTGAATATATCGACTGTGGTGCAGGCAAGGTGCACCCTGGAATGCTTCTGAGCAATCAAGAGTCCCCACCCAAACGAAAGAAAAAAGAAAGAGAGAAAAAAAAAAAGGAGAGAGAGAGAGAGAGAGAAAGACAGGAAAAAAAGAAAGATAAAATGAAAGAGAAGGCCTAGCCCAAATGGGCCCCAAGGTAAGATTTCTGAAGTATCCAAACAAAAACAAACAAAAAGACTGATAAAAGTAGATGACAAGAGAAAAAAAAAAAAATATATATATATATATATATAAAAGCAAAACAAAAAAACAACCTCTTCAAAAAGAACCCCAAGTATAAGATGTATATACTACCAGGACAAACAAAAATACAGAAACACTGGTGGAAGAAAAAGATGGGATAGTGGTTATAAATTCTCAGTGTGGGTGAAAAGGGTTATTTTGATTCTTCCTGGATGTTTCTTGATATCTTTGTTAAAGGACTCAACTTTCCTAAGATAAAGGGGGATTAAAAATTGGTTTACCTATAGGGGTAGTATTGATTGGGGAAAGGAGATTACCTTGAAGTTTAACTCTATATGAATATTAAAAAATAAAAATAAAAAAAAACTAAACTAAAATTTAAAAAAATTAAAAAGTAGAAAAGCAAAAGAAAAACACAGGTATATGTATCAAAAAGTTCAGGTTAAAAGGTTATTATGGAATTTGATGTACTGGACATCACACTGTGATGGTAAATAGGTTAAAAATTATCTATAAAAAAAAATTAACCAGAATAGTGGGAACAAATTAAAAATAAAAGTTGTATCTATGAAGTAGTGGTGGTTGTTCTTGTCTTTTTTTTTTTTTTTTCTTTTCTTTTTCCGGTTGGCTTTCTGGGGAAGTGCCTGCTGCGTGGGTTTTCAGGCAGTGTTCCCTGAGTTAAGTCCTGCCCCCATCAAGGGGGTGGGCTCTGAGGAAACCGGTTTTTCAGGCTTTTGTTCTCTGGAGGTTTTTTTGTTTGTTCATTTGTTTTCTCTCCCCTTGGCAGCTTTTGATGGTTTTTGGAGGTTTAGAGGAAAGCAAACTGCACCGAGACCTCCCTCTTAGAGAGAAGCCTCAGTCTGTTCCCCTCTGGGTGCTCCAGAGCACATAAATTCCCCCTTGGTAGCTGGCAGAGCACGTTCCCAGTCACGGCCCCTGGGGACGCAGGAACTCCTGCTTGTACCCAAAACCATGACAGCAGCGGCTGTCTGGGCAGCTCCAGACCTCCAGAGAGGTCCCACCCAGCGATAGCACCCTGAGATTTTCCCACTGGCCCGGGCTGGGAGTGCTCAGACTTTCCGGTCCGAGAGAGCTGGGCTGGCGCCTGCATGCACCTCTCAGGGAAGGGTGTGGGGCTTGACTCAGACTCTGGTCGCATGGCCTGCGCACATGGAGAATGCACAAGGCTGTGGTTCTGCCGGCTGGAGCCTACAGGCACCTCTCTCAGTGGGAGGTATGGGACGCGACTCAGACTCTGATAGCATGGTGCGGCACGTGCGTGGAGAGTGCAAAAGACTGTCGTTCTGCCGGCTGGGGAGGCTCCCAGCCCCTCATGGGAGCTGCCACTCAGGCGCTCTCAGGTGCGCTCGCAGCTCAGGGACCAAGACCTGGTTTCTTCGCTGCACTCTCTCTGGCTCAGCGCCAGGGGTGGCTGTCCTGGGTCCAGGGACTTAAGCCCCTGTCCCCAACCACCCCTATTCCTACAATTTCCCCCTTGATCCTTTGCTCTTTTTGAGTGCTTTCAATCAGACTCCAAGTTAATGCTGGTCCCCAATCGCAGGGCACTCTCGTATTGGGGTATTACTTTCCAGTGGGTTGCTTCTGGTGGCTTCCTCTTCATTTTGTTTATCTTCTCATATCAGTCCGATGTTCCCACTCCGCTTTACCTGCCCACTGGCATCTTCTGTCCCCGTAGAGATCCAAAAGTGTATAATTCTAATCTCAGGCTGATTTCATGGGTGATCACAGTTCTTTATTAGGTAATCAGCTCACTTTAGGGTACAGGTTGAAATGGTGTCTCCTCCTACTTCCCCGCCATCTTGTCCCCCCCGCCCAAGTTTCTGTATCTTGCATGGATAAAGGATGGGTTACTAGAAAAGGGGAAACTAGTCCAGAAAAATATACTCAGATAGATAGAAAACATTGTTTTTTCCTTCCCCCATGACTCTGCATACTTCTCTAAGAACTGCTTCAAGCATGAATTTCCTCAAAATTTCCAATACCTCCACAAAACATTTCTAATTTTACTGTTACCTGTACAGAGAAAGATATGGTCCTAAGTCCTCTTGAAGACTAGTCATTTCCTCTTCTTATCCCCTTCAGGGCTTCACTCCATTTATTACTAATTCCTTCTATTCTTCTCATGCATCCTTTTGAATATGTATGAGTATGTATTTGTGTATATATTTATTTGCCCACAAATCCATATACAATTTCCTTGCATCATCATTATCACTATGGATTTTATCACATTTTCATTTTTTGTGGGGTAGAGAGAAAAACAATTAGGGCAAGAGAATGAACTGAAAGAAAGTTAAATTGGCTAAAGAGGCAGTCTCTTGGACAGTTAGCCTACCTTCCTCTCTCAGTTTTCTCATCTCTGTAATGGTTTAGTGGCTTGTAATGTAAATAGAATAGAATGCACATCATTTTCTTATCTGTATGATGAGGATAATGACTTGTAATATATTTGGAATAGAACCTAAATCATTTCATGAATAATAATCATGTTATCAGTAATAGCCATGAATATTATGAATATTGTGGTTCTTTCTGGACCTGTTGTAGAAATACAAAGATAGAGTTAATATGATTTGGGTCATACGTTTAGCACCTTCTTATTCTTTCTCTTTGGACCTTCCAACTTCCCTCTGTTTTCCTATTTGGGAATATTTCTTTATTGTGCCCTGTATTAGGGAAATTTTTTTCTCTTTCTAGGGAGCAGGGAATTTTGCTTTTCATAAGTGGATATCCTTAAAAGCGTTTTTTTTCCCCCTTCAAAAATGCATATTCTACCACATTACTAGGCTTTGGGAGGAGACTTGTGAGAGGTGCTTCCTCCACCCCTGCACACTCTTCCAGAGTGAAGGAAATTGTCAGTTAACTAGGGCTTATTCTCCAGGAAGGTCCTGGTTGTGGTAGGCTCAAGATAACCTTGTTTAAATATGATGGCCTGGTAAATCCTATGCATTGCTGAGGACTTTGCCTTTCTCCCTAGACTGAGTCATATGGGGGTGCCTGGGTGGCTCAGTTGGTTAAGCAACTGCCTTCGGCTCAGGTCATGATCCTGGAGTCCCAGGATTGAGTCCCAGGATCAAGTCCATCATTGGGCTCCCTGCTCATCAGGGAGTCTGCTTCTCACTCTGACCCTTCCCCTTATTATATTCTCTCTGTCTCTCTCATTCTCTCTCTCTCTCAATTAAATAAATAAATAAATAAAATCTTAAAAAAAAAAGTCATCTGAACTTTGATGGTCTTGGTGCCAGTATAGTATTTTTGTGTGTTGGTTTCATCATAATCATTACCATTTTAATGCTCTCTGTGGTGAGAACATGTTGAGAAGGATGTGTTATTACTCCTTGCTTGGTGATTTATGATGAGTAAATATAAGCATGGAGTTTATGTTCCCTTAATATGTTCCACAGGCCCTCCATTATTATCTACCGCAATGTGTGTTATGAAGAAGACCTGGTTAGTGTGCTATTTTGCCAAAAAAGAAAAAAAAATCCATAGTCTAATGTATTTGTGAAGTGTTGCAAACTGCTCTCCCCACAGTGAGTTGGTTTCAAACAAAGGACCTCTGGCTACCAAGCCTGAGGAAAATTCATGGAAGGATTTGGGAAACTCAGAACATCCAAGGAAACCTGAAACAGCAGATCTTGCAAGGTAGGGGAAGCCCATTAGTAGGAATAGAGTAATGCTACTTCAGGGCACCAATTTTTTATCCTTGTGTCCATGTGTTAAAGCAGCACATTTTCAGGAGGGAGAAGCTGATTGGCTTGGACTTGACCACACATCCACAAGTTTGGGAGGGGGATGTAATCTGAGCACTCCAACATAGAAAATCCCAGTGTAAGCAGATATCTTGCTCCCCAGATGAAAAGTAGCCAGGGGAGGATGGGGAACAAAGAGCAGGTATTTATCACACACCTCCCTTTTGGAGTATCACAGTGCATGGTTAGCTTTCAGTATTCTCAGTAGGAAAGAAACTTACAGAACCACATGTAATCTGGCTGGTTTTTGTATTTATTGTTTTTATATAATATTGATTGCCCTCAGGAGAGACTTGTATGCCTTTGAATATTCTCTGGAAATGATGACTTGGGTATCTCTTGGGTATCACACTTTGATCTTTGGGTTCCTCTTATGCTATATATTACAGTTTCCTACTCCTTTCATAATTATCCCGACAATGTCCGTATTTTAAAATATCAACTACTGTAGGTGACATGGGTATTTGCTTCTTAATCATTTTGAATAAAACAAATATTTCTAAAGATGCTACTTTGGAGCTATTCGTCTTCCTTTTCTCTATGCCATTATCTTGGTCTGTGATCCTTCTCCCATTTCTGAAGTTGCTCTCCTTTGGAATGTCCTTTATATTCTCTGGCTCACCTTTGAGCCCACACTACTCTCAGCTTTTAGGCCTTATCCATATATGGCTCCTGACAAAGCCTTCCTTGTTACGGGTTTCTGTTTTTCTAGTTGCTGTTGACCTTGAGCCCTTCCTTTCGTCTCAATTGGACATATTCTGTAAATGCTGCCACTCACAAGATCACCCACACCTGCCCTGCATCTCACTGCTGTCTCTTTCTTTTGTGCATGTGTCACTTTACTTATTGATTATTTAATCTTTCCTCTATCCAGGGTCCCTTAGTTATACTTTTTTCAGGTTGTTTCAGCATTTGACTTATAATAGCAAATTCTGAATTGGTAGAAACTCTGGAGGGAGATAGAGATGATTCACACAGATTTCAATGGTAATAACTGTTTACCAAATTTGAGGCTACCTAGAAGTCTGGGGGATAACTCAAAACATCAGATTTCAAAATACAGGGGGAACATGTGTTCTTAACTAAAGTTTGTGTAATGGTTGTTTATGGTTACCATTAGGTAATCAGGTAGCTGGTTGATGAATGGTGATCATTGTTTATGGGGGTGGGCTTTGTGCACATCCATCAAACTCTTTCAAAAGCTTTTCTTTTAGATTTCTTTTCTGTCATTTTTCCACTGCCCATCTCCCATTCTTTTCTTGTCTTTCATTTCTTTTCTATTAAAATTGGAAAGAGACCCATGAATTGGTTGCAGGAAATGGACACCTGTTTTATTTTTCTTTTCAAAGCCAAGATAGTTTACTACCACACCCACCACCTTTTTAAAAATTTTATTTGACAAAACTCCCAGCAACAGGAAAAAAAAAAAAAAAGGAAAACAGAAAAGCTCTTCTCACTCTGATTTCTGGCATTTGCTCGGTGACATTATTTATTGTACAGTGACAGATGATAAAAGTGAAGGGACTTCCTTTAGTCCTGTCCCCTGCTTTATGCCATAAGTTCTATCTTATCTTTTCTAACAGACATCTCAGCTTTGTCCACATCATATCAGTAGATGCAGTGTTTCAGTGTCACTCTTTATATCCTCTCTGTGGATCTTCTTCCATTGTGGTTCCTGACTTTAGTTTGGGACAAGGAAGGGGTTGCTGGAAGGTAGTGGACAAACCAGATATAGGTGCAGAGAATTTGATACTCCTGACTATTCTTTGTGACACTTTAAGCAAATGTCATCTATGTATGATTCTGACTACAAATGACAGCAAACATTTATTGGGCCCTTTTTAGGTTCTTATTACTGGGACAAGACTGTTAACACTTAATTTCACATTTAATCTTCTCAACCAGCTAAAGAGGTAGAGATGGCAGCTCACTAACTAGTTGTTTGCCAGTATAAATTCTCTAGATTTCCCTTCTCTTCCTTTAGTAATATTAACCTAGCTGTAGCTGGACACATGACCATCCATTGAAAGACTACATTTCCCAGCTTCCCTTGTAGCTACTATGGCCACATGACTAATAAGAACAGAAGTGATATGTACAGATTCTGGGTCATAGCGTTAAAAGGAAAGTTTTATTTTTTCTTTTATCACTTGTTGCCTAATAAGCCACCCCAAAATTTATTGAGTTTAAGTAACAGCAACTTAACTCGTAATTCTGCAGGTTGGTCATTTGGGCTGGGATCTGCTAATGGAGTTTTCTGGAGTTATCTGAGTTTACATCTGTGATTAGCTATCAGATTGCTTTGGGGCTAACCATCACCTGAGGCAGTGACCATCAGCTGAGGCTACATGTCTTTTTTCATCCAGGCTAATCTGGGCATGTTTACACAGTGCCTGTTAAGGCACCAAGAGAGCAAGAGGAATAGCTTAAGACCTGTTGAGATCTAGAGCCAGAACTCATATAAGTCATTTTTGGTGCATTCTTTTCGTTAATGCAAGTCACAGGGCATCCATGCATTCAAGAGGTGGAGAAGTAAGCTACTTAATGGGAGTTGCTGCAGAGTCACCTTGTGAAGAGACATAGATAAAGGGAGAAGTGGAGAATGGAGATTATTTTGACAGTGTACCTACAGCAGTGTACCTTGTAGTGTACCTCCTCTTTATTTACTTCCAGTGGTTGGCAAATGGATATGGTAACTGTTGGGTCTGTTATCAAAGGAATGAGACTGAGACAAAGTGAAAGTTATGCAAAGCCTTATTCTATGCCAAGCATTGGAAGTTAGACTGACCAGCCAGGGGAACGAGGCTGAGATAAAGTCAAAGTTATGTAAAGCTGTATTCTTTTTTTTTTTTTTTTATTAAAGATTTTTTTTTTTTTTTAATTTACTTGACAGATCACGAGTAGGCAGAGAGGCAGGCAGAGAGAGAGAGGAGGAGGAGGCAGGCTCCCTGCTGAGCAGAGAACCCGATGTGGGACTCGATCCCAGTACCCTGAGATCACGACCCGAGCTGAAGGCAGAGGCTTTAACCACTGAGCCACCCAGGCACCCCGTAAAGCTTTATTCTATGCCAAGCATTAAAAGTCAGACTGACCGGCCAGGGCCACCTCCGAAGAGAGCGACCCCCTCTTGGTCCTACAGGCTAGTTTTTTTGTTTTTGTTTTTGTTTTTTTTCTTTAAAGATTTTATTTATTTGACAGAGAGAGAGAGAGAGATCACAAGTAGGTGGAGAGGCAGGCAGAGAGAGAGAGAGAGGAGGAAGCAGGCTCCCCACTGAGCAGAGAGCCTGATACGGGGCTCGATCCCAGGACCCTGGGATCACGACCTGAGCTGAAGGCAGAGGCTTTAACCCACTGAGCCACCCAGGTGCCCCCCTACAGGCTAGTTTTTATAGGGCACAACCGCAGACCTCTATGTATGTGGCTTTGGCTGATTGGATGTCTCCCACCTTTGTGTTTTAGTAACGGTTACCCGGAACCAATACTAGTAACTGCCTAGGCGTTTATTAAACAACAAAATGGCCTTGTTTTAGGTATGTGTTTTAGCAACGGTTACCCGGAACTGGTATCAGTAACTGCTGAGGCATTTATTAAACAACAGAATGGCTACCTAGGCAACACGGAGTCACTATGGCTAAGTAGGCCCAGGCAGGCCCTAGGGGTTTAACAGGTTTTAACGTGGAATCAGCCCCAACAATAACAAGAGCACAAGCAGCATTTTTTTGACTAAAATATTGAAGTGGTATATTGAAGATGGCAGAGCAGCATGATAGAATGAGCCCTGACCCTGCCACCGTAAAGCTGCTATATTAGAATGGAATGCTTAGCTTGTCATTTGAGAGAGAAATAAACTTCTGTTTTGTTTGGGTCAGTATTATTTTATAGTCTGTGCTGTAGCAACTGAATCAGAAACCAAGCTATTACTATGCCCATTTTGCAGATGACAAAATTGAGCTTTAAAGGGGCTGAAGAATTTGCTCATAGTCACCCAGCAGACAAATAGCAGGACCTCATTTGAATCTAGGTTTGTCAGATTCCAGAGCCCCTATGTTTAAGCAAGTTTGTGCATTTGAATATTGCAACAATATTTACTTTTACTTAGCTATAGAGAGTAAGACTTAGAAGATCTGTTTCCATCTTCAGTAGGAATTTATGGCTTCTATCAGATGAGTACTCTCAATTTAAGGTCTCATTCAATCGTTTGTAATTCGAAATGAATTTGTCCTGTGTAATTGAATAAAAAGAAATGCCTATTGGAGATTATCTGTCTTTCTCTTTAGACCTGCAAATGTTAGTGTTTTGACCAGTCAGCGTTTGTACTTTATCCCTCAGGAGTTTATGTTGTATTAATTAAGCCAAACTTGAATGATCAGCTAATCAAAGCTGAAATATACAAAAGGTAAAATAATATTGGGTGCTATGTAATTGACATCTAAAGCCGAGTGACTAGAGACACAGAGCATTTATCTATTCTTTGGATAGAAATTGCAAAATAGTTACAAATGGTACAAGCATAGTAGTCAGTCTGAGGTATTATGAATATCTATAGTTAGGAACAACTTAAATATATGGAAATTAAATCATCCCTGGTTTAGACCTATAATCGCATATTCCACTACTCTAATTGAGCTTGAAACTAATCATTTAGGGGGCTTGATAGGGAAGTGTTGAAACTGGGCATGAAAAGCTGCTTGTTGAGGTTTGACTTTTGTCTGAGTAACAGGTAAAGGAAATTAGTGATCTGGAGCAACTGTTCACCAGTACTTTGCTTCCCTATACCTTAGGCCATTGTATTGTTCCTTTGGTTTGCTCTAAAGACTTAAAGCTAGATATTTTTATATTCAAGTGAAGGTTTTTCTATGTCAAGTTATTAGAGGAAAAAAAAAAAACATTCAGTGCTGCCCATGTAGAGAACTGAGAATCTTCTACAATTTCTTTCAATCCTTTGTGTACATGATGAGCTAGAATAACCTCACTGAACTGAATTATCCTTCCATGGTATGGTTCAGTGAATACCATTATATTTCAGCACAGCTTGAGTGATTTTTAATGCCAAAAACATCAGCAAGAAATACAAATGTTACAAAAATATTGAAACAATACCATAAAAAAGCCCAGGATCATAAATACTTTACTTTGCAAGGTCTCAGAGGTCAAAATAGCAATACCATGGAAAATTAAAATGCTCTCTGTATGAGTGCCTTTCAGGGGAAGACACACACACACACGTACACACACACACACATCAGTGGTTTACTATCAAAATGCTCAAAACCATTTTCCAGCTTTAGACTGATTATCAAAGAAAAAAATCACCAGTTTTCAAGATAAAAAACCTATAAAGTCATTCATCTGCATGCTTCCTTATTTGGTTTTCATTATATTCTAATTAAAAGAGAATTACAGCTTATAAAAGAAAGATGACTTTTGTATGAGTTACGTCTTTTACCACACAAAGGAACATGGCATACAGCAAGAAGTCAGCTAAGGATTTGGATTTGGATAGTTAAGGCATAAAAAATTGTTACCCAAGAATAAAGGCTTTGCATCTGAGAAATCCCCTTTCAGTGGAGTGCTCTTTCAATGGAAAGTCTTTGACAGACTGTGCTGTAGACATATAGTGAGTCAGGAAAAAGAAAAAATATCTTGCAAGAAAAAAACACATCTTGCAAGATCTGTGCACAGCAATGAAAAGCTATTCTTTTTTTAACCCTATGGTATGCCAGTTCCTAATGTATTTACCCACCATGGGTCAAATCCTTCTCTCTGTTGTTTTCCTGGGTTATGGTGTCAGCTTCAGTTTATGTCAGTAAATTCACGGGAAAAGAGTCGAACCTGGTATTTCTAATCAAGAGAAGCGGTCCAGTGGAAGTAGCAGTTCACCAAAGAAGGGTGGCTCTGTATTACTGTATAGAGCATCTCATGTTTTTAGAGCCATTGGTGCTCTTTGTCAAGCTTCTCTTTCCCATCTCCTCATGTATTTGTTTGGGCTTCTCATTTCTTATATGTATTTTAGATAGCTTGTCTAGTAGAACTATAGTAAGTTCCATCGTTTTTTAAGTTTTATTTAAAAAAGTATAGCAAAGAGTTCCAAAACAGTCCAGTTAATTTTAGTTAAAGGTACAAAAGAAATTCACTGGAGAAGGAAGAATTTTTTCAAAAATATGGTGCTGGAATAATAGGAGATCCATTTGCAAAAAGTGAACCTAGGCCTATATATTGCATCTTACACATAAATTAATTTAAAATGTTTCCTAGACTTAAATATAAAACCTGAACTTATAAAATATTTAGGAGAAAATATAGGATAAAATCTTTGTGATCTTCTGTTAGGCACATATTTCTTAGATATGACATTAATGACAGTCATAAAAAAGAAAAAAATGACAAATTGAATTTCCTGAAAGAAATGTCTGCTCTGTGAAAGATACTATTAAGAGAATGAGAATCTGTGGGCTGAGAGGAATCTTTATGAAACACATACCTGATAAAAGATATACATTTAGAATATATGAAGAACTTTCAAATTATGATACCAAGAAAATAGCGCATTTAGAAATATGGGCAGAGGTTTTGCAAAGGTACTTCATCAAAGAAAATAAGTGTATGTAAAAAAGGACATGAAAAGATGTTCAATATCATTAGTCATTAGGGAAATGAAAATTAAAATGATATTGTGATACTATATACCTATTAAAATGGCTTAAAAAACCAAAGACGACAAAACCCAGTGTTGGTGGGGATCAGAGAAATTGGACTTCTCATACATTGCTGGTGGGAATATGAAATGGAACACTTTGGAAAACTACCAGTAACTTATATAGTGAAAAACATATGGTCCATCAACTCTACTACAAAATACTTATGTAAGAAGTATGGGTAAAACTTACATACACCCATAAACCTTTATGTAATATATATAACGACTTTTCTGATATTTGACACAATCTGGAAATAACCCAACATTTTTAAACTGATGAATGCATAAACAGACTATATGGTGCATCCATACAGTGGAAAACTACTCAGCAACAAAGAAAGACCTCTTGATACATGTCAGTATACATCATATGTGAAGGAGTCTCACATGCATTGGACTAACAGAAAGAAGCCAGACTCAAAATACTGCCACCTGTGTGATTTTATTTATACTACATTCTGGAAAAGGCAAGACTATAGGGACAGAAAACAGATTAGTTGTTGGCCTTGGCTAAGGGTGGGGAAGGGTGGGGAAGGAAGTGATTAAAAGGGGTACAAGGACTTTTTTTTGGAAGGTGGGGCTGTATGTACTATATTGTAATTTTCAGGATAGTTTTACAGCTGTAGGTTTTTTTTTTTCAAACTCATAGACCCCTTCTATTAAAAAGATCTGATTTTACAATGGGTAAATTGTAACTCAATAAGTGAAGTATATCAGACAATTTGTTGAGTTGATAGTGTTAATCATCATGATAATAAAAACTTCAGTCTATTATAATTTGTATGTTACCAGATCATTAATATATATGGATTATACTCATTGAATACCTTATTCTGGGCCAATTTTACATTTCCTTTTGTATATTGTGCATTGAGGCATTGAGGGTTGGAGAAAAACACAATAGCAGTCTCCTGCTGTCTTTTTCTCCATGACTAGACACATAGTTTAGGTAGCCACTTTAAATCTCAGAAGCTAAGATCTAATATATATCCATACTTATGTACATGTATACACCCCCCCCACACATACACACACAATAGTATCCAGATTTCCAATTGAGCGTCATCTCCTATTTCTCCCCTTGTCCTGTGTAATACTAATAATTCAAAAAGCCTTAATGGGCCTTACATTCCAAGCCTCTGTATCTTATCCTCCCTTAAGATCAGCCTGGAATGCCCTTGCTCCAATGATCTGTCTGGTGAGTTCCTCCTTAGCATTTCAGTCTCCAGTCAAGCTTTCTGTCCTCACTGAAGCTTTCTGCCCCTCAAAACAGTGCCCAGTCACCTTTGTTCTGGCATACTTCTCTTCTGCCTTTCTTTCACTTATGGCACTTAAATGTGAACATTTGATTCCATGTTTATTTTTGCTAGTAAATGGTGGATTACTGAAAAAAACTTATTATTTTATAAAATTTTGTATCTCCTCAGCTTCTAGTACAGTGTATTACATATAGTGAGTTTTCAGTGCATTTTCCTTTTGTGAACTAATGAACAAATCATGCTTTCTTCGAAAAATACATAATGTTTGCCAATTGTATTACATGGTTTGTGCCCTTTCAATGCTGGCTTCCAAATTGAATTGTAAATATATAAACTTAGACTCATATTCTCTCACATGCATTCAAAGAGTATAGGTTGTAATTTCTTAAACATGTATTCTTTAATTTTAAACACTATCTAATCTTCAAAAGCAAAACAAAAACCAAAACAGAACAATGAAAGGGCCACTTTTAAATAGGCTTCAACTACTGATGTCTGCATAGTTGGAACATAAACTTTGCTTTAGTTTAGGATAATAAGGATAGGTACATACTTCTCAGAAGTGGTACTATTTTTGTTAGTGTTAGAACTTGATGATCAGTTTTTTGGACAATATAAGCAATCAGTTGACATCTTTATTCATTTGTGTGTATTAAGCAGAGCCTGGAAAAAGCAAGAGATATGGTTATTTACAAACCCATGTGAAATGTGTAGTTTATTAATCATGGGCCATGTCATTATATTATGCTTGGGAACAAAAAAGGAGTTCAACATCTATTTTTGATTTGTGGCCAAGGCTCATGAGTGTACAAAAGGGGTTGACAGCTCTTGACTGGTGGTCATTACTAATTTAATAAGCAGTCTTCAAAGCTCTTGCAGATACAAAGGAATCTGAAGTTACATGTGTAATATGCAACGTGCATAAAATACTTAATTCTATTCACTTTGAAACCTAGAGGACAGTTATTAAAATTGTATAGTGCAAATTAAAATTTAAGATTAAAATACAAGATCAAAAGAATCTTTTTTTTTCCCCTCAGTGCTATTAAGGATCAGCTTTCTGAATAGAGAAACTCAATGTTCAATGTCGTGTCCTTTCCCTCTGGAGAGCCAGATTAGAGCTAATCAGAAGTGACTAGAGAAACGTAACTTTCTGTATTTTTTTTCAAGTGGGAACACTTTTTTTTTCCTTTTAAATATGTAATATAATTATAGTCACAGGGTATAAAATACAAGTCAAATAAGAGTATGGACAATTTTGGAGAAAGAAATATGATGTGAGAAAAGATTTGTGTCAGTGATAGTCTTAGAATTCTGAGAAAGTGCACCATCTCGTTACATAACAAACACCTGCAATGTGAGTGATGCAAACTCACAGGCAGATTCATCTCCTCTCTAACCTACATAAGAATTTGCAAATAAACTGATAGTGATTTTTTGTAAGCCTTCACAAATGGTCCAGTAGCATGTAAAATAAATTATGAGGAGTGATTAAAAGATTAAATGACAAATTTCTTTAGCTTTTGGTTGTGAGTTTGCATCCTAGGCCTGACCACATGTCACATTAAATGGAGTTATTAGACATAGCCCAGGACAGAAGGCTCCTTGTAAGTGGAAAAATTCCTATCCCTACTTGTCTCTTTGGCCACTATGTAGGAAGGAAACATGTACTCAAATCCCTTCTCTCACATGGAAAACAATGTAAGTATACTCAGGGGGCAAAAAGCTTCTAACATTAGCCCTGTTTAAAATTTAGTGCTAGTTAGTAACTTTTATTTCATTGACAGAAAGCGGCAGTCATAATAACTAAAGCAACTCTTCTGATTGTAAGACTTTACTTTTCTGAATGTGAAAATACTTAGAATGTTCTTCTACTGAATTTTTTTTTTGGGGGGAGGGGGAGGACCAAAGGGAGAGGTAGAGAAAGAATCTTAAGCAGGTCCCACACCCAGCATGAAGCCCAACACAAGGCTCCATCTCACAACCTTGAGATCAGGACCTGAGCCGAAATCAAGAGTCAGGTGCTTAACTGACTGAGCTACCCAGGAGCCTCTCTTGTACTATATTTTTGAGAGTGGCACATGACTTTCCTTAAACATAAACTTGTCAAACCATAGGCAGAGCATAAATTCTTTGTCTTCACCATCATTTTTTAAATTGGTAAATAATGCATTTGAGTGACTAGAGTTTACTGGCACTGTTCTTGGCTATAGTCTTGTGAAACTAGGTGACTATATAATTTGTCTAAATTAGGACACTATTGGGGTGCTTGGGTGGCTCTGTTGGTTAAGCATCTGTCTTGAGCTCAATTCATGATCCCAGGGTTCTGGGATCAAGCCCCATGTTGGGGTTCCCTGCTCAGTGGGGAGCCTGCTTCTCCCTCTCCCCTCTGCTCCTGCTCTCTCTCTCTCACTGCCTCTCTCCCTCTCTCAAATAAATAAACAGATCTTAAAAAAAAACAAACTAGGACAGATTTAAGGTGAAGGTCAGTCTGTTAATATATTTGCCTTGCTCCAAAATGGGTGTAAGCCAGGTGTATTGTATCATAGACAAACTAGAATGTATGGTCTCCCTACAAATAATGATTACTTGTTTAGAATTGAGCCTGAAGCAGTGCAGTGGACCCTGAAGTACTTTATATCCTTAAAGTTATCCTTAAAACTATTACGTTATATTTAGTGTGTGTTATAGTTTGTCACATGGTATAAGGCAGTTTAGTGGAGTAGCAGATAGTTTAGCTCTGGAGTCTTGGTTCAGATTCTTGTGTACATCCTGTTAGTTGTGGAGCCATGGAGAAGTTTCCAACCCTGTCAAGTCTCAGGATCAACATTTGTTTTCTGGCGATAGTAAGAGTGTATTATATATAGTAGTATGTTGCTTTAAGAAGACACTGAGAAATCCATGAGAGGTGCCTGGTATAAAGTATGTCACATAGGCAAGTTGGTAATTATTGATGTAGTATGAATTCAGTTCAGGTCATCAAGTTGAAATGAGAATTACCAAGCTATTCTCACTATAGCTGTCTAATCAAGCCAACTGTGTGGAAAATAGGTACTTAATAAATTCTTGTTGAATGAAAGAACGATTGATTGAAAATGGAAAATAAAAATGAAACAGAAATAATCCATAATTTCTAACTATTCTAGATAAATAGAAGTTTACTGGATATTTGTTTTTAAGTTCAAAATCTTAAAAGTGGTTTAAATACATAAACCTCATAGTAAGATAAAATGATACAATGTTATTGCTCTAATTCAGTAGATATGGGTCTTGCTTTTACATTAACATCACCCTAGAGTATTTTAAATATTTACAGTGGGACCCTACTACCAGAAGTTCTGACTTAATTGGTTTGGGGTAGGATTCAAGCATTGGAATTGTCTCTTATAGTATCCCCAGGTTATTTTAATGCATAACCTGGGTTAAGAACCACTACTACTGTGTTCTCTGCTAAGTATTGAATATTGGGTGCCGTATTTTAGGAGGAAATCGAGCTAGTACAAAGAAAAGGAGTTGAGGTGGCTGAAAGTTGAAAAATTACAAACTGGAAGGAACTGTTAAAGAATTCAGTAAGAAGGGCACCTCGGTGGCTCAGTTGGTTGTGTCTGACTCTTGATTTCCGCTCAGGTCAAGATTTCAGGATCATGGGATTGAGCCCTTTGTCAGGCTCCACACTCAGCAGAAAGTCTGTTTGAAATTCTCTCCCTCTCTCTCTATTTCTCCCTCTCCATCTGCCCCAGCCCTGCTCTCCCACTCTTTCTCTCTCTCTCTCTCTCCAAATAAATATATCCTTAAAAATAAAAAAAAGAATTCAGTAAGCTATTTGGTGGGGTAAGAAACCTGGTCACATACACAAAGGGATATAAAATTAAGGTAGACTAGATGAGGAGTCCATATTCTATGTAAGGTTGGAAATTTTTTCATTGTAGCAGTTTTGTCATGTGGGCCCAGTGTTGCCAGATGTTCAGATTTTATAAGAGGAGAAAAAGTAAGGTTTTTATGTGAATTCTCCTGAATTTTAAATGTAAGATTATTATCTGTTTTAACCACTTGGTCCAAAGTATATCTATAGGTCTTGTCTGGTTGTTGTATTGTCTGTTGGTTTATGCCAAGAGTTAGCAAATTTGACTTAAGGGGCCAAATCCAGCCTTCCATTTAATTTTGCATGGTCTGATAGATAGGAATGTTTTTTACACTTTAATGGTTGAAAACATCAAAAGAAGATTAATACTTCATGATGTGAAAATTATATGAAACTTAAATTGTAGTGTGGGATATAGCCACACTTACTCATTTACATATTGTTTCTGACTGCTTTCGTGCTACAAGAGCAGAGGTGAGTATTTGCAGGAAAGACCATATTCTCATGTTCATTGTACCACAAATTGCAATGATGCTGTTATAACTTGACAACATTTCAAAATGCATATTATTATACACTGTCTTATTTACTTGTTATTATCAGTGCATACTCATTATATCAAAATGAGAAAGCAAATGTGGATTATGTACAGCAGGCAGAATATCTCAAAAGTGTCCATGTCCTAATTTCCAGAAATTGTTACCTCACATGGCAAAAGAGATTTTATAGATGTGATAAATTTAAAAAGTTTGAGATGGAGAGATTACCCTGGGTTATCTGGGTGTGTCCAGTGAAATCATGAGGGTCCTTATTGGAATGATGTGGGAAAGTCAGATACAGAAGGTGAAGTGATAACAGAAGGAAAAATTGGAATGTTGCAAACCACAAGCCGAGAAATTCCAGCTGGGTCTGGAAGCTGGAAGAAACAAGGAGTAGATTCTTCCCCAGAGTTTCCAGAGGTACTGACTGTGCTGATAACTTGATTTTAGTACTCCATAAGACTTATTTCAGACTTCTGGCTCCCAGAACTGTAAGAGAGTAAATTTGTGTTGTTTTAAACCACTTAATTTGTGGTAATTTTGTTACAGCAGCCACAGGAAACTAATACAGAATATCAAACTTTCATAGCACAGTGGAGTGTGAATTACTTTATCACTGAAAAGATTCCCCCAATTGTGTTTTTATGCAGTGACAATAGAGATGTGCAAAAAAGACTGTTAAAATGTGTGATGATACTACCAGAATAAGCACACATCACAATATCTGCAATGCAAAAGAAAACAATGGTCAGGAGCATTTAAAAATTTTAAATAATTTTTAAAAATTTATAAAAAATTTATATCTCGTCTTAGCAGAAATTCTTCACAACAATAATAACCAAACAGGAAGCTGCAAACAAGTAAACTTTCACATGGCCCATTTGTTAACTAAGCAAGAAAAGTCACATACTGATATTTGGATAAACTGTTTGATTGAAACAATCAAAAAATGTATTCAGAGAAAATTTGTATAAGACTGTTAGCTTTTCAGCAGGAACTGTTTGTTAAAGAGTGAGGACATTTGGAACAGTATCAATAGTCAGTCCTAAAACAAGACAATAATTTTGAATGGACTTTTGTTGTTACTCGTGAGTTGACAGATGTTACCATATTGCTAAGTTATTTGATGAACCAGCACTAAGTTTGAAGAGGCTGAAGGATTAGTCAGTATGGAACATTTATAGGTAATAATTTTTTCAAAGACTTTAAGAAAGCACTAATCCAGTGTTACCTGAAGTGGAATCTGCTAAGATGTGTTATAACTGAAGGTTGATAAAAATGTGTGTAGAGAAGGAATAGGATTAGCTGGACAATAAAAATATGAAGTGTTTAAAGCCCATAGTTATTCATCATATTATTCTTTGGCAGATGATTTGCAGAAAATATTTGAATTTATCATGTGTTACTGAACTGATAATGTCAGTGGTCAACTTCATTCTCCTGGACTTACCCATCATTAGTTTTGTGAATTTTTGTCAAAAATAGAAGCTAAATATCATGGCTTGCCCCATCACTCAGCAGGTTAAGTCTGGTGACTTAACAGGAATAAAGTTTCATTGCAGTTGTTTGTAGTGAAGACTTGGTAATTTATATAAAGAATTAAAACTTAAATTATAAAACAAGGGGTGCCTGGGTGGCTCAGTGGGTTAAAGCCTCTGCCTTCGGCTCAGGTCGTGATCCCAGGGTCCTGGGATCGATCCTCGCGAGCCCTGCGTCAGGCTCTCTGCTCAGCAGGGAGCCTGCTTCCTCCTCTCTCTCTCTGCCTGCCTCTCTGCCTACTTGTGATCTCTATCTGTCAAATAAATAAATAAATAAAATCTTAAAAAAATTATAAAACAAAACCACTTAAACTTGAAATTTTTACTGCAATATAGATATTTTGGCAATACTGAACATTGGATTACAAGTAATGTCAAACTTCTTTATATACTTCTTGTACTATTAGGAGTTAAAACAAGTAGTAAGATATCCAATTCTATACACATTTACGATAGATGTGCTTTTTAAGCTCGAACTAAAGATCTAGCAGCATTTTTTTTTTACTTCAATGCGAGTAAAAATGGAATTTCCATATTGCAAAATCCATTTAACTATACAGCTGAGGAGCTTCCACTTAACCTTCGATTGGAGTGATTAATCTACATTGTAATGACATGCTGAAAGACAAATACCAAGAGAAAAATCTAGTAGAATTTATAAATGTCTTACAAATGGCAAATATCCTTAATTAAAATTATATGGTCATGCATTAGTATTGGTACTTGATTGTACCTATCTGTGTGAAAAGACATTTTTTTTTTTTTAAAGATTCCATCTATTTTATTTGACAGACAGAGACCACAAGCAGGCAGAGAGGCAGGCAGAGAGAGAGAGGAGGAAGCAGGTTCCCTGCTGAACAGAGAGCCCGATGCGGGGCTCGATCCTAGGACCCTGGGATCATGACCTGAGCCGAAGGCAGAGGCTTTAACTCACTGAGCCACCCAGGCGCCCCTGAAAAGACATTTTTAAAGGTGAATTGGTAAAATGTCATTACAGATCAGCATTAACAGGTAAACATTTGCAACTGAGTTTTATTATAGGGATGCCAACTTTGAACACCCTTTAAGTGAAATGTTCTCTCTCCCTCATAAGAAAAGAATTCTATTCTTTTCTTTTATAGACCTCTATTGTAAAAAGTATACTCAATGATTTTTCTATTTTGAATTTTGTAAAAAAAAAATGTGTGGAATTTTTTTTTCCTCTTATTATATTACTGCTTACATAATATTCTTGATTTTGCCTCTTGGTTCACACAACCTAAAAAATTATCTGGCCTGGGGCGCCTGGGTGGCTCAGTGGGTTAAGCCGCTGCCTTTGGCTCAGGTCATGATCTCAGGGTCCTGGGATCGAGTCCCGCATCGGGCTCTCTGCTCAGCAGGGAGCCTGCTTCCCTCTGTCTCTCTGCCTGCCTCTCTGTCTACTTGTGATCTCTCTCTGTCAAATAAATAAATAAAATCTTAAAAAAAAATTATCTGGCCTTTTATAGAAAATGTTAACACTTGCTATAGTTGTTTTTTTTAGCACTTAAATTTCATGTGCATATTCTGATTCATGTGAATTGTAAAATATGTATGGGCATGGGGGCCAGTGGGGTAGGAAGGGCAGTGGGGTTAACTGGATTTGGAAAGTTTAGTGATTGCCAAGCTGCAGGCCTCTTTGACTTTCTGCTTTTATTAACCCTCCCATGAAATGAGCACACAGAACTAGGCATTTCAAGATATGGAAATAAATAGAAACATCCAGTTCCCCTGTATAATATCCATGTCATTAGGTCCATGTTATCACATAGGGAAGAGGAGTAAGGTCATCATCCAGGTGTTCCTGAAAACATTTTAGCTTCCATTTTCCATTTTCCATCATTTTTCTCAATTACACATTTGCCTCACTGGACCATATTAACTATAGTTTTTCTCGCATTACTCAAAATAATCTGATAAAAAAATTTCCATGAGCTTTTAAATTAATACTAGACTCAATTCTGTTGTATTTATTTTTCTATTTAGCCCTAGATTGTGTTGGTACCAAATTGCTTTAAGTATGGTTGCTTTCTATTATATTTTTCTCTGTAATGGCTGGTTTTCTTTTCTGACTCCCCCCCCTTTTCTTTTTCAAGTATCTTCTTTATATTGTTGCAGGAGTATTACCTTTAAATTAATTAACTAATTAATTAATTAATTTTTAAGGAGGCTCTGTGCCCAGTGTGGAGCCCAATGCAGGGCTCAAACTCACAACTATGAGATCAAGACCTGAGCCAAGATCAACAGTCGAGCACTCAATTGACTGAGCCACCTAGGCACCCTGAGTTTTTCTTTTTATCAGTGGCTTTGGATGTTCTTGGCCAAGTCTGATTTCATTAGTATGCATGCACAGAGAAATGTCATGTGAGGATACAGAAAGAGGATGGCCTTCTGCAAGCCAAGGAGAGATCTAATTAGAAGCCAATCCTGTAGTACCTTACCTTGGACTTCTGGCTTTAAGAACTATGAGAGAGAAATTTCTGTTTTTTAAGCTACCTAGTCTGTGGTATTTTGTTATGGCAACCAGAACAGACTAGTGTATATACAGATATACCTCATTTTATTTTGCTTTGCTTTGTTGTACTTCACAGATACTGCACTTTTTACAAATTAGAGGTTTGTGGTAATTGTGTTGAGCAAGTCTCTTGGTGCCATTTTTCCAACAGCATCTGCTCACTTAATGTCTCTGGGTTATGTTTTCGTAATTCTAGCAATATTTTAAACTTCTTCTTTAGTATTCTACTTATTACGGTGATCTGTGATCAGTGATCTTTGATGTTACTATTTTAATTGTTTTGGGGTGCCACAAACTACACCCACGTAAAAAGGCAAACATAATCGATAAATGTGCATGTTTTTAACTGTTCCCTCATCTCTGTTCCTTTCTTCAGGCCTTCCTACTCCCTGAGACACAACATTATTGAAATTAGGCCAGTTAATAACCCTACAGTGTCTCTGAGTTTTCAAATGATAGGAGGAGTCACACACCTGTCTCTCACTTAAATCAAAAGCTAGATGTGATTTAGGTTAGTGAGGAAGGCATGTCAAAAGCTGAGATAGGGGGCGCCTGGGTGGCTCAGTGGGTTAAAGCCGCTGCCTTCGGCTCAGGTCATGATCCCTGGGTCCTGGGATCGAGCCCCACGTCGGGCTCTCTGCTCAGCAGGGAGCCTGCTTCCCTTCCTCTCTCTCTGCCTGCCTCTCTGCCTACTTGTGATCTCTGTCTTTCAAATAAATAAATAAAATCTTAAAAAAAAAAAAAAAGCTGAGATAGGTAAGAATCTAGGCTGCTTGCACCAACTTCCCAAGTTGTGAATGCAAAGGAAAAGTTCTTGAGGGAAATTTAAAGTTCTACTCTGGTGAGCGCACAAATGATGAGAAAGCAAAACCAGCTTTATTATTATTGCTGTTACGGAGAAAGTTTTAGAGGTCTGGATAAAAGATCAGACTAGCCACAACATTCCCTTAGACCAAAGACTAAGTGAGAGAAAGGCCCTAACTCTTCAATTCTCTGAAGGCTGAGGGAGGTGAAGAAGTTGCACATGAAAAGTCTGAAGCTAACAGAGGTTGGTTCATGAGGTTTGAGGAAGAAGCCATCTCCATAACATAAAAGTGCAAGGTGAATCAGCAAGTGCTGATGTAGAAGCTGCAATAAGTACTCCAAAACATGTAGCTCAGATAATTCAAGAAAGTGACTGCATTAAACAACAGATTTTCAGTGTAGATGAAATAGCCTTATGTTGGAAGAAGATACCATCTAGGATTTTCATAGTTAGAGAGAAGTCAGTGCCTGGCTTTGGACCTTCAAAGAGGGGGCTGATGCTTTTGTTAGGTGCTAATGCAGTGAGTGACTTTAAGTTGAAGCCAGTGCTCATTTACCATTCTGAAAAATCTAGGGCCCTTAAGAATTATGCTAATCTACTCTGTCTGTGTTCTGTAAATGGAACAACAAAGCCTGGATAACAGCACGTCAGTTAATGACATGGTTTACTCAGTATTTTAAACTTATTTTGTATCTACTGCTCGGAAGAAAAGATTCCTTCTAAACTTACTGCTCATAGATAATGCATTAGGCCACTGAAGAGCTCTGATGGAGATGTACAATGAGATTTATGTTTATATAAAGTTAGTTGATAGAGCAGGGACAGTTTGAGAGAATAGACTCCCTCCCAATTTTGAAAGAAGTTTTTACTGTGGGTAAATGCTAGGAGTGTTGCATACTGCAGAGAAATGGTTTGTGAAAGGGACAGTCAGTTGATATGACATACTTCATTGTCCTGTTTTAAGAAATTGCCCCAGCCACCAGACCTTCAGCAAACACCATCCTGACCAGTCAGCAGCCATCAAAATTAAGGAAAGACCCTCCACCAGTAAAAGGATTGTGACTCCTTGAGTCACATGATAGTTAACATTGTTAGCAGTAAAGTATTTTTCTACTTAAGGTACGTTCATTTTTTTTTTTTTTTAGGTGTGAGGCTATTACACACTTCATGAACTACAGTATAGTGTAAACATGTATTTTATATGCAATGGGAAACTAGAAAATTTTATTTTACTCCTTTTATTGGCATGTTCACTTTAACGTGGTGGTCTGGAACTGAACTCACAATATTTCTGAGGTATGCCTGTAGTTAAGTGCTTCTTTAGAGTTAGCAGTCCATAGGGTAGCTCTATTTTTAATTTCTTAAGGAATCTCCACGCTGTTTTCCAAAGTGGCTGTATCAACTTGAATTCCCAGCAACAGTGTAAGAGGGTTCCCCTTTCTCCACACATCGCTGTCTTCTCATTACTCTTTCCCACTACTCATGCCTTCTGAGTTAACTTCCTCTTCCATGAAGTACATCCTTCAGTGGCTCTTATGACAAACCCTTTCTCTCCTCTCTCTCTTATTTTTGGCAGAAAATTGTTTCATTTTTTTTTTCTTATTCTGGACTAGCAGTTAATAGTAATAATTGTCCATAATTTCTTTTAATACTTTAACATAGTTTGGGGCGCCTGGGTGGCTCAGTGGGTTAAGCCACTGCCTTCGGCTCAGGTCATGATCCCAGGTCCTGGGTTCAAGCCCCGCATCGGGCTTTCTGCTTGACAGGGAGCCTGCTTCCTCCTCTCTCTCTGCCTGCCTCTCTGCCTACTTGTGATTTCTCTCTGTCAAATAAATAAATAAAAAAATCTAAAATAATAAAAAAAATACTTTAACATAGTTTGGACTTCATTTTTGCCACTGAAATTTGTCTTAAAGATATAATTGTCTTTTTTTTTTTAAGGGTAGTCTGTTTCATTTTTGGCCACTTTTAAGACTTGTTCTTTGTCTTTATATTCAATACATCCAACTGTGGATTTTGTTTTATTTTTCTTTTCTTGTGTATTCTGTATGTTTTCTCAGGCTGAGGATTATTGCATTTAGTCAGTCATGAGGAATTCTCAGTTGTAATCTTCAGTTTATCACCTTTCCCTATTCATTGGATTCTATTCTTTGTATATTCCTATTAAAGATATATTAGATCTTCTCATTTTGTCCTCTACATTTCTTAATTTTTCTTTCAAATGTTCTCCTACTTAAGTGTGCTTACTCCTAGGTAATTTTTTTACCTACACAGTTTACTAACACTATTCACAGTGATTTCATTTCCAGCTTAACTTGTTTCTTTTTCAATTTGGCCAGGATTTTTGTTTGTTTGTTTGTTTTTACTTTCTTTGTGGTCTGTTGTTTCCTCATTTTCTGCAAATTTGTGTTCTACATGTAGGCTTATTGTTAGAAGGCCTTTATCTGTGATAATTCATCTTTTAAAGAGATTTGCATTTGCTTCTACCAAATGCCTTTAATGATTATCATTGCCCCTCTGATATTAATATTTCATCTAAATAAGCTCCATATCAAGCAAATCGTTTTTTTAAATTTATATTCTAATTAGTTGATAAACAGTCCAATATTGGTTTCAGGAGTTGAGTTCAGTGGTCCATCATTTACATACAATACCCAGTGCTTATCATAACAAGTGCCCTCCTTAATACTCATTACTCATCTATCCCATCCTCCACCCATCTCCCTCTGTCAGCCTCCATTTATTCTCTATCCTTGAGTCTCTCATAATTTGTTTCCCTGTCTCTCTTTTTCTTCCCGCTTCAATATGTTCATCTGTTTTTTCACATTCCACATTGAGTGAAGTCATATATTTGTCTTTCTCTGATTGACTTATTTTGCTTAACATAATACACTCTAGCTCCATCCACATCATTGCAAATGGCAAGATCCCATTCTTTTTGATCGCTGAGTAGTATTCCTGCGCGCGCGTGCGCGCGCGCACACACACACACACACACACACACACACGCACCACATCTTCCTTATTTATGCATCAGTTGATGGATATTTGGGCTCTTTCCATAGTTTGGCTGTTGTTGATAATACTGCAGTAGACATCAGGGTACATGTATTCCTTCAAATACGTATTTTTGTATCCTTTAGGTAAATACCTGGTAGTGCAGCTGCTGGAATATAGGGTATTTCTATTTTGAGCTTCTTGAGGAACCATGATACTGTTCTCCAGAGTGACTGCACCAGCTTGTATTCTCACCAACAGTGTAAGAGAGTTCCCCTTTTTCCCCATCCTTGCCAACACCTGTTGACTCATGTGTTGTGAATTTTGGTCATCTAATGGTGTGAGGTGGTATTTCATTGTGATTTTGATTTCTATTTCCCTGATGATGAGTGATGTTGAGCAGCTTTTCATGTTGTCTGTTAGCCATCTGGATGTCTTCTTTGGAAAAATATCTATTCATGTCTTCTGCCTGTTTCTTAACTGTATTGTTTTTTGGGTGATGAGTTTAATAAGTTCTTTATAGATTGTGGGTACTAACCCTTTATTAGTTATGTCATTTGCAAATATCTTCTCCCATTTTGTAGGTTGCCTTTTAATTTTGTTGATTGTTTCCTGCACTGTGCAGAAGCTTTTTATCTTAATGAAGTCCCCATAGTTCACTTTTGCTTTTGTTTCCTTGCCCTGGGCAACATGTCTAGTAAGAAATTGCTACAGTTAAGGTCAAAGGGGTTGTTGCCTGTGTTCTCCTCTAGAATTCTGATGATTTCCTCTCTCACATTTAGGTCTTTCATCTATTTTGAATATATTTTTGTGTATGGTGTAAGAAAATGGTCCAGTTTCATTCTTCTCCATGTTGTCCAGTTTTCCCAACATCATATTTTGAAGAGACTGTCTTTTTTCCACTGGATACTCTTTCCTGCTTTGTCGAAGATTCATTCCCTATATTGTTGTGGGTCCATTTCCAGGTTTTCTATTCTGTTGCATTGTTCTATTTGTCTATTTTTGTGCCAGTACCATGCTGTCTTTATGATTACAACTTTGTAATATGGCTTGAAGTCTGGAATTGTGATGCCTCCAGCTCTGTTTTTCTTTTTCAGGATTGCTTTGGCTACTTGGGGTCTTTTATGATTCCATACAAATTTTAGGGTTCATTGTTCTAGCTCTGTGAAAAATGCTGGTGGTATTTTGATAGGGATTCTGTTGAATGTGTCAAGCAAATAGTTTAAGTCTGAAGCTCTGGCCTCTGAATTTTCAAGGAAGACTTTTTTTTTTTTTTTTCCACCAGAATTCAATCTTAAATTTCCTTCTCACCTCTTTGTATCATTTGTGGGAAAGTAACTCATTTAATGGCACTTTACTGATTTAGTAACTATTTAAGTGATCTGCCTTCATGTGAGAATCTGTGTGAAAATATTTTTTCCTCTTCTGTATCATCATGATCATTAAACTTGAAGTCCCTTAGTCTTGGTTATGAGAGCAGAAACACTCTGTACATTTTCTGTGGTGTTAGCTCTTTTGTCAGCCCCTCTGCTTTCTAGTCGTCTTTTAATTTTTGTTCCTGGGATATCCAAATGCAGGTACAAGACATATATACATAGGTATGCTTTTAAAGGACTAGTTGTTATATCTCTTCCAGAGTTTCTTTGTACTTTGTAACTGAAGATTTTCAGTTAATAGCACTGTAGAAGTGAAAGTCCATGGTGCTGGTCACATAAATCCCAAACTGAATGGACTACCTTGCCAAAAGCAAGTTCTTAGTCAAAAGAGGTACAATCAAAAGGCAAAGGGCTGCTTCATTAGAAATATATAGAAGCTTGAGCAAGATAATTTCAACTCTGAGATTCTTTGACAGGAATCTTTTAAAATTCATGTAAAGAAGATATTCATTCACTGATATGCTAGAAAAAAAGTAACAACCTCCCCCCAAAAAAGCCCTATTTGTAGTGCTTGCTAATTTCTAATACTCTCACAAATGGCTGATTTCAGACTATCAACAGTTCACCAACTAACTCACAAAATTGTTGAAATTTAGTAGCTGGTTTTTTGAAGCCACTATGAGCCAGCTCCGGCACATCTCTGCATTTAATCAGTATTCTTGGATAATTTCTGTGGTAGGCAAGGCGTTTTCACTTTATCTTCGTTCTAGTTCTCTTATCTTAGTTTATTGCTTTCCTGTTAAAGAAAAGAGAAATAATAAGTGTAAATTTCAGATTATGCTTCAGAATAGGGAATAGCAAACTTTTTCTGTGTAGTGCTGAGTGAGTCAGGAGGCAAAGAGATGTTAGGTTGTGTGCTAAAAATTTTAGCATTTGCTGGCTACATACAGTATCTTTTCATAATCCTCTCTTTTTCCTCCTTTCCTTTTTTTTTTTTTTTTTTAAACAACCCTTTAAAAATGTAAAGACCATTCCATAGCAGGCCCTTAGCTGGATTTGATCCAGGACTGTAGGTTGTTGACCTTTGCCTTTGCCCTATAAGCTTGTGGTTATGGCTGCCTTAACACACTTTTGTTGAAATTTCTAAGAAATGATAAGAGAATCAGCCTCTTTTTCATAGTTTCTTGAATCGTGTCTACAAATATCAAACCAAGAAGTTTTCTTTGGCATCGTTGTGCTGAGACACTCTATTTTGATTCTGATTCTTTGAGACTGTCCTTACAATAATTGAATACATATGCCACTGGAGGGAAAAGGTTTAATTTCTAGAATTTTCCTTTCAAGATACCTTTGAGATATTTGTTTTTTTCCTTTCTGACACTTTTGAAGACTCCTCAAGTAAACCAAAACATTATATGGATTATTTTGTCCTTATCCAAATGCTTGAGGTTATTAATTTTTCTTTGTATAAAAATGTTTTTACATCCTTCCACACAGGACTTAAGCTTGCTTCCAGTGGTAGGTAAGGCTTGAAACCCCATGGCTTAACTACTTTATATTATTTTAAGGACTGAAGAAATTGATGGATTATCATCAAGAAAATGAAAACAGTTTTCACAGAACTACTTTGCTTAGAGAATTGAGCCTTTCAAAGCATATCCCCTCCTCAAACACCAAGTATTATGTGGTTTAAGCTCCTGTTATTTCTGCAAAGAGCTTAAAAGACTGACTGACCAGTGTGAAAAAGCAGTAGAGCATTAATTGAACAGATTTGAAATAATTGAGCTCTACATTTGTTAAGAACATAATAAAGGATGTTATCAAAGTTTCACATGTGGATATACCATTCCCAAAACTGCTTATGAAAATAATAGACTTTGATGAGAAGAATGAAAAAATATATGCTTAAAAAATTCATTAGGAAACTCCCATAAAAATGAATCATAGAAATTTCTGCCTTATTATAGAAATACCTTCTGACAGGCTGCAGTTATCAGTTTCTAGATTTGTGTGTCATTGAAGCAAAATTGACGAAGATACAGGGTATTATAGATTGAATACAGAAAATTCCATTTCCTAACAGAAGTCAAAAATAGAAATGAGATCAAATGAGAGAAAGAGGGCTACTGGGAGAAGGAAAATGGAAAAGAAAAATGTTTTTCTTTTATCTGTAAAATGAGTCTAGGCAGCAGAATGGAGATGGTTGTCAGGATAAACAACAAGAAATCAGAGTAGAAGGCACATTTTATATATATATATATATACTCTTTGTTAACTGATCACTGTGCTAGCTTATTTTAACTCAAATGTAGTCATCACAGCTTTTCAGATGATAACTATTTGGTGTAAACTGTTATTTGAACAGTTGAGAAATTTAACTATTTTTTAAAAAAAATGATCAGAAGCTTTAAAATAAACACTTCCATATTTCCGACAATTATGCTGAATTTGGTAATCTCTTAAAAGCTCATCAAAAGATTTTGCTCCTGCCTTGGTGAATACTGAGAAGTAAGCATCTGTTTTTTAAGAGTGATGATGATAACTCACATAATATGTATATTCTAAAACAAAAGGCAATGTTTCACATGTCTCCAATGGCTGCCTTATGGAAGGTTGTCTCTAGGTTATCACACATGGATGACTAAATTACATGGTTATTAGTCCTTTTTGTGATAAAGAAAAGCTAGTTTACCTTTTAAATGTGGCAGGTAAGGAAGGTATTCATCCATTCAAAGAGCAAATGTTTAATGATTTCCTCTTTGTTCTAAGCACTAGAAATAAAGCAGTGAATAAAACAGTCCATGCTTTCATGGAGCTTTTAATCAAATGTGTTGAGGTGGGGGTGGAGGGAAGAGACTGTGAACAGAGGACACGTATGCAGTATATCGGTTGGTGATAAGTGGGAGAAAGAAAAATTAGAGTAAAGGATATAGAGACAGAATATGATTATGACTTTCTATGAGTTGTTAGAGATGTCCTATCTGATAGAATATTTCAACAAAACTGTGAAAGACTGTGTAATGATTAATTTTATGTGTCACCTTGACTAGGCCATGGGGTACCTAGATAGATGGTCAAAAATTATTCTGGGTGCTTCTGAGAGAGTATTTTTGGGTGAGATTATCATTTGAATTAGTAGAATGAGGAAAGCAGATTGCCTACCCTAATGTTGGTGGGCCTCATTCCAGCAATTGAAAGCCTGAATAGGACAAAAAGCTGACCTTTCCATGGCTGAGGGGGGAATTCCTCATGCCTGATTACCTTTGATCAGGACCCATGGTTGGTTTTTTGTTTTTGTTTTTTTGGTTTTTTTTTTCCTTGACTTCAGACTCAGATGAAATATTGGCTCTTTCTGGGTCTTGAATCAGCAATTTCTGTATATTGTGTATACATCCTGTTAGTTCTGTTTTCCTGAGGTAGCTTGACTAACAGAAGACTGTGAGCAAATGAGACATTTGGATCTGGACAGGAAGAGAGTGCTTCAGGTAGGGAGTAAACAGTACAGAGGCTGTGAGTGAGTCAGGAGGCAAAGAGATGTTAGGTTGTGTGGAGGTAGCTGAGGCAAAGCTATGTTGATCCCATAGGTCATGGTAAATGGCTAGGTATAATTTTAATAATAAGGTAGGCCTTTGGAGTATTTTGAGTAGAGAAGTAATATGTTTTATGTTTTTAAGTGGATTCCTCTGGCTCCTATTTTCTGAGATTGGGAGGACTGGGAGAACAATAGGTATGAGCTCTTATGAGTAAAGTGTTTGGTACTGCATATGTTAACTGTTGTAATTAATTAAATAAATAAATAAAAGAGAAATCTCCTCACAATTAGCAAGTTATCATTTGGCCATTGTAATAATAGTAATTTATTCAGACAAGAATTATTCATAAAACCCAGTGGGTTTTATGAATAAAACCGAAATGAGTGAAAAACTCAAATGGATGAAAGTTTAAGGAGTAATAGAATATTTAAAAAACTCAAATGGGTGAAAGTTTAAGGAGTAATAGAATATTTACATAGATAAATGTATTACCTATGTTTATATAGGTAATATATACCTATTTACATAGGTAATTAAATGTATTACCTATATAGTTTAAGGAGTAATAGAATATTTACATAGATAAATGTATTACCTATTTTTATCTCCTCCTAAGAGACTTATCAATTACAAAGGTTAGATCAACTAACTTTGCTATAGAGAATCCTGGCAGATACCACTTTAGCCAACTGGTCCCAGTTATGGGATAATTAGTAGCATATACCTCCTGATGTGATGTTTTAAGAAGAGCTTTACATCATCTTGTCACCTCTGAGGCGCTCTTGCCAAAAGTCCATAATATGAATATAATAATGAGGAAACATCATATAAATCCAAATTGAGGGACATTCTACAAATAATGGACTATATTCTACAAATAATGGACTATAGTCCAAATAATGGACTAAAATATCAAGGTCTTGAAATATGTAAAGACTTAGTAACTGCTTAGATGAAAAGACTAAAGGGACATGATGACTGAATGCAGTGCATAGTCCTGGATATTCTTTTGCTGTAAATATTATTACTAAGATAATTGGTAAGATCTGAATAAAGCCTGTGGGTTAGAAAATAGTGTTGTGTCATTGTTAATTTTCATGTTTTAATAATTTGATATGCCTTAAAACATTTGTTATGCTTTAAAATAACATGCTTGAAACTGGCAATATTTCTAAGCACATATTCTTTATACTTGATACATGTCAGGTACTGTAAACTTATTGTAATATCTGTTGATAATAAGTACAAATGAAAGACTTCATTTCATCATCAAGTTTATTGAATATCTGCTTTTTAGATCTGACACTGCCCTAGGCCTCCTGGTTACAAAGAAATATAATGGGGTCATTACTTTCAAGGGCTTTAACACTTTATTCAGGAAGAAAGGGTATACATAGGAAATTTAAATATCTATGCAAAATAACATATAGTAAGTGCTGAATGAAAGGTGTATGCACAGAACACAGGAAAAATTTAGATCAAGGAGTTAGACAAAGGAATGAGGAATAAGTGGGAAAAAAATGGACAGTGAAATCCAACTCTGCTTAGCAGTGTGTAGAGTTAGCTAAGTTACTTTTCTGTTCTAGGCCTGAATTTGTCCATCTGTGACATTAAATAATAATAATGCCTACTTTATTTTTTCCAAAGATTCATTTATTTATTTTAGAGAGAAATGAGAGCAGGAATGGAGTAAGGGGCAGAGGGAGAGGGAGAAAGATAATCCCAAGCAGACTCCCTGCTGAGACAGAGCCCTACATGGGGCTGGATATGGGGCTTGATTCTAGGACCCTGGGATTGTGATCTGAGCCAAAACCAAGAGTTGGATGCCTAACCTGCTGAGCAACCCATGTGCCCCCAAAATGTCTGCTTTGTAGTTACTTGTTGCCCTCCTCATCTGCCATGATGTGAGGGCAAGGTCCACAACATCCCCTGTCAGTATTATATTACCACACTGTAAGCACTCGATAAGTGGACTGAATGAATTAAATTTATGAAGATTAGAAATGATTTTTAAAATCTGATGTTTTAATACTGAAGATGATAATTCTTATATAGTGAGGATATTCTAAGCACAGTAACTTGTAGATAATAAGAATAGCAGTGTTTATTGAGAAGCTGATATCATTACCATCACAAAACTCTGATACCATCTGTGGAAATCTTGAAGAAAGGGTGATGCTTCTAAACACAGTAGAGAGGAGTGAACAGGCAGGAAGAATGGTGTATGCAGGGTTCCCAAGGGAATATGAATATAATAATGAGGAAACATCACATAAATCCAAATTGAGGGACATTCTACAAATAATGGTGACAGATATCTTATTCTTGCAACTTAAAGAATTTGACTGAGACAGCTTATCCAGTGTAGCAATAGAGGATAAATTCAGAGGTAGGTGGGCTACACTTGTCAAATCATGTGTTCTGAGTGAGGAGATTGGCCTTTATCCAGTGTCTAGTGAGGAAACATTAGATTCTGAGATGGAGGTGATGACTCCTGAGCATTAGACAGATTAATTTAATAATAAAATGGTGACGTTATCAGAGGTACAACAAACAGGGTATTATTGAATTAATATTTCATTAATGTAGCTAGAGCTACCTCCCATTAAATATATGTGAAATTTTTGTATTTTTCCAATAACAATTTATTTTTAAAACTCTTATTAGATATAATTATGTTGCCAAGACTGGGGTATGCCGACAGGAAGTATGCTAGGCGAATCTTGACAGTGGTTTATCCTAAAGGCTAAGGTGGATTATATGCAACTCCTAGCATCCTTTTATTTATTTTAATTGCAACTGAGACATTCAGGATGTTTCCACCAACCACTATATTGATGACCATCATAGTTATGGTTACCTGGAAGCAGTAGATATGCCCAAGGAAACTTATTACTTTATGAAAAGTTCATCTCTGAGTGTCTTCCGGACATGAGGAAACATTTAAGGCCTTGGTTATGTCTCAAGAGTAGAGCAGGAGTATAGTAAACGGACTTAGAAAATGCAAAATTGCTACATTTCAGATGGTTGCCATAAGTCATCTGTTACATGCTGACTGCACCCCATAAAATACCTCAATTTTGTATATATCCTTAGGGAATGCCTCCCTTCCACATACAAATAAGAAAGAGATTGGTTTGGGAAAGTTGTAACACATGATCAAGCAAGGTGGTAGATGTGAGAAGGATGCAGAAACTGGGACCTCTCTATCATATAAATATTTCCCTAGTCTTGCCTATTTAGAGGGTGGGGCCAACAGAAGTCCAGTCAGAAACTCCTGTTATGTTTCTAAGACCCTTAACAGCTTTTTTGGTAAATGCCTATTATGACATAAAATATTTAGCTGGTTCATTTTTCTAAACTCATAAAATTTCTACGACCTGTGTTACATCACCAGTGGAATAGCTGGACTAATTGGATATTTTGATGTAAAATTGTTTAGACACAAAGTCACCTGAGCCACATGCTATGAAGAATATGGGGAACATTAATAAAAAAAACACAAAAACAAAAATCCTAGCAAGATTATATTCACACCACTGACTGTTTCTACATTTCAAATCACAATTTGAGGAAAATTTTTTTCAATTTTTGTTATCTCCTTCCCTTCCACCATTATACGTGTGCAAAACAGATGCCTGATAGAGCTCTCTTTTCTAGAACTATGTATTCACCTGAGTTTTAATTTTACACTGATCATTAGAAAGAATGTTAGAATTTTATAGTTTTAATTAATTTTGATTTATTTCCTACAAGGGAAAGAATATAGTATGTAAATACATATTTTAATATGCATTTTCCCTCTATAAGAAAATCCTTGTGATTATAGTTTAAAGACTTATACTGACTTATACTGTCTTATACTGAATTCTTCTGTGAGACAGAGCTTGGGTGGTGGGGGTGTTGGGGACAACACAGCTATTTTATGTTTATTTTAAAGACCTCTTTCAAGGAAGCCAGTTGGCAGGGGGCTTTGGAGGCAGAGGTGAGAATTCTTGGAAAGCACATTTTGGGCTTGGTTGAGAGTGATACTCTTGCAGAGGACTCAAATTTCAAGTCTGCAGTAGGTGATAGGTGACTTAAGAGCCTTAAAGGAGGCGATTTGTCACTGAATGTCAAGTGCAACTCTTCAAAGATACTGGCAGGTGAAGTGGAAAGATACCATATGATGTGCCATCTTTGTTCAGGAGGATTCTAAATGAGAATCTGAAGTGGATTGTGTATTGAGGAGTGGTTTTGCCACTTACTTGGAGTCTTGCTGAAAAATGCCACAGTGGTCATGTTTTTATTCCTGGAAAGAGAATGATAAGTGAAAGCTTGTGGCTCTTGCCTCTTTGCAGGGATGGTTGTTTTTGTTTTTTGTTTTTATGAAGCTTTATTTTGCCAGTTCTGTTATTTTTGCTTCTATCTTTGTAGAAGGTGCCCTGGTGGCAGATGTTTGAAGAAAGTCAACATTTTGGCACTTATGGATATTATATTTCTCTCTAAGATAGTTTATTATTTTTTATATCTTAGGGAGGAAAACTAAGATTAAAGGAACAGTGGGCTCTATTTTCTCCTATTAATTCACATTAGTAGTTACACACATGTTGGTAATAACAATATCCACGTAACAGCAATTGTTATACCTATCTTATTAACAGTGTTGATGAGTCTGTAATTATATAAAGAAAATTGTATAAGTACATTTTAGTAATTATTCAGCCATGTGTTTGTTGATGGAGGAAACAGATATTCAAATTACATACTTTTAGTTGAGAAGGTATGGAGTTCTTACAAAAACTTTATCTTCTCTACTGTCATCTTGCAAATACCAGAAATTGTACCAAGAGGGACTTTCATTTGTGATATTCAGTATTTTTTTAAAGATGCCTTTAAAGCATTAATAAACACCAGAACAGTTCCTTTAAGACAGGAGTGCCAGAGCCCATGCACAGACACTGGCTACAAATTTTATGATATATTAAACATGTCCATGATATTTCTTAATTTTGGCTTTATTACTCACTGTACTTTGAATCTATCTACCTATCTATTTATCTATATATCCATCTCTCTGTCTATGGTGTGGGAGAATGTTTGTGTCTCCAGAATTGTATTTTGAAACCTTAATCTAAATGTGTGATGGTATTAAGAGATGGGGCCCTTTGGAGGTAATTAGGTCATGAGGGTAGAGTCCTCATGGATTAGATTATTGCTTTAGTAAGAATAGGCAAGAGAGCTAGTTAGCTCTTCTACTGCCACATGAGGACACAGCAGGAAGAGTACCATCTGTAAACCAGGAAGAGGACCCTCCCCAGAACCCAACCATGCTGGCACCCTAATCTTGGACTTTCAGCACCCAAAACTGTGAGAAGTAATGTTTGTTTTTAAGCCAACCACCCAGTCTATCATAATTTGTTATAGCAGCCCAAATTGACTAAGGCAACATAATATATTACAGTACCTCAATTTTAAACCTACTCCACTCTATGTATTCATTTTTGGGGCTCCTCCTTAATTCTTTTTTTTTTTAGATTTTTAAAAAAAGATTTTTTATTTGAGAGAGAGAGAGAGAGAGAGCGAAAGGATGTGCACAAGTGGTGGGAAGGGGCAGAAGGAGAGGGAGAATCTCAAGTAGACTCTGTGCTGAATGCAGAGCCTGATGCCAGGCTTGATCTCATGACCCTGAGATTATGACCTGAGCAGAAACCAAGAGTCAGACTCCTAACCTACTGAGCCACCCAAGTGCCCTGCTTCTCCTCTAATTCTTAATGGTTTTGTGATGAGCTGTAGTACTTTTACTTTTAAAAGAGAACAGATTATTTGAGAAGTACACATGGGATGTTAGGTGGAATGTAATTCTCTATAAAAGACACATATTTTTCTCTAAGGGGGCCTTTACTATGAAGATCAAAAATCAGCCTGTGGTTTAAAGAAGTAATGTGCAACATGAATAAGTGAGATTTTGCTCTTTGCCTACCTTGGGGACTAAGGCAAGATGAGTAAAGCATAAAGAGTCAAGAGGGGAACAAAGTCCTGCTTTTATTTTTTATTTTGGCACTAAATGTTTGTTTAAACAAAAAAGGAGTTTAAAGAAAAGTAGGAACAGAATTATTAAGATTATCTCTTTAAAGTAAATGCTCAGCCAAATAAAAGAACAAAATATAGACTTTGGGCATAGATTTCCTGCAATCCTGGGCCAAGTGTTGGGGCAATAAATCATGTAAGTAGCCACATAATAAAGCAGCATGAAGCCCAAGTATGTTTACAAAGGAATATTCACACCAGGCACTGGCATCTTGAACTTAATTTCTACTGAGACCCAACTGATTAATGAAAGATGGTTGCTGGAAGGTATTATTTCTTTATCTTTAAAGAGTGACATGTGCTGCAATGCAAGACATTCAAAAGGCCCAGTCTTATTTTGCTGTCCAAACTACCCAAAGCTGAGTGTGCAGACTTGGTTTATCAGCTCCCCAAGCAGATTGGCCCCATAGGGCACACATCTGATTATGGCTAAGTAATTTTTTGCTTCCAAAGGGGTGGGAATTTGACAAACTTGTGGTGCAATGGTGGTGCATGTGGTACAATGGACCTTACTGAAAGGGAGGGTGTGATTGCAGTCTGACTTTAGGATTTCTATCATTTCTTTTCTTACTCCTGAAGCAGCGTGAAACTTACTTGATTCTTTTTTTTTTTTAACCTATGTCCAAGCTCTTCTTCCTAGCCTTTTCAGTTTTTTTTTCCTTTATCCCCCCTTTTCTTTCTCCTTTCCCTCCCTCCTTCTTTCATTCCCCCTCTCTTTCTCAATCTCTTTTTTTCTCCTTCCTTCCCCCCTTCCCTTTCCTTCTTCCTTTTGAGAAAGGAGAAGCAGAAACTAAGGATTCTTTTTCATGGGTAGAGATGATTACTTGATGTTGTGAACCGCAAGTACTACAAGAGCACTCACCAAACAAAACTGATTAATTATGTAACAATTCATCAGGAAAATGGGATGTTTTGTTTCTCTTGCCTTGATTTTCTGTTATTTTGGTTTAATAACAGATTTCCATTGTGAGCAACAGTTTGCTGTCCCTGTCTTCTTTATGTTTTTACATTGCATGTTGAAGAGTCAGTCCTATGTTACAATCAATTTTATGAATATTTTACACTGGAATAATCATACATAACCATGAAATAAGATAGGTAGGTTTCTTTTTTTCTTACTTTCTTTCTTTCTTTTTTTTTTTTTTTAAAGATTTTATTTATTTATTTGACAGAGAGAGAGCACAAGTAGGTAGACAGGCAGGCAGAGAGAGGGAGGAGAAAGCAGGCTCCCTGCCAAGCAGAGAGGCTGATGCGGGACTCGATCCCAGGACCCTGAAATCATGACCTGAGCCGAAGGCAGAGGCTTAACCCACTTAGCCACCCAGGCGCCCCTTACTTTCTTTCTTTTTTCTCTTCTTTCTTCTCATTCTTTTCTCTTTTTTTGAAATAGGCTTCACACCCAGTATGGAGCCCAATACGAGGCTTGAATTTATGAGCCTGAGATTGAGACCTGAGCTGAGATTAAGAATTGAATGTTTAACTGACTGAACCACCCAGGCGCCCCCATGAAATAAATTTATTTTGTCATTCTTACAGAGGAGAGCAGGTCCTAGGAGATTCTTAATAATATTTAAATTGAGCATAACTATAGGGCATTTATTTTTAGGAATATGTAAATGCTCAAAATGGAAATGAGTATATACTCATAAACATTAATAGTGTTTATAGTACTGGCTAGTAAGGGCTGTATCAAAGTCTTGATTATGTTCATAAAGATATCAGAGGAAAAAGAAAATAGACTTGTGTTTGAGTTTTATGTTTATGCTGATCAGAATTCTCAATCATCATGTAGGTTGTGGAATAGTTTTATATTTTCTTTTTTGTCTGGGCCTTCTCTCTCATTCTCTCTCTCTCTCTCTTTTTTTTTTTGACTTCCTTCTCCTGTTTCCCTGACAAAGTAACTTACAGTCTCATTGTAATGTAGCAAGCGGAACTAACTTGGAGGCAAGATAGTTTTCCTAGTAAGGTATTAAGCAACACAACCTAACACATTTTACAAACCCTTCCAACTGTGAGATCTCCTGTAATGCATCAAAATGAGAAATACACAGCGATTTTGTTATTAAATATGAAGAATAAAATTGCAATTGCTGAAACATAAAATGCTTTTACATATTTAGGAAAAAATGTCTCAGGAAGAAATGGTAGTAAATTTCAATTAGAGAATAAATACCACACTATAAATTTGATTGTTCTAAAATGAAAATATATTTAGCATGACTGGTACTTTATTGAATGCATTCATAAGTTTGAAGGTTTACCTCATCATCAAGGAGATAACTGGTTTCAGGAGGGTACTGCTGTGAGTAAGTCAAGGGTTGTTGTATACACTATAGATTTTCTATCCTAGGGCAAAGTTAGGATAACAATTTCTTGACGATCTATCAAAATGAATATTTTGATAGTGTTGGCTTGAATGTCACTATGACTTTGACATGTGTCACAAGGGTTAGTATTTGTTAAGCTCTTCTCCATGTTCGTTTATCACTGTTTGGAAAGCTCATATCCAAATATCTTAGCAAGCTTGGACTGTCATAACAAAATACCACAGACTATGTAGATTAAGCAACAGAAATGTATTTTCTCATGGAATTGGAGGATGAAAAGTCTAACATCAAAGTTTTTTCTCTTTCTGGCTTGCCTTCTTTCTATGTATTCACACTGGGGAGAGAGAAGTGTGGAAGGAACCCAAGAGAGGGATGTCTTTATTTTTTCTTTTAAGGACACAGTCCTATCAAATTAGGATGACATTCTTATGACCTTGTTTAACCTTCATTACCTCCTAAAGATTCTGTCTTCTGATATGGTCATATTGGGGGTTGGAGCTTCAACATATGAATCGGGGGGGACACAGTTCAGTCCATAATACCAAGAATTGATTGCTTTTGTTCTGTTTCTATATATGTATGTATTTATAGGAGAGGTGTTGGAACTTTGAGTAAAACTGTGAGATCGGTTATAAGTCAAACAAAAAACACTTCTTGTATATTACACAAAAATGCTGTGAATGTTTAATTATTTACAATAAGCAGGGTTTTTCTCAACATTAAGCAGGGATTTTCTCAACATTGGCACTATTAGCATTTGGGCCAGATAAGGCATTTTCGTGGGGATGGCTGTACATGTTATGATGTTTAGTAGTATCCCTAGTCTCTATCCTCCTGTTGCCAGTAGCTTGCAACTACAACAACTAAAAATACCTCCAGATATTGCCCAATGTCCCTAGGAGAGAAAACCCACCCCCCCACAACCCCCCCCACACCGGGTGGGAACCACTGTTTTACAGAAAAGGTTAACAGTTTTTGAATTTTGAGGGCTATAACAAACAATTACATCTTTGTATTTTTTAAATAATCTTAACAAATTCCTATGAATTAATCTAATTCATCTAATTAAGGCCATTAGAATTGAAACAAAGTATGAGTCAGGTCCATTAACTCCCAGGCCTAGTACCCGGTAGTGGCTACTTATGTTACTTAAAATAAAATCCACATTTTTTTTTTTTTTGTCATAGCCTATAAGTATGGAGCTTTTCATGGTCTGACATTGTTGATAGTTCTCATTTTACCCTCTACCATTCACCCCTTGCTCATTCTAGCCTTTTGCATTTCTGCCTGATCCTTGAACAACAGTAACTTTTTCCTTCCTTAGGGCCTTTGCACAAGCTATTCTTTCTTTCTAGAGTGTTCTATACTCAGATTTGGTATAGCTCCCTCCTTGTCATTTAGGTTTTAGCTCAAATGTCACCTGCTCTGAAAACATGTTTTTTACCCACTCTATTTAGATGTCAAATTCCCACCACTTACTGTCTCTTTCATTGTTAGATTCCATTGCTATTCCTCACTGCATTAACACTATTTGTTATGTTGTTTGCTTAGTTTTTTTCTATCTTCCCCATCTCGATCTATCTGTACCTCTCTTGAATATAAGCTGTACAAGGGTGGGAATTTTGTCTGTCTTATTTACAGTATTGTCTTCAAGATGCAGGATGTACCTGACACAGAATGGACCCTTTATCCACACTCGTTCACGGGGAAATATTTGAATAAAAACACCTGTAAAATATCTCTTAAAGTCTGTTGTTACTAAATGTAGCATATCTTCATGTGTATGTTTGCATACCTCCCTTCTCTTTGGATGCCATTCCAAGTCTCCTTGGGAAGATGAAGAAGCACAGTACCCCCCAAATAAAGTATTGGAATTATATTTGTATTCCTTTGTTTCAAACCAGTTATTAAAACTGAAGGGGGAGGCTTAAAACACACAAATCCCATTATTTTCCAAAAAACTAGTACTCTAATATCTTTGCGAATGTGTCACATGAGATTTCAGACTTAAGTAATTTTTAGCTGTTAACTATTTTATTTTCAAGATGAAAATGTGAAAATACTTTAAAGGAGAGAATAGCCACATCCCCCAGCCTGAAAACATTACTGATAACAAAAATACTTGCAAAGCAGAGTAATAGATAAAAACTCCACAGAACTAGATTTTATTTGACAGTCCTAAGACTTTTTTCAATGACTGCACAAAAACGTTAAATAGAAATGGCCTAGGGATAGGCATTGAATCAATATGCACCAGTAAGTTTGTGGAATCAATTTTTTGCTCCTCAGATACAGGAAAATTGATGTAACCAATGCTGTGTAACTCCTATTAATTGTTCACAGTGACAGAAAATTTATCAATTACTTATTGACTTCTTTGAGACCATGGGAAAATGGCAGTAGCTCCAAGGTTAAGTGTATACTATATAAGCCTTCCCAAGCCATATGAAGGTAACTAGAAACCAATCAGATTTTAAAATGTATATCTCTATGTTTGGTTTCACATTATTACAAGTCTCTGCCCCACTCATATCTTGCTTCAGACATTAGGTATCTTAGAGATTTCTATCAGTTAAGGTTTATGATAGAATTCCTACTAATAACATTATACCTGTGCTAAGCATTGTGCTAATTAAAAAGCATAAGGATTGGTACAATTATTATCCCTGGAGAGTGTCAGAAGAAGAAACTATTAGAATGGGCTTGGCTGCAAGTAGTGGTAAACCTAGAAAACAGGAGCTTAAGCAAGTGAGATTTAGTTTATAGGTATGTGTCTAGAGCTAGTGCATTTGCTACATGGTGTTGTAAGCATTCCTTTGATCTTTGATCTTCCTACTTGGCCATCCTTAGTGTGTGATGTGCTTCCTTAGACACAGTATAGCTCCTGCTCCTCCAAGTATTGTGTCTGTATTCTAGATAAGCTACACAGGAGAATAGTGAAAAACAGAGGACTAAAATAGAATGCCAGCTGAGTCTGCCCCTGTTTTGAAAACTTTCTTGGAAGTCCCACACAGAAGCTTTCTCTTCTCCATGATGAAAGCTAAAGTTGAGTATTAACTGGAAACATCAATAACCAAAACTAATTGGTATTTATATCTAGGGACTAGGGGAGAATAGACATTTAGAAGGCAACTTAACATCATTTGCCATTGAAACTGAGAACAACTAAGGTACAGCAATTTGCCAGAATCACAAGACATATGAAGGCAGATGGGCTTTGGGTCGGGTATGTCAAATTCTAGAGCATGGATCTCTGCAAAATGTGTTTGCTTTGTGAGTTGAAAATGAAGTCGCTTGACAAAAAATATGAGAATTGTTGAATTCAAATACTCTTGGGGAAAAAGAAATTTGACTTATTTGTTATTGATTAGGACAGGATCAGGAAAATATCTTACTTAAAATAGTGGTAACAGGAGCAAAGTTAGAAACGTAATTTAGGAATTTGATACTGTATCTTGTTCTGCTATGGGCACTCATTTTTTTTTCCCACTGTAGTGTGTACAAGTATGGCAAATGTGTTTATATATTCTTTCTTTTTTTTTATTAGAGTTTTAAAAAAATGTTTTATTAACATATAATGTATTATTGGCCCCAGGGGTACAGGTCTGTGCATTGCCAGGTTTACATACTTCACAGCACTCACCATAGCACATACCCTCTCCAGTGTCCATAACCCAACCACCCTCTCGCTACCCCCCTCCCTCCGGCAACCCTCAGTTTTTTTTGTGAGATTAAGAGTCTCTTATGGTTTGTCTCCCTCCTGATCCCATCTTGTTTCATTTTTTCCTTCCCTACTCCCCAAACCCCCCACTTTGCCTCTCAAATTCTTCATATTAGGGAGATCATATGATAGCTATCTTTCTCTGATTGACTTATTTCGCTCAGCATAATACTCTCTAGTTATTCTTTCTTTTTCTATTTTAAAAATATATAGACTAATGAAATGGATTAAATTTAATTTCTAAAAGTTCTATTATTTTTATTTAAAAACTATAATTGTTAGAAACATTAAAAATAACCCAAATGTTCTAGAATGGAAGACAGGTTGGAAAAATCTATTTTTGCTATGCATGTTGGATTTAGTTGAGGGAAATGGCCTTTGCCTGAGGTAGGTTAAGTGTCCAGTTTGAGGTTACCCTGCTGTTAACTGATAGAGCAAAAATTTGGCCTGAGATCCACTATCTTTTCTGTTCTCTAGAGTTGCTTGGATCTTACTTACTTCATTTTATAAAACCTCATTATTTCCTTTATTGTTTCTACCATTTTTTAAATAATTATTTTTAATAACATACAATGTATTATTTGCCTCAGGGGTACAGGTCTGTGAATTGTCAGGCTTACACATTTCACAGCACTCACCATATCACATACCCTTCCAAACGTCTATAACCTCACCAATCTCTCCATACTCCCCTCCCCCCATAAACACTCAGTTTGTTTTGTGAGATTAAGAGTATCTTATGGTTTGTCTCCCTCTCTGGTTTCATCTTGTTTCAGTTTTTCCTTCCGTACCCCCGAACCCCCCACCCTGCTTCTAAAATTCCTCATATCAGGGAGGTCATATGATAATTGTCTTTCTCTGATTGACTTATTTCACTCAGCATAATACCCTCTAGTTCCATCCACGTCATTGCAAATGGCAAGATTTCATTTCTTTTGATGGCTGCATAGTATTCCATCATATATATGGGTATATATATATATGAGAGAGAGAGAGAAGTGATATATATATATATATATATATATATATATATATATATATATATATATACCACTTCTTTTTATCCATCATCTGTTGATAGACATCTAGGTTCTTTCCATAGTTTGGCTATTGTGGACATTGCCGCTGTAAACATTCGGGTGCACGTGCCCCTTTGGATCACTACATTTGTATCTTTAGGGTAAATACCCAACAGTTTGATTGCTGGGTCATAGGGTAGCTCTATTTTCAACTTCTTGAGGAACTTCCACGCTGTTTTCCAGAGTGGCTGCACCAGCTTTCATTCCCACCAACAGTGTAGGAGGGTTCCCTTTCTCCACATCCTCACCAATACCTGTTGTTTCCTGACTTGTTAATTTCAGCCATTCTGACTGGTGTGAGGTGATATCTCACTGTGGTTTTGATTTGTATTTCCCTGATGCTGAGGGATAGTGAGCACTTTTTCATGTGTGTGTTGGACATCTGGATGTCTTCTTCGTAGAAATGTCTGTTCATATCTTCTGCCCATTTCTTGATTGGATTATTTATTCTTGGGTATTGAGTTTGATAAGTTCTTTAAAGATTTTGGATACTAGCCCTTCATCTGATAAGTTATTTGTGAGTATCTTCTCCCATTCTGTCAGTTGTCTTTTGGTTTTGTTGACTGTTTCCTTTGCAGTGCAAAGGGTTTTGATCTTGATGAAGTCCCAATAGTTCCTTTTTGCCCTTGCTTCTCTTGCCTTTGGCGATTTTTCTAGGAAGAAGTTGCTGTGGCTGAGGTCGAAGAGGTTACTGCCTGTGTTCTCCTCAAGGATTTTGATGGATTTCTGTCTCACATTGAGGTCTTTCATCCATTTTGAGTCTGTTTTTGTGTGTGGTGTAAGGAAATGGTCCAGTTTCATTTTTCTGCATGTGGCTGTCCAATTTTCCCAACACCATTTGTTGAAGAGACTGTCTTTTTTCCATTGGGCACTTTTTCTTGCTTTTTTGAAGATTAGCTGACCATAGAGTTGAGGGTCTATTTCTGGGCTCTCTATTCTGTTCCACTGATCTATGTGTCTGTTTTTGTGCCAGTACCATACTGTCTTGATGATGACAGCTTTGTAATAGAGCTTGAAGTCTGGAATTGTGATGCCACCAACTTTGGGTTTCTTTTTCAACATTCCTCTGGCTATTTGAGGTCTTTTCTGGTTCCATATAAATTTTTAGGATTATTTGTTCCATTTCTTTGGAAAAAATGGATGGTATTTTGATAGGGATTGCATTAAACATGTAGATTGCTTTAGCTAGCATAGACTTTTCACAATTTTTGTTCTTTCAATCCATGAGCATCAAACGTTTTTCCATTTCTTTGTGTCTTCCTCAATTTCTTTCAGGAGTACTTTATAGTTTTATGAGTACAGATTATTTGCCTCTTTGATTAGATTTATTACTAGGTATCTTATGGTTTTGGGTGCAATTGTAAATGGGATTGACTCCTTAATTTCTCTTTCTTTTGTCTTGTTGGTGTATAGAAATGCAACTGAGTTTTGGGCGTTGATTTTATATCCTGACACTTTACTGAATTCCTGTACAAGTTCTAGCAGATTTGGAGTGCATTCTTTTGGGTTTTCCACATAAAATATCATATCATCTGCAAAGAGTGATAGTTTGACGTCTTCTTTGTCGATTTGGATGCCTTTAATTTCTTTTTGTTGTCTGATTGCTGAGGCTATGACTTCTAGTACTATGTTGAATAGCAGTGGTGATAATGGACATCCCTGTCATGTTCCTGACCTTAGGGGAAAAGCTCTGTTTTTCCCCATTGAGAATGATATTCACTGTGGATTTTTCATAGATGGCTGTGATGATATTGAGGTATGTATCCTCTGTCCCTACAGTGTGATGAATTTTGATCAAGAAAGGATGCTGTACTTTGCCAAATGCTTTTTCTGCATCTGTTAAGAGTATCATGTGGTTCTTGTTCTTTCTTTTATTAATGTGTTGTATCACATTGATTGATTGGCAGATGTTGAACCAACCTTGCAGCCCAGGAATAAATCTGACTTGGTCATGGTGAATAATCCTTTTAATGTACTGTTGGATCCTATTGGCTAGTATTTTGGTGAGAATTTTCACATCTGTGTTCATCAAGGATATTGGTCTATAATTCTCCTTTTTTATAGAGTCTTTGTGTGGTTTTGGGATCAAGGTAATGCTGGCCTCATAAAATGATTTTGGAAGTTTTCCTTCCATTACTATTTTTTGGAACAGTTTCAGGAGAATAGGTAATAATTCTTCTTTTACTCTTTGGTAGAATCCCCCTGGGAAGCCATCTAACCTTGGGCTCTTGTTCATTGGGAGATTTTTGATGACTGCTTCAATTTCCTTACTGGTTTTGTGTCTGTTCAAGTTTTCTATTTCTTCCTGGTTCAGTTTTGGTAGTTTATGTCCCTAGGAATGCATCCATTTCTTCCAGATTGTTAAATTTGCTGGTGTATAGTTGCTCGTAACATGTTCTTATAATTGTTTGTATTTCTTTGGTGTTGGTTATGATCTCTCCTCTTTCATTCATGATTTATTAATTTGGGTCCTTTCTCTTTTCTTTTGATAAGTCTGGCTAGGGTTTTATCAGTCTTCTTAATTCTTTCAAAGAACCACCTCCTAGTTTCGTTGATTGTTCTACTGTTCCTTTGGTTTCTATTTCATTGACTTCTGCTCTGATCTTTTATTTCTTTTCTTCTGCTGGGGTTAGGCTTTCTTTGCTGTTTTTTTCTCCAGCTCTTTAGGTGTAGGGTTAGGTTGTATACTTAAGACCTTTCTTGTTTCTTGAAAAAGGTTTGTATCAGTATATACTTTCCTCTCAGGACTGCCTTTACTGTGTCCCACAGATTCTGAACAGTTGTGTTTTCATTATCATTTGTTTCCATGAATTTTTTCAATTTTTCTTTAATTTCCTAATTGACCCATTCATTCTTTAGTAGGATACTCTTCAGTCTGCATGTATTTGAGTTCTTTCCACCTTTCCTCTTGTGGTTGAGTTCTAGCTTCAGAGAGTTGTGGTCTGAGAATATGCAGGGAATGATCCAGATCTTTTGGTATCAGTCGAGGCCTGTTTTGTGACCCAGAATGTGATCTATTCTGGACAATGTTTCATGTACACTAAAGAAGAATGTGTATTTTGTTGCTTTGGGATGGAACATTCTGAATATATCTGGATGCCATCTGGTTCAGTGTGTCATTTAAGGCCTTTACTTCCTTGTTGGTCTTTTGCTTGGATGATCTGTCCATTTCAGTGAGGGGCGGGTGTTAAAGTCTCCTACTATTATTGTATTATTGTCAATGTGTTTCTTTGATTTTGTTATTAATTGGTTTATATAGTTGGCTGCTCCCATGTTAGGGGCACAGATATTTACAATTGTTAGATCTTCTTGTTGGACAAACCCTTTAAGTATGATATAGTATCCTCCCTCATCTCTTATTATAGTCTTTGGCTTAAAATCTAATTTATCTGGAGCACGTGGGTGGCTCAGTGGGTTAAGCCTCTGCCTTCAGCTCAGGTCATGATCCCAGGGTCCTGGGATCAAGCCCCGCATTGGGCTCTCTGCTCAGCGAAAAGCCTGCTTCCTCCTCTCTCTCTCTCTGCCTGCCTCTCTGCATAATTATGATCTCTGTCTGTCAAATAAATAAAATCTTTAAAAAAAATCTAATTTAACTGATACAAGGATTGCCACCCCAGTTTTCTTTTGATGTCCATTAGCATGGTAAATGGTTCCCCCACTTTATTTTATTTTATTATTTTTTTAAGATTTTATTTATTTGCTTGACAGACAGAGATCACAAGCAGGCAGAGAGGCAGGCAGAGAGAGAGAGGAGGAAGCAGGCTCCCCGCTGAGCAGAGAGCCCGATGCGGGGCTCGATCCCAGGACCCTGGGATCATGACCTAGGCCGAAGGCAGAGGTCTTAACCCACTGAACCACCCAGGCACCCCCCACCACCACTTTAAATCTGGAGGTGTCTTTGGGTCTAAAATGAGTTTCTTGTAGACAGCATATTGATGCGTCTTTTTTTTTTTTTAAGATTTTATTTATTATTTGACAGAGAGAGATCACAAGCAGGCAGAGAGGCAGGCAGAGAGACAGGAGGAAGCAGGCTCCCTGCTGAGCAGAGAGCCCGATGCGGGACTCGATCCCAGGACTCCGAGATCATGACCTGAGCCGAAGGCAGCGGCTTAACCCACTGAGCCACCCAGGCGCCCCTTTTTTTTTAATTCATTCTGATACTTTGTGTCTTTTGATTGGGGCATTTAGCCCATTTACATTCAGGGTAACTATGGAAAGATATGAATTTAGTGCCATTGTATTGCCTGTAAGCTGATTGTTACTGTACATTGTCTCTGTTCCTTCCTGGTCTACTACTCTTAGGCTCTCTCTTTGCTTAGAGGACCCCTTTCAATATTTCCTGTAGAGCTGGTTTGGTGTTTACAAATTCTCTTAGTTTTTGTTTGTCCTAGAAGCTTTTTATCTCTCCTTCTATTTTCAGTGATAGCCTAACTGGATATAGCATTCTTGGCTGCATATTTTTCTCATTTAGTGCTCTGACTATATCATGCCAGTTCTTTCTGGCCTGGCAGGTCTCTGTGGATAAGTTTGCTGCCAATCTAATATTTCTACCATTGTATGTTATAGACTTCTTGTCCTGAGCTGCTTTCAGGATTTTTATTTTGTCACTAAGACTTGTAAGTTTTACTATTAGATGATGGTGTGTGGACTTATTTTTATTGATTTTGAGGTGGGGT